>NC_064775.1:18358804-18683113 GCF_011397635.1 Epinephelus fuscoguttatus
TGTTCTGTTTGAAAAGAAGGGTTAAATATTTTTATATGATTAGAAAAACCTATGAAACCATTTAGTGGTTACTCATCTCCTGTTGTTTGAAATGTCAAGAGTCCACAGTTACTCATGTCTGATGCAATGAATTTGATAAGCGACCTCAAGTGTCTGTGAAATTTGAATGTCAGTACAGTCTTATTCATTCGCTATTTTAGTCTGCGTGGGTTGAATAATGGAGACGAACTGTTTCGAGGTATTTGAGGCACAGCCCATTTTTCTTAGTTTGTGATAGAATAATCTTGTTGTTCTTTCCCAAAGCCAGCAAAAGGAACAAAAGGTTCCCCATACCCGGCCACATAACGAATGAAACACGTCATCCCACCACAGAGTGATATAAGATTATAGGCAGGAATCAGTCTCGCAGCTTCAGATTGAAGGGCTGGACCAGGTAGACAGGCTGTAATTTAGCTAACAACAGCTATTGCCTAACAAAGGATCACACGTGTAGTGAGAAAGTAGGAGAGGTGGGTACGTGGGTGTGTGTGTGTGTGTGTGAGTGTAGTCGACAGGGCAGGCGTGTCTGCTGCCTTCAACTGATACAGCTGATAATCATTACCTCTCCAGCACTTTGGACTTTGATGTAAATCGCAAACACTTAAGGAGGATGTTCCGATCGCTGTTTGTACAGACATGGTGGATTTCAAAGCCCAGAGGCCATACATCAACCACCAGCCACTGCATGTACAGTATGGCATCAGGGGGCTGCACATAAAGGACAAACCTTGTGAGATAGGAATTTCATTTATATATTACTAATTTCAGTGGTGGTTAGAGCTAACGAAAATAGTACTCAAGTAAAGAGTAAAAAGTATCATAAAAAACTACTGACATGGTGAGATACTTCATTAGATGCATTTATTACATCAATGTATTGCACTCAAACCATGGATATATAAAGAGAACTGGATACAGCATTGGAGGCAGGACCTCATACGTTTCTATAAAAGCTGCACAGTGGTAGCCTGGAAATCCAGACCCAAATCTAGAAAGATTTAGGGTCTGGCCATGAGTAATGCAAATGGGGTGGCACCAAGCATGCATTTGTAAATATCACTGCACGCAATTGGTAAACACTATGACCAATCAGAACAATACACGGGGTGACGTATCCAGAGCACTACCAGCGGAGCTAACTGGTAGATTAGACTCTTGCCGTATCCGGTCGGCAAAACAGCAAAAACGTCCTTCTTGCAAAGGAAAGATTCGAGCGCTGTCTTCTGTTCCTCTTTTAGAGAAAAAGCCAAGTCTGACTCATTCATTGTAGCGGCCAAAGCCGTTTCAAACAACTGGTGTTCATCCGTAGCCATCTTGCAATGTTTACTGACTGATTACGGACTTCGTCGTCGCAGCGCTGTCGTCATCTGTTTAGCTCACCTCTGGCCCGCCTATATCAGATACACCGATGTGATTGGTGCAGCTCGGCTCCATCAGCATGGGTAATGAGCATCATTACTAATTGCCAGAGTGACTCGCTGAGCAAATTCAAATTGTGCTCTCGCGAGAACTCTGGATTTCCAGGGTAGCACAGTGGTGCATAATGCCAAAAACGTTTAACTGCCGCAAATTAAATCACCTGGATGATCGGTACTGCTTCCCCATAATTAGGCCGATAGAGCAAAAGCAATAGAGACCTCTACCAGCTGAGCCAAATGGGGATAAAATTGTTTAATTGTATGTCTCTTCTAGACTTTCAAAATGTTATCTGCTCAAAAGGATCAAATTCTGATCATACAAGTCATTGTTAGAATTGTGACACTCAAAAGAATGTGTCCCCTTACATAAAAATGGCTCTTTTACAGTGTAAGTCCATTGAAAAAGTCTTTTTGGGCCCAATGGCATCATGTGAAGAACCCGGAAGTTTTAATATCATGGTTTGGACAACTGACTTCAAAGCCCAGTGCACTTTCTGGGTGCCTGATTCCACCACAGTCCACCATGAGTCACATCCACCCCTCACCGTTCCACAGCTCCACCCATTCGTCCAGTTGTGGTAACTTTTTGCTCCAAAGATCCAAGGCGGTGATGGCCAAGATGTGTCCAAACCTACAGTACAGGCCAAAAGTTTGGACACACCTTCTCATTCAATGCGTTTTCTTTATTTTCATGACTATTTACATTGTAGATTCTCACTGAAGGCATCAAAACTATGAATGAACACATGTGGAGTTATGTACTTAACAAAAAAAAAGGTGAAATAACTGAAAACATGTTTTATATTCTAGTTTCTTCAAAATAGCCACCCTTTGCTCTGATTACTGCTTTGCACACTCTTGGCATTCTCTCCATGAGCTTCAAGAGGTAGTCACCTGAAATGGTTTTCCAACAGTCTTGAAGGAGTTCCCAGAGGTGTTTAGCACTTGTTGGCCCCTTTGCCTTCACTCTGCGGTCCAGCTCACCCCAAACCATCTCCATTGGGTTCAGGTCCGGTGACTGTGGAGGCCAGGTCATCTGCCGCAGCACTCCATCACTCTCCTTCTTGGTCAAATAGCCCTTACACAGCCTGGAGGTGTGTTTGGGGTCACTGTCCTGTTGAAAAATAAATGATCGTCCAACTAAACGCAAACCGGATGGGATGGCATGTCGCTGCAGGATGCTGTGGTAGCCATGCTGGTTCAGTGTGCCTTCAATTTTGAATAAATCCCCAACAGTGTCACCAGCAAAACACCCCCACACCATCACACCTCCTCCTCCATGCTTCACAGTGGGAACCAGGCATGTGGAATCCATCCGTTCACCTTTTCTACGTCTCACAAAGACACGGCGGTTGGAACCAAAGATCTCAAATTTGGACTCATCAGACCAAAGCACAGATTTCCACTGGTCTAATGTCCATTCCTTGTGTTTCTTGGCCCAAACAAATCTCTTCTGCTTGTTGCCTCTCCTTAGCAGTGGTTTCCTAGCAGCTATTTGACCATGAAGGCCTGATTCGCGCAGTCTCCTCTTAACAGTTGTTCTAGAGATGGGTCTGCTGCTAGAACTCTGTGTGGCATTCATCTGGTCTCTGATCTGAGCTGCTGTTAACTTGCGATTTCTGAGGCTGGTGACTCGGATGAACTTATCCTCAGAAGCAGAGGTGACTCTTGGTCTTCCTTTCCTGGGTTGGTCCTCATGTGTGCCAGTTTCGTGGTAGCGCTTGATGGGTTTTGCGACTCCACTTGGGGACACATTTAAAGGTTTTGCAATTTTCCGGACTGACTGACCTTCATTTCTTAAAGTAATGATGGCCACTCGTTTTTCTTTAGTTAGCTGATTGGTTCTTGCCATAATATGAATTTTAACAGTTGTCCAATAGGGCTGTCGGCTGTGTATTAACCTGACTTCTGCACAACACAACTGATGGTCCCAACCCCATTGATAAAGCAAGAAATTCCACTAATTAACCCTGATAAGGCACACCTGTGAAGTGGAAACCATTTCAGGTGACTACCTCTTGAAGCTCATGGAGAGAATGCCAAGAGTGTGCAAAGCAGTAATCAGAGCAAAGGGTGGCTATTTTGAAGAAACTAGAATATAAAACATGTTTTCAGTTATTTCACCTTTTTTTGTTAAGTACATAACTCCACATGTGTTCATTCATAGTTTTGATGCCTTCAGTGAGAATCTACAATGTAAATAGTCATGAAAATAAAGAAAACGCATTGAATGAGAAAGTGTGTCCAAACTTTTGGCCTGTACTGTATGTGTAACGTCACGCTAGCTGCATTAAGACCAAATCTGAGTATAGCTGTGAAAGAGATATCCTGCACAAAATTACTTAAGGTTCTTCAGTAGTTCTTAGACATTTGATATGGTTCAGACTAAGCTGTGATACTGGACACGATCCATGATGTTCCAAATGTGTTCATTTATATCTATAAATAATAGTAATCTAAAGTTAATAGATTGTTTATCAATAAAAGAGATTAAAAAAAAGACAATAAAAAAATATATAGAGAATTTTAAAGACGAATAGCAGAGGGAATAAAAGATTTTGAATACTGCTTAGTTTTACAAGCAGGTGGAACATAATGACACCCTGCAAGAACATGTCCAGAAGAAGGTAAAATTCGTGTGGCTTTCTGATTGAAGCCGAAGTAGTTGTTACAAGTTCAATTGAAATTTGAAAAAAAAAAGAACAAGATGGACATAGAAGCACAAACAAACACAACCACAAGCTGCTCCCAGGTCGCACAGGTGGCATGATCACCCTAGACGTGAGTGTGACAATCAATATGCAAAGATCCACCTCACACATATTTGTGATCCTGTTTGTGTTTATTTTCTTCCTGAGTTCAAATATATGGCTATATTGTTCTTTTATCAAATCACAATTTGTATTTTGTCGCATTGGACAACCCTAATCTCTTTACATACCTCCTGCAGACTGCAGAAGTACCCCCTTGAGTTCATTTACCCCTGGTTGGGAATCACCCACCTACAGCATCTATTAAAGTAATTTGAGCTTTGGAGCCAGATTCCTGCTATTAAACCTCCTCAAGTACATGGTGGTGATTCCATTAGGCCTCACACCCTAACTCTAACAATGACAGTCATCGTAACTTGGCAGCAAATTCACAGGAAGAAGGGAAGTGATACACACACACACACACACACACACACACACACACACACACACACACACACACGCATTAATCTGTCCAGCTGTCAGGTGAGCAGGGTGGATCTGCCTCCAGAGACTCTTTGATGGTTTCCTGATGGATTAGCATTGATCTCAAACAGTCTGTGGAGGCGTACAAGAGTGACTTGCTAATCTGATTTCAAGGAGCAGAGCTTTCTCAAGCTGTCAAGTCATAAAGCCTGAAATGTTGCCTGCCAGTTTTCGCACTTGTGTGCTTGTCGATCTACCTGTTAATCTATTCTCTGAAAGCTGTGTTCTCATATCATGAACATACACACCAAGTCTCACCTTTCTTCTAATCGGTCCCTCAGCCTGCACCAAAACAACGGTTGTGTTTACCCAGTTAAAGATAACTGCACTTTAAAGCCTTCAGTGCTGAGACTATGTTTAAGAGGGGGGGCATACATATCTAAATGCTGGTTTGTGCACGGAAAAATTACAGTGTGACCATCAGCCAGTGGAGTACAGCTTGAAGGAAATGCATGTCATATTTCTAGGGATGCACTGATTGTGAAATTCTTGGCTGACACAGATGCCAATCTTTAAAATAAAGTACAAGCCAATAGCCAGTACTGATGCCAATGTTATTGTTATTTATCCCAAACAAAACAAAGAAATCTTCATTTAAAAATAACAACAGAACTGTTTAAGAGGCCGTACACATGCCACATCTTTAACCACCCAGAAAACGCAAGGTCGGGCGCTAGACACTGCTTTTGTGCCTTTTTTGTGCCAGCTTTCAAGAGCGCAGTGACAGGTTGCATCTGAAGTGGCTAAACAACCTTAAAGGGATAGTGCACCCAAAAATGAAAATTCAGCCATTATCTACTCACCCATATGCCGAGGGAGGCTCAGGTGAAGTTTTAGAATCCTCACGTCCAAGTGTCCTGAAGCCCCGACATAAAAAGTTGTTTGGAAAAACGTCATTTGAACTCTGTTTTTAGCCTCAATGTAGCCTGCAGCTCTAACTGCCGTGAGACAGGGACATTGCGTTCACATGCTTTCGCTGGTCTCGCGCGCACATGCGGTGCACAGAGAGGCAGTTAGAGCTACAGGCTACAATGAGGCTAAAAACAGAGTTCAAATGACGTTTTTCCAAACAGCTTTTTATGTCGGGGCTTCAGGACACTTGGATCACTACGGACGAGCAGTATGGAGATATTTTATGGTTTCAGTTATGTGTTTTTGGACGTTTGAATCTTGGGCACCGTAAGCCTCCATTAGGTGGAGTTGTGTTGCTACACCCTCTCCCCTTGGATCTCCACAAGTGTTGTGAGGACTCTAAAACTTCACCTGAGCCTCCATGGGTGAGTAGATAATGGCTGAATTTTCATTTTTGGATGCGCTATCCCTTTAACAAGCATCGTATATCGACCTGAAATCCTGAATGCAGAGCTGATCCTCTTCAAAGTGCTGTTTATAAGTGTGTAGACCTATTGTGTGTAGGAAAGAAGAAAAGCTCTGGCAGCCCTGCACTAAAATGATCAGCTTTTCCATATTTATGGAAGAAGGGAAAGATGTCTGTCAGCTGTGATTGGTTGGTCCTCGTCACATGACATGTGACATGACTGTGCGTGCTGCTGCCTTCCAGAAGTTAAACTCAGATTACAGGCACTCAGGAATGCGTGCACTGGCAATGGCGTCGCTCTGGTGTTTGAACATACCTGACGCGTGTCTACATTGAAAACAATTCGAGGGTGCAAAAAATGCGGCATGTGTATGGCCCCTAAAGACATTCAGTCACTCATTTCACTAGCATTGAATAAGCACAAAATTCAGTGATACAAGTTTCTGAAACAAGCTTTGATATAACCCGTCATCACTGAATGCCACCATTTTTGCCAACAGGCTGATGGCAGTCAACGAGGTGAATACTGATCGATACCAATGCGAGGCCAATAAATCTATACATCCCTAAGTATTTTATTGAATACAGTGTACTTAAAGTAAACTGCAGCTCATCCCACCTACTCTTTCCAAACAAACATTTTCATAATAGTCCAGGATGAACAAACCTCAGTGCTGTGCATCTGACTCCTACTTAGATATCTGTCCCATTTACTCATTCTGTGACTTATCTACAAACCCTGTCCAACATCTTTAAACACAGGAAATAGGTTTCCTAATCAGGTCATCCTTTCACAACTGTGTTAATGGAAAAAATCCAAAAAGCCCAGTCGAAATACGTCCCACTGATAGAGGTGTCACCACATTGCTATTTCAACACTGGCCTGATTAAGGGGACAGTCCAAAGGCAGTCATATAAGAACACCAGGGTCAGTTTGAGCCAGAGGAGCCTGTAGATGAGCTGCAAAGCAACAAGTTGAGCAAGAAAAAGTTTTTTACGTAACAGACATGAGAACACACTTTTGGCATTTAGGTAGTAAACCTCATTGTGCTATTTGAAGCAGATTTACTTGTGAGAAACACAGTGTACAAATGTCTGTGCCTATGTAGGGTGTTTAGCTGGCCCAGAGGAGCTCTTGATCTTTGAGCTGGCACTTAACAGTGATTCTTCATACTTTTGTTCCTGACATCAGCAGTCGATTTAGTTTTGCTGTCATGTCCCATTTTCCGATGCCAAAATATTATAAGGCAGCATTCCCCAGCTTTATTGTTCTGCAGCATGTTGACCCAGTTCAAAATAAGCTTGATTCTAAATTGGACTGTAAGCAACCTTTATAGTTCACCTGAGAGTTAGTTTATTGAAAATACATTTGAACAGTTTCTAAACTTTAACTACTGTGGTACTAAATTAGCCATGTTAAAGAATGGCTGGCAAGTCTTCCTGCAGACTATAGCATCGTTTGTATAACTACTGCACTTCAGACCAAAATTCAAAACCAGACAAAACTGTTTAGGAACACTGAAGAGAAAAGATGCAGCAGTGACATAAAAGATAAAGTCCGCACACCAGAAGCTGCTCCTTGAAGAATTTATTAGATCTAACGTTTCAGGCTCCTGCCCTTCTTCAGACATCGGGTAGGAGTCCGAAACGTTACATCTAATAAATTCTTCAAGGAGCAGCTTCTGGTATGCGGACTTTATCTTTTATGTCATTCTCACTTTTTGGTCCAGCACCCAGCATTAAGTCTTTTGCGATGTGCGTGCTACCTTTACCTGTTAAAAGATGCAGCAGTGTAAACTGACCTGTTTCAGCTTGACTCAACGAACTGTTGACAAACTATCAGCTGGGGCACCTTCAATCTGAAAATGACGTGCATGGTTACCAGGTTGAACAACGCGTTTGCTTGAAACAGTGTGATGGGTGAGCCAGAGGTGCTACCCAATCAGCAGTGATGTGTATAAACCCCACTGTATTAAAACAGGCACAACATACACAACAGGGTGTTCAATGCGATACAGTTTCTGTTGGAATTAACATTTTGCTTTTGCATTGTACTGAACCCGCCTAGTGGAAATGGCAGGTTTTTTTTCACTCCCAGGCTGTCAAATACTAATGCTTTGTCATGCCTCTATGCATCTCACAGTGACCCACAGGGCACCTTTTAGCATCAAGTATTGCCATAGATTGGTTTATCATGGAGTTAGTTCAAAGCCCAGTGCACCACATACTGAGCTAAAGGGTGCTTTTGGTGTTTATATCACACTTCAAGGGATGTGACAAAGTGGCAGTATTTATCTTGGGGATGCGTACAGGCTAGAATTTGGGTTAGAGGAAAGAGAGGCTCACCTTGTCACTTTTTCCGAGGAACAGATGTGTCTGTGTCTGCCTTAAAATTTACTTGAATATGATCAACAAACAATTTGTCACATGGCAAAACACTTCTGGGGGTTTGCGGACAATTTCAAATTCTTGATTCTCAATTTTTTCCTGAATACTAAAAATGCAACTGTAGAAAGTATCCCACTGTTACCCTTTATTCCATTGTCATCCGTGACCATGCCGAGTAAAGCCAAGCTGTGCCGATTTGTTTTTCAGTTGTCAGTTTAGACGCCCTGTGCCACACCAAGCTGTGCCAGAGATGGAACTTATCAGGAGTAGACAAGGGGTAGTGGAGAGGTCTCGCAGACCGAAGGGGCAGCCTATATCACATATCACCATCCTTATTCTTATTTTAGGACACTACAGACTATATTCAGGTACAGAAAGAGTCTGAAAAGCCAGAAGTTAGAACGGAAGTACAGAGAGTTGTTGTAAGGGAGACAATATGCCGTCTCGTCTATTCCAGTTGATGTAAATTGGCAGGTTTTAGAACACTGCACACTGGTGCCATCGTGAATGTTTGGTCTGAACTGGGCTTAAAGTTGAAAATAACACATTTTTACTAAACCACAACTCAAAGAATGTAGTTGTCCAACATTTTTATTCTATTCTTACTCATACTCTCATTGTAGGCTTTAGATGTATTAAAGTGCATTTCCCGTTTGTGCTCCTTTCTTTCTGTGCCACTAGTCTCTCTGTGTCAATGACACACCCTTGACAAAACTTGCCAGATGTCCTCGTTCGTTATTTATCCGAACCCTCTCATAACGCTCTGGTTGTGTTCACTTCCACATAAGAGCAAGACCTCAGATGACAGACATCGTTTTTCAGAAATAATGGCTCACATGTGAGGGGATTAGAGCGATTGGAAAGAAATGACAGGTGATCTGTTACATTTACTGGAGGAATCCTCTCAGATTACAGCAAATAGAAAGATGTGCTTTCTGATCTTGCACCACTATTGGCAGGACTACAAGATTCCTTCATTCCTTAGGGACAAAAACATTTTTTTCCCAGTGCCTAAACAAATCATATGACTGTTAGAAGTGAGTCATACGAGTGACACCTCTAGAGTTTAGTGACAAGTTTGATGAATTTGCAATAAGACAGATATAAAAACTGTGCACAAAATTCTGAGCACCCAGCTTCATTGAAAACAACACTCATAATGTTTAATGTGATTTTCCAGAGCTGTGGACATTCACCAACTACTGCCGATTACAACAACTTCCTCTGCATGATTTATTAGGAGAGTTGTTTCTCCTTTTCACCCTTTTTCTTCCTCTCCTTCCTTCCCTTTCTTGTCCTCCTCTCTCTTTCTTTTCTTCCCTCCCCTCCTATCTTCCTGCTCTTCTCTGATTCGGGATGTGGGGTGTGTGATGCTGGAATTTACTTAAGCGAGACAGAGCTGTGATGGACTGTGAGTTCGTGTGATCGTCTGTCTTCGTGGGTGTGTTAGGGTGACATCACTCCCCTCCCAGCGTGCTCAGAGGGGATGAGACCCTGGCTGGGCTGGGGCGGTGGTTTGGGATCCTGGATAAAACCTCTTTCTATTGTCTGCTCACTTCCTGTCCAGGCGCACAGCTTTCATTATCCCAGTTACTTGGCAACTGGCCTCAGATTGTCTCTGAATTAAAGTGAGGAGAAGCAGACCGAGGCTCATACCACTTAGCCAACACGTCACCGCTTCAATTTCTCATGCATTGTTGTATGTCATCCCAACATCTGTATCTGTTGTCTCAACATTTTCATCCTGCTAAGAGAGATGTTTTTCTTGGCAATGTGTCATCCTTTTGTCTCCCGTGTGTTACACTACAAAATGATCGTCATGGAGGGGGTGTCACAGTTAATTAAATTTAGATGACTGATGCAAATAGCTTGAGTTAATCCCTTGTAGAATCGATGGACGCTTGATTGCTTGATTGCACCCCTCGTTATGAGGCAACTAAATAGCTGTTTTCTGTCTATCTGTCATGTGTCTAGATTTGTTAATCTCTTTCAAATGTGGAAAGCACACATCCATCTACATATGTGTGTACCATAGACTGTATAAAATAATGTATATAGCCACCTTGAAGTCACCTATTGGTTTATGGACTCCTGTTTTAAAACCTTAAGTTTGGCATTTTGGATTTTTGGAGGGTAGTGATGGATAGACCTTTATGGTAGCTGCTAGCTTGGTTAGCATGGTGCATTTACAGCTATGATTAACCGTAATCATGCTAATGCTTATTTTCATTAGCGGAAAACAGGCTTGAAACTATTAAACAAATCATGGCGTTCCCAGGCCAGATGAGATATGTGATCCCTCCAGTGTGTCCTGGGTCTGCCCTGGAGCCTCCTACCAGTCAGATGTGCCAATGAACACCTCTAAAGGGAGGCACCCAGGAGGCATCTCGATTAGGTGCCCAAACTACCTCAAAGTGGTCCCAGAGGAGGGGGCCAGACTAAGAGCAATTCAAGAAGACCTCAATGACACAGCATATTTGGACTCTGAGCACCTTGCCCGGTATGGGGACCCCCTAGAGCCAGACCTGGTGAGAGGAGCTCACCAGTGAGTGTCTGGTGGCTGGGCCTTGGGCCTTGGGGCCTTGGGGCCTGGTTGGGCTCAGCCCAAATAAATAACACGGAGCCTTTTGCCCTGTGGGCCCACCACCCACAGGGACAGGAATCAGGGTACAGTGCAATGTGTGCTGGGAGGCAGAGGGCCCCGGGGCGTGCTGACACCTGGAGTCGCTGCATGGCTCTTGGGATGTACTAGGCTGTAAGCATGTTTATTTCTGTGGGACACACACAGGCCAAACTAACATTGCACATCAAATACATTTTTTTCCCCCAAAGATGGTTTCTGTCCTTTTAGTTAATTTTTATTACACTAATCTATGTTCAAGTGTTAGTTTTTCTGATAAGTTTGACCTAAATAGTTATTTGTTGCTATAAAAAGGGGATCTGATGACATGATTGACAGCTGTGTGCACTAATTGTTGTGCTTTCATTCAATGGTACTGCCTGCGATTTGGTGGATGGATGTATGGCCCGGACCTTGATACCGTGAAAACTGCTACTGCGCAGAATCTGGCTCCAAATGACATCACCAGCGTAAGATGCCAGAGGCCATATCTGGGATATTTTGGCTTCACTTTTTGTACAGTAAGAGTTAACTGAGACATTGCTTGTCCATCTTTCTATACAGTCTGTGATGGAGACCGACTTGCTCTCAAGCGGCAATTTGGGAAACTGCAGTTATTGGCACTTCCATGTTGGCTTTATATTTCAACTCCAGAGGTTGCCCCTTGTGTGTACTGAAGCCAGTAAATGGATATCTTTTCTTAATGCTCTTTGGGTCACCTTTTATCCTGTAACCAGGTTTAAACAGGTCAGCTCTGCTAACTGTTGTTGCTGTTTTAACTGTGACTTTATGCCATGCCAGTCCATAAAATCTGAAACCCCTAAGGGAAGTAAAGGAAGGAGCATGTTAGGGATACTGTGGTAAAGTGCAGCCCTGGTATTTTCAGGTCTCTTGGTTGCATTAGTATCCCCGTGGCAGAAAACACTTATAATGCTGATGAAGTGCACCGGTGGGATACCTCAGTGCACGTCGAGGGCCTGCCTGAAAGGCTCGGATCAGCAACGTTATTAATGAAAGGCCTGAATGTTGGATTTGAGCCCGTCTCTATTCTGGGTGATGTCACCGTCTGGATAGACACGACTAGTCTCACCTCAGTGACTGAGCACAACAGATGGCTCACATCTGGACAGATTCCAGAGAGGCATTTTAGCACCGAGGGTTATGAGGTTTAGCTTTGTCCGCTGACTTTCAGTGTTGATGAGGATTGATGGTGATTTTCTTTTCTTTTAGTGCAATTAGCTCTGGCAGGGCGCCTAGTCTTGAGAGGTTTTACAAGATATTTAAAAAATGTAAAAAACATCTGTTGGTGTAGTTGCATGGATCTTTACAAACGCTTCTGTCCTCCATGGTTTTTTTACATACTCATTTATCAGATTAAATGTTATGCAAATGCCAGTGTTTCATTATTCAGCTGTTCCATGAGTTTTAGAGCAAAACTGGCAAGTCCTCCATTCCAAGTCTTTATACGCTTGCTCTCAAACTCATGTTGAGGTTCAGGTTCAGGAAAGTCAAATTATATATATAAGGATTCAAAAAATAATCATGTTTGGGTGTTTTTGGATTATATACTTAATGTAGTTACATAGGCTAGATTTAGGAGAGTCAAGTTACTTAGGTTAGGTTTAGGAAAAGAATCATGGATGGGCGGCATCAGCTTAAGTACTTCACGTAAAGTTACGTAGGTTCGATTTAGGAAATAAAAAGTACATAGGGAAGGTTTAGGAAAAGGATCATGGTTGAGCGTTTTCAGGTTATGTACTTAAACTAACATGAGGATATGAGGACCAGTGTTTACAGTAATATATTACTTTCTAGCATTGACAAAGTAACATGACGCATTACCAACAGGATTTTAGGTAATGTTATTCCATTTACAATGTCACGTAACATGTTACCATCATTCATTCATCCAGACTGATCTACACTGCTCGACTTCCACCAGTGCGCCAACAGAAAAAAACATCCCCACTGGGTTGCTATGTGTTGTCATGTCATTCATTATATGCTACATTATAGAAGGCTGCCAGTGATTGTGTTGGTTATCATGTCCAGTGTGTTCCCATTCATCTACCTAATAACGTATCTCGTTTTGCTTTTGCATTCTAAGACTGCCTGAACGCAGCGGGGATAAGTCCTGTGCTTTTTTGACCCATTCACCAACCCAGCCTGCTTCATTACGTGGACTTCTGCTCTTTATACTACTACCTTTCTTGATTCCCGTCAGCACATTTGTCAAGCGATCGCAGCCTCCCCAGTTAAGTGGGATACATAAGCATTCTGGTGCATTACTTTTCATAGACATGAGTATGAGCGGTGCACGAGAACAGTCTGGTTATTTATACAAGGAAGGATTATAATTGCATGACACATTTTTTTCTGCTACACTCTATTCTGCAGCATTATCCTGTGCATATACACCTGGGAGACTGCTAATGCAACAGCTTGTACTGTTGGCCACTCAGCAGCTCCACTTGAGTAACTGGGGCTTAACTGGGGCTTAAGCTCCCAGAAGTTGCCCACAGGAACCTTTTTGGGCCAATAACCTTCCCATCACACGCTTACTTTTCAACTTATGTCCTCCAAAGGCACCCCGAGCCGAGTTAGGGGAGCCTGGTGAAAAAAAAACTTCTGTTTCCGGAAATATATTTATGTTTGGGCTCGAAACAAATGCCAAATCAGTTTTTCATTTGATCCTAAAAAATTGCATTTAATTTCACTCTTCCCAGCATGAGAAAGGCTTGCACTTAAAATGTAATACTAAAATTTGGATGCCTTGCAGTCCCTCTGAAACAACGCCAAGGCCTAACAGAGCAAAAGAATAGCTGCTAAATCAGATTTTTTATGATATTTTGGGTTGAGCACAAAACTGGCTGTAATATACGGCTTCTCGAAATGTGAGCTCATAATTTTCTTTGTTTGAAAAAAAAAAAAAAGAGTGCGCCTCAGGAATGAGCTCATGCTATACTTATATTAAATTAGAGAGATCCAGGCATAGCATTTATTCTCTCTTGTGTTTGCTCTTTGTCCAGACCGCAGATACTGTACCTCCTCCTTGGCACGCTTAGACTTTACAAGAACCCTTCTTAAGTTGTTGGATGCTTTAAACAGATTAAAGGTGATATGAGGAGATATTCTCTCCTTTGGCACTGGGACACTGTAATACTTGTGGAGTGATAATAAAACAAAACATTAGTGTCTTTCTGGAAGAGTGAGATAAGGAACCTGGCTGTATGCATCCAAGCGACTAGGCCAAAGAAACCAATACAAATATAGCATAAAACATTTAATGCCACTCTGCTCTCTGCAGAAGCCTTGTAAGGCTTTAGTATCCAACCTTACTTGTCTCCTTGCTGACATGGATACTTCCCGCTTTCTTCCACTTCACTAAGCCATGAGAGGCTCCTGAAACTGGATAGACCCTTTAAACCGTTTTTCCACCCTTTAGTCATACTACCCACCCATCCTTCCCCACCTCTGTCGCTGCCAGGAGGATTTGC
The DNA here is from genome assembly GCF_011397635.1 of Epinephelus fuscoguttatus. Classification (NCBI taxonomy): domain Eukaryota; kingdom Metazoa; phylum Chordata; class Actinopteri; order Perciformes; family Serranidae; genus Epinephelus; species Epinephelus fuscoguttatus. Next base: position 18,373,321 of record NC_064775.1, read on the forward strand.
TCGGTTTCAAGCCCAAAAACATTTGTCCTGAGATATCAGCCCTTGACTTTGACAAAAGTCTGATTTCATCACTGTAATCTTTTATGGTGGAGTGCACAAGCAATCTTAAACCCTGCTGCGACCCCATCAAAATATTATATCCCGGACGTCTTTATCTTTCAATGTTACAGGGGTATCAAGCTAAGTGCCAGCCGTTCATGGCTCACTGAGGCTCCTCACCAGGTCAACGCAACATCAGGATAGGAGATTCCTGAGTAAAACTAAGTTGACTGCATAATTTAATCTTGGAAAAATACAGTGTAATTGAGGTTTTTGGCTCGGATCAAAAAGACCGTTTTACTCTGGAAATGACTTCTAGGACGAGTGCGGTTGAGAGTTTTGGGTGGAGGAAGGTGGATGTTGTTTGTTTTGCTGTTATGACACTGCAGCTCAAAAACTGTCTCCTACATTTTGCGGTCATGAGTATAACTTATCAACCATAGGAGCCATCAGAGCTGTAGCGCTGGTGTATTAATTAGCTTGGCAGCGGTCTCGTCTCCTGCCATAAAAAGACAGAATTTGGTCTTCTGTTAAGTCATGCATATTATTGAGAGTTAAATTACATTTCTGCAGTGTTTTTGCAGAGGCTTGGTGGGCTTGTAAAAGATTAAACTGTTCAACATTGCTTCCACATTCTTTCATAAAATATATTTCTCACGACATAACTCACAGATACATAATGATTAAGTTTTAATAATTTCCTTGAAATATTTCTATAAACATTCATTACTATTGAGGGAAAAGGTGTGTCTGAAAAGATAATGTTTACCCTCGTATCTCGGCCCTGAAAAGTGCTAGCTATTCTCCAGTCTCATAACCTTACAGGAAAACCTTCTCATCAATCATCTCCAGCACCTTGCATTAGATTTTGGGTGGAGGGAATTTAAAACCCAACCGTGACTCTTATTTCTTGGTCAGTCTGAGAGTCGTGTCAAAGCCCAGGATGCACCGTGACAGGGTGGTCCCTCTGACAGCCTCCTATTGTTCCCCGCCAACAGTCAATCTTGAAAGTTTTAAATTTTGGTTTCCATATCACATCCTGACACCCGAACACCTCAGTCTCGACAGGTCCTCTCATACAGCCTTGAGATTTTTGTACTCCCACAGTGACGAACTCACTTCTCTTACTTAACATTTCATGTACATGAATTTTTGACTTCTCTAAATTCCTCTGAGATGATGGTACAAGAAAATCCAACTCCCTCAGCGACAAATAAAGAGCTGCATTCACTAGTAACCAAAAACAGTCGCTTTGTTTTTCAGATAAACTTCGTCAAGGAAACGTAAATTAAGCCCTGCTCCCCATAAACATCCCTAATTAACAGTTACCACCTCTAAATCAGGTGCTTCCTAACACCCTGAGAGAGTTATAAGAGCTATTTTCAATTTTACACGAATCCCATAAAAGTCCTGGAGACACAACAACTTGAGAAAGTGGTTTGTTTACAAAATATTTATCTAGCAATATATCTGCAGTTAGCCCTGCGATAGTCTGGCGGCCTGTCCAGGATGGGACAGCTGGGAATGATATTTGCAGTTATTTTTTATATAGTTAAGATAACGATTTCTATCTCCATCTCCTGTGCAGTCACACTATGAAAGCCTATTTCCACCAGTGTGAGGATAAAAAAAAGATTCTGTAAGTTGAAACTATTGAAAAATTTTCTAAAAATAATGACTCTGTATCTCACAATAATGATTTAGTGTTTCAAAATAATGAGAAACTTTCTCAAAATAATGACTTACTACCTCAAAATTATGACTTCATATCTCAAAATAAAGTATTTTTCCTAAAATATTGACTTACTTCTCTCAAAAATAATGATTTAGTATCCCAAAATAATAAGAGTTTTCAAAATGACTTCGTATTCTTAAAAATGAATTGATATCTTAACATAATAATTAAATATCTTAACATAAATGAGAACATTTCTCAAAATAATGACTCAGTATCTCAAAACATAATGAAAGTTTCTCAAAACAATAACTTAGTACCTCAAAAAATTAGTTTTCTAAAATATCTTATAAAATAATCTTAAAATAATGAGTATTTTTCCTAAAATATTAATTTAGTATCTCAAGATCATGACTTTGTGTTTTTAAAAAAGAATTAATATCTCAACATAATGATAAACTTTCTCAAAATAATGATTTAATAGTATCTCAGTTTGTCATGACATTGTTTTTTCATCACACCGTCAGAAATGGGCTCCCATACATACCCCCACATTATCTGCTTGAAACAGACCTGTCATGGTTTGACTTTGTGTTGTAGTGTTTGTTGCAGCCGTGTTGTCGTAACATGGAGTCATCAGCTGATTTTAAGATGAGGTGAAAAGCACCAATATGGGAAAGTGAAAGCAACAACAGCGGCATTAATCACTGACACTCCCACCACCTGACAGGATGCTATTATTTGCTGCTTTGCTTGCACAGCAAGGTGTCCTTCATCATGATGAGTGACGCATGGTGGAACGTGAAGGTCCTGAAAATAAGAGGGAGGACTTGTAGGCACACATTTCCATAGTGGTGTAATGTTGTGAGAAATAAAAAGATAACTGAAAGTGGTCGTTTTTGTGCCAAATTCAGTCCCTTAGGTGGAGTTTTGTTGCCTGTAAGGCCTGGCTAAACTGAGTCTTCCTCCCAGAGGTTGAAACAGGATATGAGCTCATGAGTTGCGCTGACATGAATGTCCTGAGTAGACTCATTTGCCAAGGTGTTGCCATAATACCTCATTTTATTTTATCCCCCATTAGCATTTATAAGCAGTATGCAAACAATTAATAAATGTTTTTAACACACAGTTACAGTTACCTCTAAATGACAACCACTTAATTTTGCTATTTATCTAGCGATTGATATGGGTCAGTTAAAAGCTATTTGTAAAAAAATATTTTGTGAACAGTGTGGCTACTTTACATCTTCAGGAAATGACATAGTATTTTTTTCAGTCTCTCACCACCTTAACTTTAATTGCCGTCCCACTGCATTTCCCCCTAACACTGCCGGGCACCTTTTAACTATAACAGCAACCGACCAAGTATCATGCCAACTTGAAAGGACAGCTATTTTAGTTGGTGTCTGGCACTGGAATACACTGACCAAGCACTGATTTTCAATGACTTCGTAGTTGATTTACTGCCGCATTGTTGAAATATAAAGAACAGTAGTTTCAACATACCCACTGTAAGTACAAATCTTATGTATCTTTGGTTTGCAAAAAAAGTGCTATGTGAACATTTTTTCTGGCGATCGGGTTGGCTGAAACTGCATAAATACGATCAAAGCTATGTAATGCTACTCTCACTGATTATACACCAGTTAGGGAAGTGTTACTTATTGACAGATACATTAATAAATACTTAAAATAATGTCTGTGTTAAAAACTATCTACGTACGTGCTTTTAAATTCTAAATAGGAAGCTGAAAGTGTTAATGTCTTAAATTTCCATCATGTTAATAGTCTGCTACAGCACAGCAGCAATCCTGTCTTTGTTCAAAAGCAAAGGGGGGAAATGTCACCACATTGATTCACCTTCCCTCTTTGCACAATTCATCTTGGCCACGTCCAGAAAGCCCATTCACCACAATGAGACATTTGAGTTGGCAGATCCAGGCAGGCTCTTTCCTCCCCCCATATTTCACTCACTATCTCGACACAGAGTTGGCTGGCAGCACAGGCACGGACTCATTGTTCAGACACTGCAGCTGCCAGCTACGAGGACGTAATGTGCAAGCTTCTCGCTGTCGCTTCCTTCCAGCCTGACAGGACGGGAGGGAAAAAATGGCTTCCCTTGCCATGTTTTGCCAAGCTGTAACTCAAGGAGGTGTCTGCTAGAACAAATGTGAGAAGAAGGTAAATCAGAGAGATTAGCCGTCACTGGTGGGTAAATGTATCCTTCTATAGTGTCAACTTTACATGTCATTCTTTGGATTTTCTCTGTTGCCTGTTGCAATTTGAGTCTTGCCATCGTTCGCTGTCTCCAGCTCTGGCAGAGGCCACGCACGGTTCACAGCAAGCGTATAAATGTCATGCTAACTCCACATTAGCTGCATTTTTCCTCCTTGACCCCGGCCCTCCACCCTCGGTGCTATTTCCTTTCACAAATAGAAGATTAGCTCATACATCACTCCTGTAGATTTCCACTCACCAGAATCATTTGTCAAACTCTGTTCAGTTGACCATTTGGTTGTTTCTGCTCTTTTTGTAACTTTGACAGGCATTTTTAAGTTACAAATAAGCTGTCAAAACGTTTCAAGGACACTGTGGCTAGGGTCATTTTACTGCAAAACTTTATATTTTGTAAGTACTCAAACTCAGGGGTGCCATCAGGCCATCACAAAAGACACTGTCACCTACTGCTTTTTATGCTCTTGATAGGAGTAACAGAGGAAGTAGTAAAAGAGCGAATGTCTGCATTAGGAGGCAGATTGGCATGGTGAGCGGTGTACAGACCCGTGAGAAGCCAAGTCAATTTTAAGTTATTTTTAGGTACATCATCACCAGATGTTGCACTAGACTTTTTCGTCGCCGGTCATTTTGACCGACAGGATCATAAAAATCCGGTAATAATCTCCACGGGAGCTCCGCTCTGCTCAGCGGCCTGTGTGGACAGTCAGAAAGGTAAACATGGGCGCTGACTGAAAACTGCCTCCGCTGCTGGGCGCCGTGCTTCGGTTCCGCGTCCAGTGTGTCAAGGGCGTTATGTCAACAACGCTACATGAAGCAGATGAATGACTTTTTCTCTGCAGTGTGAAAACGGCAGCCACTTAAACCACTGACTGTGCACTCCGCCGCCAAGTGGGCAGGGGTGGTAATTGCAACCAGTCAAAATGACCGACGGCCTTCAGATTTTCTGGTCATTGTTGTAAAAAACGGTTATTCACCGAGAATATCCAGTTAACGCGACCCCTGATCATCACCATGTTTCTTTTCCTAATCCTTACCTACATAACTTTACGTTATGTAGGTAACTGTACGTAAAGTACACATCATTCATGGGGCGCTAAATCGCTAGATACCATACGAACTGTTGTATGAGGATACGTTGCTAATTTATATGCTCATTTGCTGCAGGCACATACACTTCTACAGACCCTTTCAAAAAATTAGTATATCATGAAAAAGTTGTTTCATTTCCATAATTCCATTCAAAAAGTTAAACTTTCATAGATTATAGATTCAGGGCCCACAATTTAAACGATTTCAAGTATTTATTTGTTTATTTTTACATAATTTGGGCTTCCAGCTCATAAAACCCACGAAAACAGGAATTCAAAAAATTAGAGTACTGTGAAGAAATCACCATTTACTTCTCAGTTTTTGCAGAAAAAAAGAAAGAAATTGGGATCACATCAAATCAATCAAAATATGGTACTTTCAAAACGATATGTCAATCTTCAATACTTGGTTGGGAATCCCTTTGCCTTAATCACTGCCTCGATGCGCCGTGGCATTGAGGCAATCAGCCTGTGGCATTGCCTGGGAGTTATGGAAGCCCAGATTTCCTTGATGCTTGCTGTCAGTCCTTCTTTGTTTTTGGGTCTGGTGTCCCTTATTTTCCTCTTGATAATACCCCATAGATTCTCAATGGGATTTAGGTCTGGCGAGTTGGCCGGCCAGTTAAGCACTGTGATGGCATGGGCATCAAACCAGGTTTTGGTGCTTCTGGCAGTATGGGCAGGGGCCAGGTCCTGCTGGAAGATGAAATCTGCATCTCCATACAGATCCTCAGCAGAAGGAATCATGAAGTCCTCTAAAACATTCTGGTAGACTGTTGCGGTGACCTTGGATTTAAGAAAGCAGAGTTTACCAACACCTGCACCAGACATTGCACCCCAAATCATGACTGACTGTGGATATTTCACACTGGACCTCAAGCAGCTTCTTCTGTTCCTCACCCGTCTTCCTCCAAACCCTTGGACCTTGATTTCCGAATGAAAGGCACACTTTACTTTCATCGGAAAAGAGGACCTTGGACCACTGGCCAACAGTCCAGTCCTTCTTCTCCTTGGCCCAGCTGAGACGCTTCCTATGTTGGCTCAGGCTCAGAAGTGGCTTGACCCAAGGAACCCAGCAGTTGTAGCCCATCTCCTGGATGCGTCTGAATGTGGTGGTTTTTGAAGCTGTGACTCCCGCCTCATTCCACTCTTTCTGGATCTCTGCCAGATTCTTGAATCTTCTCTGTTTGATAATCCGCTGAAGCCCACGGTCATCTCTTTTGCTGGTGCATCTTCTCCTGCCACATTTTGCCCTTCCACTAGACTTTCCGTTGATATGCTTGGACACAGCACTCTGTGAACAGCCAGCCTCCTTAGCTATGAACTTTTGTGGCTTACCCATCCTATGGAAGGTATCAATGATGGTCTTCTGCAGTCTTCCCCATATTGAACCGAACTGAGACAACTGAACCAAACTAAAGCAATTTAATGACACCTGGGGAAACCTGTGCAGGTGCTTTGAGTTTAGTAGATGATTAGTGTGTGACACTCAGTTTAAAACATTCATGCCCTGCAAAATTTGGGCTGATTTCTTCACAGTATTCTAATTTTTTGAATTCCTGTTTTTGTGGGTTTTATGAGCTGGAAGCCCAAATTATGTAAAAATAAACAAATAAATACTTGAAATTGTTTAAATTGTGGGCCCTGAATCTATAATCTATGAAAGTTTAACTTTTTGAATGGAATTATGGAAATGAAACAACTTTTCCATGATATTCTAATTTTTTGGAAAGGGTCTGTAACTGCATGCTAACACCAGGACACATGTTATTTTATTAAACCAGATTTCAGACCATATTCTTCCTGGAACATGTGCAGTTGTGAAGATTTCGGTTTAGAAGCCTTTAGTGGTGATTATTCACTGTAGAAAGTCCAGCTATACTCCGTTACAGTCATTCTCCAGCTGCAAGTACACTGCTACATGTAGCTACATGTTAACGTCAAGGAAATATGTAATCTTGGTTGCAGATGTAGGTTTAGAAGCTTTTATGAGTGATTCTTCAGGGTAGAAAGTGCCTGTTACAGTCATTCCCCAGCTGCAATGAGTACAGAGATGCTGATATACAGAAGACCTGTAAACACTGACCAATCAGAGTAGACTGGGCTTTTTCAAGAGGGGGCTTAAAGAGACAGGTGCTTAAAAGGACACAAGTGTTCCAGCACAGACCGTATAAGGATAATAAGGTGTTTTTTGAGCATTAAAGCATGTAAACATGTGCTAGTACAAACCCAAAATACAAATATGAACCTGAAAATGAGTGTAGTAGGTCCCCTCTAACCCGGCCCCATACATTAAACCTGAGGCTTTTACCCCTGTGAAGGAAAAATGCTCATAAATACTGCTTTGAAAAATAATTTCTTGTCAACGTTAATGCAGAAAGTGAGCCTTTGTGTGGGAAGCACTCCTCTGACTTTGAAACAAGAAACTTATTTAATAGGTTTCTTCAAATTAGTCCAAAAACCAGCAAAAAAGAATATGATCTTCTTTTCTCACACTCATTACCTGAACTGCAACATAAATAGCACACAACGTTTAAGTTCTATTTTAGGCTCTCTGTCCTTTTATGACATGTTGGAAAAAGTTTGGAAAAGTACAAGCAGCAAGTCTTGCATCCTTGTGGTCGGTGAGATCTAATCGCTGAATTCTGTCAGGAAGATGTAATCACATTACGCCATGCAATGACGACTCTCTGGGCCTAATCACCACCTAGTTTGCAGATGTAGTGGAGTCGCTCTTTGACAGTTTCACACACACACACACACACACACACACACACACACACACACACAATATAAGGTAAGGGTGCACACATCAAGATACGCTTTCATGTGAGTGGTATCTGTTTTATGTTAACTGCCTTTTGTCTTCGAAGTTCTATTGATGCACCACTACCAGCAGCACATCTGCAGTGCAGAGTCGCTCTGCATCTGTGAGCGTTGGTGCACCGTGTCTTTAACTCTTTAAAGATTTACCTTCATATTTTGTCTATGAGATAACTCCTTAAAGTGACAGACAGGAGGCCTGCATTGTTGTGTTCACAAGGCCATGCACAAACAAGAACAAAACAAACCACCTGACAACTAGTTTATTCCAATATATTAGGAAAGGCTTTGCTCAAGGGCACCACAATCCACATCCCAAAACAGACACTAGATCCACTTCTTTCACCTTTGAACAAACAACGCCCTTATTTACCTTCAAAATCTTTGACAACACAAGAGAAGTTCACGTCTCTGATCATGCAAATTTTGCGTATTCACACTGTCGCTTAAGAGGAAAGACTATATTTTCTCAAATATCATCATTTTGGTGCAAAAAACAGTCATGCTTTTTCAATTTTATTCTTATTAATTACAACAAAAAAGTGAATGCATGGTCTGTTTTGCTTCAAAGCATTTTATGAAAGCTCTCCAAACCCAAATATTTCAAATGCAAGTTTTGTTATCAGAGTATCATTCTTCACTCTTAAAATCGATCTTAGACTGATGAAAACATAGTTTTTCCAAATCAATCACTCTGCAGCCAGAGTCACTGTCTTACAGTTTTGTGCAATTCAACAGCTTTTAAGTGAAAGAAAAGGAGGATAAGTTGCCTTGTCTTCATACTGTCAACCTTGTTCCAGTCAATTCAGACAAATGAGCCTGAGGTTGAGGAGACTGTGGAGCAATCTGCTCGTTATCTGGCCAAAGCAGAAAAGGGAGTGTTGGCTGACCAGCCTGAATTAGGTCAGTAGCCACTCAGTTTTTCCTACGATGTGGGAGTGATAGTGACGAGCGTCTAGATACACAAATAAAGGTGGTGCAAAGCAGGAAAGCCAGTTCTGCAGAGTATGGACTCATCTGTCCTTTGATGCACCCCACCCATCAATATCAGTAGATCGTAACCCAAAATCTAAAAGTTTTAATATAATTTTGCTCATGATGTCAACTGTGCTGTGGGACAGTAAATATAGTGCACATCATAGAGAGCAGGGAGTGATTTTGGATGCAGCCATTCTTAACTTGGCTCTGTAGGGTTCCAACTGTGAAGCCGATCAGTGCTCAGACTGAACAACAGAGGAACAATCAGATTCAGGTTTCTTTACCTTGTCGCCTCAGCGCTCTGTGACTGCAGAAGCTGAGAAGATAGATAATGATGCTAAGCTGAGAGTTTTTTAATCAAATAAGTTATTAATGCCACTGTTTAATTGCTAATCAATTGATTAAAAAGACAAATACTTCCTAGTTCTGGCTACATGAGACTAGATATGAGATGTATGTGTGATATGATGTATGTGTGCGTAAATCTGTTGAAGTCAAGTCCCATGGACCGAAAGCCCATTTCTCCTACAACCCAATATCCCAAAAACAAACGTCCATTGTTCTGAAGGCCTGTTTCTCCAGAAATACACACTCCCTGCAGTTAGGTTGAGTTTCCAACCAGCGTTTGAGCCAACAAACCTGCTTTTCCAGCAACTTCTGTGCCACCAAACGTGGGTGTTTTAAGCCAGAACACGATCTTTTCCTCGCCATAACAAAGTAGTTTTTCCTGCCTAAACCTATCTACACATTCACTACAGCGCTGTTGACAAATGTTACAGAATCTGCTGCTTCGGTTGTCCAAGTGCCAGGAGTGCGTAATTTTGGTGTATGGGCGTTTTTTTTGGGGGGGGGGGGATAACAGGCTGTCGGAACAATGGGCAGCCCCCATGCAAGCATTCATAAGGACCCCCAAAATCAATGTCTATAAATTTCGATGCAAATTTTTCCGATGAAAATCAATGCATTGTGTGAAAACACTCTCAAGCTGCACAAATTCTTGGGACTTTCTTGGAGTGATAGTCATAAAAAGATCATCACATCATTTTGGGCAACGGAGTCACCATGACGTCAACAGATACCACAATAATTGTTGTTCTGCAAAGCCTTTGTTTCGTTGTGTGTTGTGTGTGTCTTTCTGGATTTAATTCACCCATAAATTCAGTGTTAAATTGCACATTTGTCAAATTAAGTAGAGGACATTCTCATAAAGTTTTGCCGAGCAAAGTGTTAAAAACTCTTAAGCTTCTTGAGGAAATGATGCTATTGGCGGAATGTGCTTCCAAAGAGTGCAAAGAGGTGGCTGCATGTCATATGTGTGCTTAGAGGGTGTCGCTGAATATGACATATTTGTGTGATTCCTGACTTCAACATGGGGGCACGCTGGTGGGGCTTCATAGTGCAAATATCCAAGTGGCGTCATACACAGTAAACAGCTCGCAGAGTAGCTCTCCTTCCCATAAAAGGAGGCATTTGACACAGAGCTTCAAAAAACGTGTACTTTCCTGTGCCGATATTTAATAAACAAGGCTTTTTTTTCCAGGAAGTTTAGAATATCTAATAGTTTGAAACTGACCAGACAATTTCTCCTAATACATATCTCATCTTCTCATTTATCATATCAGAAGTTTGAAGCTGGCTTTGAGCAGGAATGTGTAACACACACCCGGCTGAAACATTTCTGGGAGGAATACAGGTGTGCTTCTCCTCAGAGTCAGGAAAGACGTAACAGCCTCAGCAATCACACGTCACGGTTGATGAATGAGGCCAGTATCTGTTTCAGGAGGACTGATAATATCTTACCAAGACATGGTGAAGACAGATCCTACTCATGCATGCAGTGGAATATGTGTATATACAGCAAAACAGCTGCTTGACAACTTCCTAAAACACTGTATAACTTTTTATCCCCTGCACAGTTCACAACCTGCCTCTGAGGTGAACCTGCAGAGACAGGAACAGTGATAATTAATAACCAAAAATCCCAGATCGTAAAAAAAATCAAAACCGCTGTGTTCTGTTTCAAAGAACAGGGCAGGTCTGGATAATAAGCATCTCAGTGATGGTGAGGACATCGCTGAAGAATGTTCTCGATCTGATCCACATGAGTGATGTCACCACCGCTGCAGTTAAGTCAACCAGGTGGCATGAAGACATATTGTGTGCCCTGCAAATCATTACGACAAGGAAGGTCATGTGGTGTCACGTTAGCAGCTACTGTGCCTCTTATCAACAGTGAAAAACTGATTATAGCTTACTGTGCCATTAAATTACGTCAACACACTTTTGTTTCATATCATCTGTGGACTGTTTTCCCATCGCGCAGCTTTGTTTCTATGGCAAGATCACAACTATTGAACTTCCCCGTGAAGGCTTCCACGCATTGTGCAAGCGTCAGGACTAATAAAATACAGAAAATGACAAATTCAAGATTTTTGTGGGAAAGTGCACACATCTTATTCGTGTGAATCATGAAATGTTGGTGAAATAGAGTGACGTCCAACACCCGCAGACATCTGATTTCAATGATGCACGTATGCTTTAGCTGTCATGTAGCCCGGGATCAGATTGGCAATAATATAGCCCAGTTTAAGACCATGCAGTGAAGATATTATTACAAAATAACAAACTCTGCGGGAACTGCCACTTATGTACAATTTCGTCAGCGTTACATTTTTGTTGAGACTCAAAGACACTTACAACTTTGGTTGACCTGTACAGGATTTTGATGTTGATATTGGAGAGTTAGAAAAATCTGGGAACAATATAATGACAAATACATGAACACTTAACATAAACAAACAATAGTAACCATGACATGTATTGAGCAAGACAGTTTACAGCCGTCATTGCTCGTTAATGGTTAAACTAAAGACTATTTTACTGTTTTTAAAAAACATCAAACATACCTCTGGCAGTCCTGTACTGCAGTTTTGTGATATTTTTTTAGCCAACTAATGAACAGGTATATCTGAATAACAGGTACATATCTGAAATCCAGTAAGCTAATATCGGTGCATTGATTGACTGGGCTGATCAGGTGCCACTTAAAAAGGATTCCATGTCTATTTGTTGCCATCATCACAGATTACTGCCTTTATGTGGACATGAATGGTGAAAAGAAGCGTAAATAGGTGAAAGAATCCAGTGTTATAAGTATCTAATTCCAAGCACTTTTCACCTTTAATACTCCAGTTGTTATCTTTATGATTTTGTGTTAATATTTTTGATGTGTAGCTGCCAAATTTAAACACAGAAACAACAGCATCAGCAGCAAGTAAGACTTCCATCAAAAAACCTGGATTCAGCAACATGAGAGGTTTTGCCTCTCTTCTCTCTTTGGTATAAAATGATCCCAGACCAGCTGGCTTGGTAAACATGAGGGTGCTGTGTGCATTTTAGTGCCATGACATCACAAGAGTTGTATGTATCCAAGTTCATGTTTCATGCCTCTTGCTGTCATCTAGAAGCATCAACATATGAGGCTGCCTGGTGGAGCTTTAAATGGTAAAGATAGCAGGAGGCTCATATTTCAGCGCTGTCTCTCTGGGTTCAGTGCGTCACACAACAACATTAGCTGAACTCCTCACACAGACGTCAGTCAGTGCGTTCCGAACGTGAGCCGGGATTTAAGTTTTGTTACGCTTTGCATGAAATCAGAGGATACAGATGGTCATAAAGTTCATTTCTTTGCCAAAGAACAAAGGCGAGCAAATCGCCTGTATGCAGCGTGCGCATATATCTGTGCGCTGAAGTCATGTTTAAAGTAACATCTGTTGATGGTTAGGATGCCGCTCTCGCTCTCACACCCCTGCTGCTCCTGCAGTACCCAGCGCGCGATGAGGTCATCACTCATGAACGGCTGCTTCCATCGCTAGTTAATCAGAGGGGAGTCAGGTTCATCCCCCAACCCCCTGCCCTAATTTACATGCTTTTTAGGGCTTCCAGGAAGAAGGTCAGTCAGCAGTCAGAGGCATCCTGCTATGATGAAAGGTCAGAATAAAAAAGGCAGCAGGAGATGAGGAGTTTATAAATGTAGAGGGTGAGTGTGTGTGCTTTTAAAGAGGGACTTCCCAAAGTCCATTCCCAAATCCTACAGTACATAACCCCAGGATGTAATCACAACTTTCCAAGACTCAGTAAAAGGAAATGGTTACATCCAGCTAAAATGCATCATACTAGAATGCATTAAGGAGAGGGAAATTAAAGCCCAGTGCAATGTGGTGCCTCTCATGCTGTCCATGTCCAGCCATGGCAGCCGGCCTCAAAACAGAGAGTTGTTTCAGCTCTCCTCAAACAAGTGATAAGTGGTTTTTGCTTTTCGAAGTCAAAGCTATTTTTGGAGGTTTGCAGTTTTTCTAACCCTCTGTAATAATGTTTTGGAAGGAGTGCAGAGCAGAACAGAAGCTGCTGAACAAACTCTGGGTTTTGTGCTCAGGCAAAGGACTGAAATGTTGTTTACTCAAGCTCCTCAGGGAATCTCTGTTTCTTCCTGCTCAAGGCAGTCTTGATGACATGTCTACCTCTACAACTTTAGGGGATCAATGGACTGTTATATGACAGAAATATATCTTCGTTAAAACTTTTTTTGTGGCCAGCACTGGAAGTTTTAACAGCACAGACACAATCTTATTGGCTGCTGGATGAGCAGTAACCTCCGGGCCTGAGAAATGAGGCCAACGCCAACAAAGAGCTGCAGTTTCATAAATGACCACTCAAGGCTTGCTCACAAAGCAATCAATTCCCACAGACCCCCATGTTAGAATGCCCAAAAAACATGTTTACAGCATGGTATGAAAAACAGTTTTGGTCTTCCAGCTCATATCCCCTGTATGACCACTGTACAGGGGTGAATTTCTATATAACTCACCTGTTTGAATGTTGTCAAGACTTAAAGTAATGCATAATTAAGGGCATGGTTGCTTTAAGTGACAGTAGGTGCCAGCTGATGACAAAATGGTTACTACATTGACAGTGCTGGACAGGTAACATGACTATGGCATAACCCCAGATTAGCTGTTGCTATTAAAGCTAATGAAAGTCTACTAAAAATGTCATGTTCAGTGTTAGGTTGTACTAAAGGATCGTTAATCAGCCAAAATACATGGGACACAATAGCAGCAGCAGGTGCATTAGGGTTAGCACCACCCTCTTGTCCAAATGTGATCACCTCTGGCTCCAAAAATCCAAATGGTGACGGCCAAAATGCTGAACTCAAGGCTTCAAAATGGGAGTCCACAAACCAATCGTTGGCTATGTCCATTGTTTTTCTATCATCTATGCTACTGGACTGGAAGTTTTAAAATGAAGATTCAGCTTTCAGCTTGGGTCTGATTGTGTTATATTAGACATCAGTTGTGATCTGGGAACACGGGACATCACTAAAACTGAGCACTATCATAACTAGTACAAACAATGGCCAGAACTGCAAAAATAAGACACAAGTTATGATAAATATCTTCAAACTGAACACTAAAATCTACCTTAAATTTAAAGCCATGTGTAGCACCTACTCTTCAGTTTATGATTCAAAGCTGCTTGGCCCCTCATTTATGAACCCTCTCACTCAAGTGCAGCTGTGCTGTATAATGTAACTTGTAATTATCAGTGTGGCAGCACTGAAAATATAATGTCTCATGTGAGGATTGTCTGGACAAACAACTGAATGAGGTACACTAACAGGACACCTCCAAACACACATGTTTACCCAATAACTTTACACATGACACACACGCTCGCCTCTAGGACCGTAACAGAGTACTCAGCTACATAAACAAGCCCAACCGCTGAGGGAGATGACAACAGCAGATGCTGAACACCCCCCTCACACATTTGTACTTGCTTCTATGTACATTTACTCACACTGAAGTCTGCTGGCGAACCCGAGTCTGAAAATATACACCCTCATCAACTATTTCCATGGTAATCTGGCATCTTGTTGAACACACAGTGTGATTGATGCTTCTCGGAGCCATTAGGTTAGTTTTTCTTTTTTTCTCTTCTCCTCTCAGTCATATAAATCTTTCGCCTTTTCTCACGCGGTAATTAGCTCGACCCTGGACAGAGGCCTATTTTTCATGGCAGCCTGTCCTTCCTGACATGCCTGGTGACAAAGCGCAGACTGTCGTCACACCGTCCTGCCGGTCCAACTCAAACATTCTGCTTCACAGCTGAAGTGCAATGATGTGATTGTCCCAAATAGGTCACGGGCCGGCGTCCAGCTGTGTTTCCTTTGTGAAATTAATTGCTGAGGCTGCGTGTGTGTGTGTTTTTTTATGGACGTGAGTGTGTCTGATGGGTCGTAGGTGAGTTTTTGGGTTAATGCACATAGCCTCTGTGTGTGTGTAATATGTGATATTGCTGAGGAAGCAGTAAACAGAGCACTACCCAGTAACTGCGCTCTATCTGACATTTACAGAAGACATCAGACATGTTTCCACGTAAGGTCTTAAACAGGCCCTCCAAATAATTCATCCCAGACTTCTCTCACATTACGCTGTTTAACGTATCACAGTTTCACATTGGAGGCGTTAAGACAACATGCCTGTACAGTAATCTGAAATAGCTGTAATGTCTCGTAATCCTGCATAAGGTTGGATGTTTAACACAAGCAAAGTACAATGCCTTCTAACATCACACAGATGAAATTACAGCTGAGAGACACAACATGCTCCAGGCTGTTATCATGGCCTCTAAATGAATCATACACTGTTATATTTCATGGCACTTGATAGCTTAAGTGTTACCAGGATTTCTGCTATAGTGTGAAAATTGTACAGAGACTACAACCATGTTGATGTGTAGCAGCTATAATGTTAACATATTAGGAGGAGAATGTCATTAGTTTTGCTGGAATTTAATCATTAACCAAAATGTTGGACAAATAAAATTGTGACTGGATGATGGCATTGGATAAAATGTTAGTGGACCACCGAGGTCATCAGGCTCCATCCTCTGTGGACCATCAATGTCTCTACAGAATTTCATGTCAGTCTTCTAAAGCAGTGGTTCCCAACTGGTCCAGCCGCAGGGTCCAGATTTCCCCTTTGTCATTAGTTCAAGGTCCACACGGTTTAATATAGTCAACGTTATACTTAAGTTTGGCCATGTTGCCAAGCAAGTTTGTTGTCTCTATTAAGTGGCTGTAAGTCAGTCACCCACTGTACAGCAGTACTTGGCACTTCAAAATAAAAGCTCTGTGCTGGAAATTCATTGTACTTCAAAATAAAGAGTGTTTTTACAAACTTAATATATTTGAGTCACTTGCGTGCCATACAGAATGGAGCCATGACCCATTTCTGGACCGCGACCCACCATTTGGGAACCACTGACCTAAGGGACCGCTCACATGCTACATTTTTTGTGCCCTCAAATCCATTGTTGTCAATGTAGGCACACGGAAGGCACGCTCAAAAGCAAGAGCGAAGCCCTCATGGCATGCAAGTGTTCCCAAGCGCCTCTTTTTTAGGATGCAACAGCTGCACCATGAGATAAACGAAGACCCTGATCACATAAAAACACATTGCTAGAAACACATCGCCAGCAAAACCATTTGTTTCCCGTGGTGCTCCTCTCTTGTGCCGCTCCCTTGTGCCGTGCATTGTGTTTTTCTAGCAGTTTTTCAGTGCAAGACATGGAGTCGCACTTCTCGACCATGTCACACTTGGCTCCAAGGCAGCCAATCGAGTACTACTGTTTGTGAGCCTGTAAATGTAGTAGGAATGGTGGGAATGGATAAAGGTCACCCCATTATTCGAATGCTAATCTGCGAATGAATGCATGGAGTTTTGTAAGTAGCCAGGTGAAACCCTGGTGAATATAATGCTGTTTACTATGCCAAAAAATAGGCTAGCTAGTTAGTTAGCTCTTGAACTGTGAGAAAGCTGCGAAGTATGTTTGTGGGAAAGGTTGTCAGGCTGCTGTCTTTGAGAGACAGTGAGAGAAGTCAGATGTCAGGTAACGAGGAACAAGGAACAACAGCTGGCTGATGTATTTCCTCACTTCCATAAATACGTCCAGAATAAATGTGTAGAAGAAGTTGATCATTGTAGTGCACGGCTAACCTGACTTGTACTTCTGTCCAACTGACAGTATTTTAGGCCCAACACTCACTTAAAGAAGACCCTGGAAGAGGATCAGCTCAGAACTTGGAATTTCTGGGAAGTAGGCTATGATACAGTGCTGTTTATGGTTGCTTAGCAACATCAGGCGCAACCTGCCTCCGTGCCCTTGATAGTTTGCACAAAGTAGGCATTTTCCAGGTGGTAAAAGACACGGCATGCTCCTGGCCCCAATATTTCAATGTTTCAATATTTCAGTCTGAACAAACATAGTTCACTGACCACCTGACTCTGACCTCCCTTGAGCCATGTTACTAGCATGGCAAAACATCTGTTTGTGGTCTCTGGTCAGTGTACAGGGCAGAGGATTGAGCAGAATGCAATTTTAATATATTTTTACGATCTTGGACAGTTTCAAGAATTACCACATCATAGCACATTATGAAACCACAGCATAAACAATCTGATCTTCAAGTGTCCCTCGCTCTGAGCTGCTGCCTCTGCTGGCACTGAAATAAGGACTTAGCTGAAAGATAGTTGTTCGGGGACATGGTTTTTCACTATGCTTCACAAATATCCGCAGTGCTACCATAAAGCACGGCTGTAAATGTAAAGTTTATTTGTGTATCTAAGCTCAAACCTAAATTATCTGTCGACAAACCCTTGCCTTCCTCTCTCGGTCGCTGGATCATCTCCAGTAAAAACTCTTATGCAGAGCTGTTCAATAAAAGGTGATAATAAAAGTGAAGGACCCAGTGCTGGTCATGGGAAAAACAATAATGGAATTCTTTACAGTGGTTTCTCCACTGTAATCCAGAAGAGCACTTTGATTTAATGCAAACATTACATAGGATTATTGGGACATTTTGGCAGCGCTGAATGGAGATGGATGGAGGATTTGAACAACTCTTTTACCTGCTGACAAACTGCCTTTGAGCAAGGCACTCAACTCTCAAGCTTATTCAACATCCACTATCCTCATACCCCATCTAAAAGCCCTGAGGAAAGACACAGACTACTCTGTCTGCTGAAATGATTCAAGAGGCCCTCTAACACTGGAGAGCATACTGACATTGACTCGTAAAGACACTTGCACTGTAGGGACAGTCGAGATGACAGATACTGCTAAAATAAGAAAGCTGCATCAGTTGTAATTTTGGTTTCAGTCTGATACTGCACTTCGGGGCTGAATTCATGTGTGGTGGTGTGTGGTGTTGTCACTTGACATATTTGAGTGCTTTTTTGGTTCTGCTTGTTGGATCTTAATGGAGCATGCAGGGCATTGTCAAGGTTGGTGTATAGGAGTGTGTTGTGTAACATTGGCATTAGCTGGCAGTTAGAAATGTACTCAGGCATCAGACCCACATTATCTAGTAATATTGCACATGTTTCTTTACGTTTGAGTCATAATTTGAACATAGATCAACACCTTTCCAGTTTGAATAAACACAAGTGATGTTAGCCTTGAGTAAGGCTGTTGAAAAGCAGGAATCAAAAGTCTGATTGTCATCACAGCCCAGTCACCAGAAGAAAATATTGGCATTGCAAGTTCCTGTATGTTTCATACTTATCATGTCAACACTTCCAAAGTTATGTGGCTTTGACACCCAGTTGAGATGGCTGCCAAGCTGCCAAGCTGCCAAGTTCGAGACCAACAAACAACAAAACCCATTGTTTTTTAGCAAGACATTGGTCGCATTTCCAGTTGTGATTGTGTCCCCAAAAGTGAGTGCTTTTAGTGAGACATTGGCAGCATTTCCAGCTGTGATGTGCCACCAAAGCTAGGTGGATTTTAGTGAGACATCAATGACATTTCTAGAGGCAGTTGTTCCACCAAAAGCATGTCTTTTATGGCAAGACATCGGATGCATTTCCAGCTGTGATGAGCCACTGAGTGGATATTTTTTAATCAGACATTGGAGGCATTTCTAACCATGATTGTGCCACCAAAACTGGGTATTTTAAGCTCAAACATGATCTTTTGCTAACCATTACCAAGTAGTTTTTGTGCCTAGTTATAACCACACATCAACTGCAGCACTGTTGAAACATAAAGAAACGTAGAGTTTCAACATATCTGCTACATGATGTACCAACGTTTTATATCCATGGTTTGCAGAAACGCACAGTGCCAACATTTATTCTGGGGATTAGGTTGGTCATTGGCCTATTTTCTGAAGCTCATGGACTCTGAGCAACAGCATGGTAGCACAGGCAATGCAGTTGAAGGTGATCCAAAATAAGAGTTTAAGTCAGAAATCAGAAAGTATCGTTACCACATCTCTCCAATGACAGCAGCATAAATACATTTAGACACTGCAGGACTGAAGCAACATACTTTGTTGTATATTGGAAGACTGGCAGCTTTACTCAGTGACTACTTGTCTGAGCTCTCACTTTAATTCAGTTACTGACCTCTCGCGCTCCTGCTCCAGCAGGTTGGTGAACTCGTCGCTCTTCTTCATGAACTCTCCGTGGTTCCTCTTCTCGTCCTCCAGCTTGTACAGGGCCTGTTTGTGCGACTGCTCCACCATCAACAGCTGCTCCAGCATCCGCCGGTGTGTCTCCCTCTGCTTCTCTACTAACTTGTCCAGCTGTTGGAGGGGGCACATAGAAAACATCTGTCATGGTTGGACTGCTCTGTTAGTCAGACACAGCCAATGAGGATGTTTTTGACTTTATATACAGTCTTTGATTCTGACTAAGAGTTGGTGTTACCTCTACCATGGGCTTCTCATAGATGTCCTCCTGGAAGTTGTCAGCCTTTCCCTGGATGGAGTCCCTCTGCAGGGACTGCAGCACCGGCTGTGGTGTAACAAAGCCATATTTGGCCTCCAGCAGGGCCAGGTCAATTTTCTCAGCCCTCAGCACTGTGATCACCTCGTCTCTGGCCTGTAATGAGGGAGGAAGGTGGACTTGGTGAGATTCAAAGTTGTAAAGCAGGATTAACAAAGCTGGATTACCTTAAAGTAGACTTCCAACATAGGGCAGCAAGACAGCAGAGATGAGTCTACACTGAACCGAATATCAGTAGAATAACCTCAAATATTGATAAGTCAATGATGACAGTGGTCATAGGTGTCATAGAGTGCGGTAGTATGGGCCTGCCACACCTATTATTAGGTTGCCATTTTCAGGCCATGAAATCAAGCCTTCTTCCAATTCAATTCAAATAAAACACAAGAAGCTTGTGCTCTAGAGAAAGGATCAACACTCAGTGAAAAACCTAAGCCCTATGATAAGCTAATATGGCAAGGCTTAACTATACAAACCAATGAGCAGTGATAACTAGCATGTCTTTGGGGTCATCGGGTGGGAACCTCCTTTCACCAGTGTTTCGTCTAGTTGGTCCCACGACAGGCTAGACAGTGATTTCTAGCATCCCAGAGACACTCTCCTAATGCCAGGTCTCACTGCTCCCCTCCCTGCACCAACCCAATAATCTCCTTTACCTTACTTAAGCATGGCTTTCTCAGCCCAAACAGCACTGCCACCTTCAACAAACCCAGGCTCCATACATGCGAGTTCTAGGTAGAAGCAGGGCTGATACTACCTTTCCTAGCACATTCACCATACTCACACGCTACATAGCATAACTCCAATATAAGCTAAAGTTAAAGGAGCTAAATAAACTTACAGGATCAGAAAACACACCCACCTTGCCGCATGGCCTCAAACAAAATGGATTCAAATAGAATGTCCACATCTTGGGAAGATGGGTCAAACACAGGACATTCACTCAGAAGACTGGGCTTCAAGTCCTATGTGAAACCAATATTTCCACCAATGCAACTTGACAAACTGGTAACAGCCACTCAATGATCTGATAACAGTCTTCTGAACTTGCCGGTAGTTTAGCAGGCCCCTACTGACCCATATCTGTGAGGCTTACATCCACAAATAATGGTCATTTAATGGGCTGATAACATCCTGATCATCTTTGTTATCTTTCTCTAACTCAGGCTTATGTTTTAGGGGCAGAAATTTACTTATGAATGGTGAAAGCAAGTAACGTGAGGGGGTGCTGGGATACGCAGGAGAAAAAAGTTTTGAAAACACTGCTTTTGAGTTTGCAGGAGAGACATTCGGTTTTTTTTTTCTTTTATAGGTTGGCATATTATTTAATCCAGTGCTGTGGAATGGAGGCTTCCATCTGCACTGTTTGTTTTTTTCTTTTTGGTTTCCTTGTATCTAGTGTGTTCAGTAATAAGGCAGCCTTGTTCCTATCATACAGCGACAGTGCCAGGGGATTCCTGGATCTAGTGCTGGAATGACAGGAAGTAGCCTCAGCTGTTGGCTGTCCATTAACACAGGCTTTTAGTCCATCTTAAGTGCCCACTGCCCACTCAGCCGCATTGTCTGACTATATGTCCGACTGGGGCCCGTGCCATGTCTACGGGCCTGCCTGCCCATGGCTAAATGTTCCCAGAGCTCAGTCATCTCTGCAGTTTGAATTACCTGCAGTTCTCCCTCCAGTAAGCTCAGTAGAAAGACGAGGTCATCTCGGGAAAGGTCCCTGCCCTTCTCCCTCCGACCCCCTTTTGCAGTGCCGCTGGCACTGCTACTTCCACTTCCACTTCCACTCCCACTAGCACATGTGTTGTTCTTGGCCGTCTTGTGATTCCGCTGAATGGTGCCGGTGTCGTCTGGTGGCTCCCTGTGTCGGCTGCGGCGCTCAGCCCTTCCAGAGGGCTCCTCTCGCTCCACAGATCGCTTACGTGTGTCCGTCTGCTGCTGCTGCTGCAGCGCCAGCTTGGCCTTGGTTACGTCCTCCAGACTGTTGCTGCGGGACCGCATGTTCCTCTATCTGTTGAATGAATAGAAGATAGAAAGATGGAAGGATGAGGGGTTTATTTTTGTGTGTACTGCATGCTTATTTGTACACACATTTCCTGCAACATGTGTCTTGTTAGCGTGTTTCTAAGGGCCCAGACACCCAAACAGACATCAAAGAACTAATGACAATGAAGACTGACTGTCGTGTTGCCTCATGTCACCAGTGTCTTCGTCAAAAATTTGCACTTAAACACACCACAAAGACTACAGCCATCTGCCAACTAGCACAACATTCTGCATCAGCGTGAGAAGAAATAACTCTCATAGTGGCAGGCGGCAATAGTCTGTATGTTCAAAAAGGGAAACTGGAAGAGCGACAAGATGGATCCAAAATGCTAGTTAGCTAGTTAGCACATAAAAAAACACAACCTGATGTTGAAGGAGCAAAAGGTATTTACTGTGTGCTAGTGAGCAATAACACAAATATGAACCGTTTCTGCTGAAGAGCTCAATGGCTAAAAAATATAATCTTACCTAATATAACAAGTTTGATTAATTTGTCAATATGTGTTTAGGTCTTGTGTATCTGTTGTATTATTTAACTTTGCATGAAGCCAAGACAGAACACCAACAACAGACTGAATACATAATGTGCCGAATTTGAATCCATGTCCTTGACTGTGAAGGGTTTAAAAGAACGAAACACTCTGAGATGCTTTTACACTGTCATGTGTAATAAATCTGCAATGTTTGTTGCATTCCAGAAGTTACTTTGTGACTGATGAAGTGTTGTAATTTACATTTTCTGGCCAGAGGATTTAAGCATTAGTTGGCATGGACGCCACTTTCACTCAACCTGCCTCTACTGCTTCACTCATAGATGTACTTTATATCCCAAACTGCCCTTAAACAAACTCTACGCATCCCAGGAAGTAAGAAAAATATACATAGACAACACAGTTAGGACAAAAATTAAAGGTCCTTGGAGTCTGTGTATGTCTAAACATAACTTTTGTTTCTTAAATGCCAGAGTGTGCAGTAGAATCTCGTCACACTGTGCTGGTGGAACCTGTTCTGTCATCATACTGTAAGAAGGCCGTAAACTAGACCTACACACTACATCTAGGTCCACATTTGTCATCTGTATGCGCAGCAGCATGTCGTCATTGCCCGCCACGTTATTATTAGTCACTCAGTGGAATAGAGTCATCATCACCACGTCGTACCAGTGGCCACAAAGCAGGATTATGGCGCAAATTCTATGACAGCGCCAGAACTTTTTTGGACCCCGGACCTTAAGTCCTGTCGCAATGAATTACCCAGAGCTGTCGGCCGTCATTCACGGCTGATGAATTTTCTCATAATGTGAAATTTTTGACTAGAAAAATCAGTCCGCCAGAGGACTTAAGCACTGGAGCACTGTGGTCTTCTTGTGTACCTACTTTGTCTTTTCTGCACATGATGATAGGTGGTCTGATGTCGGAAAAAGGGGTAACATCTTATAAATAAAAGCAGTATGGCTGCTTACCAAGGTCTGTTTGGAGTGTATAGTGTGTCTTTGTGACATCTGGTTTATGAATGGACTATTCAGTGACTCACTGACTATGATAAATCCAACTATGATAAATACATGAATGTTGTAAGCTGCAGACTCACAGGCAGAAGAACTGTAAGCTCCTTTGCCAAGTAATTTATTACTTTTTCAGCATTATGCTCAGCTAAAGTAAATACATCCAAAAGACAAAGCAGGACCCAGATGAAAACATGCTGAGACTCATTTGCACGAGTGTTTGATGTGAGAGAATAATCTGCCCAAAGGCATTACATCATCATCCATCCGGCTTTGCTCACAGCATTATGTTTCCAACTAACTGAGCAGAGTTGCTGCTTCCAGTGGAGACCTTATTTCACAACAGTGTACTCACTGACTTTTAATTTGTCATTTGTATCTGGCAGGCAGCACAAATAATAATGTAGATTTTACGAGTACTTCTGATGATAAAAGTTAAATTTCAACATCTAAGAGGTCCTTAGATGTTGATGCTCAGAAATGGTCTGAGCTTTTTAAATTGTGATGAAGCAATTGCTTAACTGATATTGACTTGGAAGAAAAGGGGGATTAACTACAGATGAAATAAAACCAATTGATAATTCAGTGAAATTAGAAGAGTTTATAATAATTAAAACAGTTTATAAAACCTATAGTAACTTTTAGTGAAATAACTTTTTGAGACAGATCATTAAAAAATTATATTCCTCTGCTCCTCTTCTCCTTCTTATATTGCTCATAATGCCATTACTGCACATGAAAGAAAGAGCTGGGGAGTCTTTAACAGTCAAAGCTTGGTGCGTCAGTTTGGGACAGGCGTCTATATGGGACGGGCTTTTATTTCCTTTTACACAAAACTGTTGCTCAGCAAACAATCAAATTGTTTATTTGAACCAGTATGAATATTACTTGTATAAAAATTAGGCTTCCAATAACATATCAATTACAAATCATTCGTTCAATCTATCTCTGACAGAGATCGTGTTATGACACTCGCTTTACGAGACCTAAGGATTACGGCTCCCGACTTACCGATCACACCACATACCACTTTATCCTGTTAAAACAATATTCATAACTTGGGTTAATTTTTATGAAAATAATTTTTGATTTTTTGATCAGTGAATCCTTATGTACTAAAGGAATATAAACAGCTTACATGGTAATCAAGGAATGGACACATATTCTGACTTTATGACTCAGAGGAAGGGAGTCAACATATTTTTTTCATCATGTCAGTAAATCTGAATGAATCACTGTCTTCCCTTCTCATGGTTTCAGTAAAATACATTTTATGGTGGAGAATCTAACTGAGCTAATGATGTATAGCATCTCCATATTGACAAAAGTTTAAACATATATATCTGTATGCACAATCTAAACAGCTAACTAATGTTAGCTCAAAGAAACAGCCAACAACCTGTCTTATACATCCAAAGACCTTTTATAAATATGAACTGCTTGGCAACCAGACCAGGCGTCTAATTGAGACAGGCCTTTATTGTCAAAATGTGTAACCACAGCGGGCTACCAAAGGGGACTGGGTGTTTAATTGGGACTAGCCTAGGCTTTTAAAGTTTTACGGTATATGTCAACGTATAAGTGTTAAAAGTCCAGTAATAAGGTATATAGCAATATAATCAGTGGCATATGTACATTTTGCTGTTTGCATACTATGTTTAATACAGTATTTTTTACTTTTTTAGAATTCTGGATGCCGGACTCTTAATTAAGTCTTTTTTTTTTATACTGTGATATTGCTGTTTTTGCTTGAGTGAAAGATCTGGATGCTTCTTCCATCACTTATATCCACAAGCTAAACCCAAATAACAAAAATGTTAGTAAAACAAGTTGACTAGTATATCTAAAAATTGGATTTCCCCTTGAGGGACGAAGGAAAGCTTCCTGCTTTTTTTCTTACCTCTGCTGCCAATTTATCAATTTATGACAATCTAATGCAGTTTGGGATTTAACTACTTCACGATGGCAATCACCTAAACTTGGCTATCTAATAAAACAAACAAAAAAATGTTTAATTTTGAGATTAATTTGTACATCAGCATATTTTTTGCACTGTTGTTTTTGTCATGATTACTGTCACACTGAACTAATACTATGGGCAGAAAAGCAACATGTTTTTTTTTCTGGAACGAGCTTCATTTTTTTTTTTAGCTTTCATAGCCTGCATGACATTCAGTCATGCTGTGTGAAATACGTCACACCAGTGTTGGACCTGCTGTAACTGTCCTAAATTTGCATCCCTGCTGGCATGAGTAGTTTTGATGTGAAATATTCACAGGTCGACATCATTTGTCATGTTCCCAGTGTGTAAAGGGCTGTAGTTAGAATCTTCCACCGAGACAAAAACGAAAAATCTCACCACTCCGACAGAATTTGCCTAATTGGACCTTTGTAACAGTGTATCCAGCCTCTGTGTGAGGCCCCCTGTCAGTTTATGAGTAAGAAAGATGGCTGGGTGATTGCACTGTGCACACTCTCGGCAAAGCGCCACATGATTCAGAGCTGAGGTAATTCCCTGCAGTCCAAGACAGACTCCACATCGACTTACTCAGAGATCTGGGCTACAGGGGATAGACAGAACAGTGTGTGTGTGTCAAGATTTAGGTAATATGCATTCTTATCTTTCCTGTACAATATGTAAAGGATACAGGACAGTCTGTGTGTTTGTACTGTAACCTTACCCTGAACATTATCAGAACAGTGTGTTTCTAATGAGTAACTGCACAAGATACATAATTACCTCAGCTATCAGTCTCTCCTGCAGAACTGCAGCCTGTTGCCAAGATGCAACAAACACACACACACTGACGCATGCATGCAAAAAAAGCCGTGCGATACAGATTCGAGCAGAGATTGTGCAACAAATCCAAGGGTCACAGACATGTAATGCAGCCCCGCTGGGATTCCTACATGTGCAAGTATCACATCCCTGCAAAATCTCCGAGATGGATCAGAAATATATCACATAGTTCATAAAAAGGTTCACTGAGGGGACAGGAAAATAGCCTCGCACTGGATCTGAGGTATCTCCAAATAGGTCCCTAACTGTCGTGGTGGGAGTCAAATGAATTAGTTTTGAGATCGGTGTTATATCTCTGCTGAGTGATGGCCCTGATTTTTATGAACTGACTTATTGGTTATTGGAAACTTGGAGCAAAACAGCCAAATTGGAAACACTGGAATGTCGAGGAAGAGTCCAGAAACGCTGGCCAAAGCTGTGCTGATCTGTGTTCAATGTGAAAATAATTTGTTGAACTGTAGTTACTCTGCTCAAAACACCTTTCTTTCATTATCTAAATACCAACTGGTACTTTGAAGATTTGAATGAGATCAACCCAAAGCCTAAATTATACTAAATGTACTATAACAATAACATAACATGAGCTTTTAGAATTAAACTATCATAGATATATTTCCAAGATAAACATTTTGACTGTGAGAAAAACAAGGCAAGACTGAAAGGAACAGTGTGTAAGATTAAGGGGGGATTTAGCGGCATCTCATGGTGAGGACTGCAGTTTGCAACCAGCTGAACCTTTTCCCGGTTAGAATTCCTTCAGTTTTCATTGTTCAGGAGGTTTTTACCAGGAGCCGTATTATCCGCAGAGGTCTCTTACTCTCCAAAACAAATAGACCAGGTGATTTAAACTGGTAAAAACACTGAATAAAGCAGTTTGACGTGAAAAATCAGTGTTTCTCCTATGCTGTTTGGCATGTCGTGGACAGGCTGCTTGCCCAGCACCTATTGATGTGTGCTCACTTTTTTCTCTGATAACTCCAGATCTAGACGTTCAGGAGATTTTTACGAAGAGCCAAATTACCGGCAGGGGTATCTTTCTCTCCAAAACAAATGGACCCAGTCATTTAAACTGGTAAAAACACAAAACAAAGTGGTTTCACACTGAAGAAATCCTTGTCTAGAGCCAATGTTTGCTTTGTCCAACTTAACATTTATGCCGTTCTTTTTCAAAAATACAGTGTGTGTTTGAATTTTAATCATTTCAGCCTCCTCTGCAGATTGTATTGTAGCTTTCTGCCTGAGAAAGGCTGCCGGAAGTGAGAATTCTGTTTCATTTATAAACCTGTCTCGGCAGATTTTGTCTTAAGCTATTGTTGTGTGACATTAGTGTATCATGTTTGAATTGTACATTAATTTTCCCTGCATATTTGGGGCCATATCTAGCGCAGAACACACCGTTCATTGTATTATTTGTTTGGTTTTACCTGAGCCATGTAAATTCATTAAGCCTTTCCTGTCCAAAGTGTAGATTGGGCTTTTTCTGTATGGTTTCCTTTGAGTCTATATTTTTCGTTGTGCAGGGTCTGGCTCTGACACAGGGGTTAAGAACTCGTCTAGAATTCGTTTCACCATCCTTGAATATGATGTTGGACGCGACCACAGCTAGAAACATTGATGAATGTAGATGATGTGACCCTTGCAGGTAACTAATCACTTACTTCTGGACATTCCACCTCTCACACACATTGACCTACTTCAAATTTGCGGGTCACACATGGTTGTAGTCTGGACCCCTGTTATACGCTAAAGAAAACATTAGATTATATTCCATTTCTGCCAATATATCCTCCTAAATCCTACATACTGCACCTTTAAGTGGATTGACCTCCAGTAGATTTGATAAAACCATCACATTACAGCACCACAGTCCAAATCTAAACAAACACAAGATGTAAATAGACTTTATAAAGCAGGGGCCAAATGACAGCATGTTTTGAAAAAAAAAAAAAGAAAAGAAAAGATGCTGTTTGGAAATTTCCAATGGGCCTCCCTTCGCCAGAGGAGGCATACACTGGCTCTTAAAACGCCTGTGTACGCTATGTGCGCACATATTTTCTCCATGACCGTGTTGTGTTGTCTGTGTCGTCAGCGAGGAGAAGGCGTGAAGAGAAACCTGCCAAGATTTTAGTTAATTAGCCACCATCTGTGATGTGAGACCTCAGATAACCCTGGCAGAGCCTGATAGCGCACATTTAGCAGATTAAATCAGAACTACTCATGATGGCGAACATATTTATTTCTCTCTGAGGCTCTGTGACAAAACCAATGACTGAATATTTGGAGGGAAACATATCTGGGAAGATCTTTTTAGTTGGAAATCTTACACAGTTTAATATTTCTCATGAGGTCACAATATTACCCATGTGTCATCTGATATTATCATGTTTGTACCTGTGTGTCTAACACAATAATAATACATCACCAGCTCCATCTGTTAAAGTACTCATTGACAATAACAGCATGAATGAACGGGTGTGTGACATGTGTAAAACTGCCCAGAGATGACATAACCTTGCTTTGTCCTCTTACTAATCCCATCCAGCCAGTGTCAGGCATTGCTGTCAGAGCAGCTTGAATAAACTCCAATCAGTTTTCATTTTGCAAGCGGGAGATCAGTGCCAGAAGGTGATGTTATGATCAACAGGTGCTCAGATCTTATACAAGGGACTTGGCTGCTTGCCTCGGTTTTGGCAATGAAGGCAACACAGTGAAAAGAATCATTCAAGCAGCGGCACGATAATACACAGAGGAAGGATTAATGAATGTATTTTTTAGGTTTAACAGTCTATGACTTTTCATTTCAGGTATGCATACGTTTATATATAAATGTATACCATGTGTGCACACAGTAGCTTTTCTAGAGGATCACGGTTGCAGCACGTGGACACACACGCTCACTAGGGATGGTGATACCAAACTTTCTTAATAGAATATGATACTGACACTTTTTGTTACAATTCTAACAATGCTGATACTCATAATCTCTCAAATGAGAATGTGATTTTTCAAAATAATGATTACACTTAAAGGAAAATCAAATTAATGACAGATTTTTTTTACACATTTATAATTAGTCAGTCATTTATATGTCACATGAAGTCAAGATAAAACTCCAGTGAAGTAAGATTCTGTCAGTACCTTCAACCTGTGCACTGCTTTTTTTGCCTCTTCTTACATTGTAGGCTGCTGCTTTATAACTGTGTCTGTGTTTCCAGATGGTTCTAGTAATTGGCAATTTCTGGTTGTGTGATGATTTAACTGTAGTTTTGGGTACAGTTAAATGCACCACAGACTCACTGAATTCATTGATGTCATCCTTGACATCAATGGTGGTGTCCTGGAACATGCTCTCGGCTCTGACTGGCTCTGTCTCTCATGTCACTGGCGGTATGGGTCGTAGTTTGTTCACATATCTCAACCTCAACAAGATGGCCACATGATCGCTCCTCCCAGACATGGGCAGTGACTCCGTTCTGCAGCAGGCTACGAATGGCATATAGTGATCCAGAATGGCTATTCCCCTTGTGGTGCAGGGTGAGAAGGACTAGGACATCAACTCACATTCCCACTGTCACAGCAGTCATTCACCATCCTTGTTTCCTCCACTTCTCTCACCACATCTTCTGTTGTGTTAGTTTTTAAATACATAAAAAGAGTCACCTGGTTGAACACTGTCTGGTATTCTAGAATTAAGCCATGTGTTGGTGAATTAAAGGTCATTACATTTTGGGTATGTAGTGCACAGTATGAGATTTCAGTCGCAGTGTTGAACTTATTAAAATTTGGTCCTGTTTATGGCTCAGATTAAAAGTCAGAAGATTTCCAGACTTCTTGGGAGTCATCCTCTGGTCACCATCAATGTCTGTACAGACTTTCATGACAATCCATTAACTAGTTGTCAAAATATTTCAGTCTGGACCGAGGCGGTGGAGCACTGCCATCCCTACAGCCACACTCAAAATTAGCAATATTAATATAAAAACAGCTTATTCATTCATAATTTCTCTTTTTTTCCTCCTTCCTTGAGGCCCTTCCATTACCTTGTGCTCTCATTTAGCAGTGAGGACAATGTCCGAAGCCAAAAGCAAAGCTGTTACTGGAAACAGTTGGCAGTTTGAGCTTGTCTAGCCAAGACCACCAAGGTTTCACTGACTAGCTACCAGGTCAAAAGGCTCATTCATTTGAGGCCTGAGTATTTAAGCAATGAACTCACCAAGCTAGCTTGCCAGCCAGTCGCTAACTCATAAACCCCCATAAAGTCCGTCCATAATGACCATCAAGTAATTTTATCACACATCTGAACACTTTAGAAAGCGATTAAGCTTATTATTTTGGGGGGGGTTTATGATTCTGGATCTTTTCTGCGACTGTTGGGACTCACAATCTAAAGCAGCACCACACCCCTG
Organism: Epinephelus fuscoguttatus; assembly: GCF_011397635.1. Taxonomy (NCBI): domain Eukaryota; kingdom Metazoa; phylum Chordata; class Actinopteri; order Perciformes; family Serranidae; genus Epinephelus; species Epinephelus fuscoguttatus. The sequence continues at coordinate 18,403,771 of NC_064775.1, forward strand.
CCACACACACAAAATGTTTTTCCCAGATGTTACACAAACTTTGTCAATATACCTTTGAGTACACTCTCAGCTCTTGCTGTCTCTGAAATCTAGAACAAGAAGGTTTTTTAGTGATGACTTCACTTTTCATGTGAGCTGGACGTAAAGCAGAGGGAGGGCCATTAAAGTCAGGAGGGTGAAAGGTGAGGAAGCAGGTGTGCTACAAAAAAAATACACCTCTCTTTTCTCAGACACACACACACACACACACACACACACACACACACACACACACACACACATACTTCACACATGCAAACAGAAGCCTGTTAGTGCAGACACTAACAGAACATATGCATTGCATGTACACACCCACTGCTGCACAGACACACACAAATTACAGAATGAATTCCTGCAGCCTGACATCATGCTGCTGTCAATATGATTGAGGGGGAGAGAAATGCAGATCAAAAGACAGCAGAGAAAGGGAAGAGAGGGGAGGGAAAGATGGAGGAGCTGCAGTATATCCTTGGGAGGCTCTGTATGCAACTTACTGTATACAAAGTGTACATTAAATCACCACTTGCAATAATTTCAAGAGGGGGCTGTGGTGTTTGAATTCACGTATGAGGATTAAATGCTTTCAGGTGGCTTGAGACGATTATGTAACATGTAAAACCTTTTCAAATCCCACTCGGATAGACTCAGACATGCACGATATTCTTTCTCCAACAACAAGCAGTAGCATTAGCTAGTTTATGCCTTTTCTTTTGCATCTGTGCAGAAGTATCCAAAAGATGGTAATACTTAGTGTCCTAGCATATTTGTCTGAGGTTAGAATGAAGTAGTTCTGCTGAGAGAATTACTGGCTCTTTACATGTTGTGTCTAAAATTAAGGAATAGTTTGGCAAATAAGCTTTTTGCTTTACTTCCAAAAGTGTAACACCACTCTTGTGTCAGTACGGTAAATATGAAGCTATCGTCAGCAAAAGGTTAGCCTAGCACAAAGATTAAGAAACAGGGAAAAAGCTAGCCTGACTCAAAGACCAAAAGGTGACACAATCAGTGCCATGCCATGGTCTGACAGCCCAAAATTTCCAGGTCCCACCAGTTAGTAAAATATCTCATTGGATCGAAAGCCTGTTATCCCAAAAACAAACGCCCATTGCCCATGTCATGTTCTTCCAAAAAAATACACTCTCCCTGCAGTTAGTTTCAGTTTCCCCAGCCATGTTTGAGTCACCAATCCCAGGTGTTTTTACCAACCATTCATGGCATTTCTCAGCAACATTAGAGCCCCAATATCAGGTGTTTTTACCAATGCTATGCAGCGTTTCTTAGCTGTGTTTGAGCCACTGATCCTGGGTGTTTTAAGGGACCCTTTGCAGCATTTCCCAGGGACATTAAAGCCACTAACCCCCATGTGTTTTTACTGACCCTTTGCAGCGTTAGATAGCATCTTTTGAGCCACTGATCCTGGGTGTTTTTACCAAATCTTTCCAGGGTTTCTGAGCGTCATTTAAGGCACTGATCCTGGGTGTTTTTACCCACTCTTTGCATCATTTTTCAGCAGTGTTTAAGCCACTTTTCCCAGGTGTTTAAACCAACCCTTTGCAATGTTTCTGAGCATCTTTTGAGGCCATTATCCCAAGCGTTTTTAGTGATCCTTCTTTACGTTTCTCAGCGTCTTTTACAGGCACTTATCTGGGTGTTTTTACCAACTCTTCACAGTGTTTCTCAACGACGTTCAAGCCACTGATCTGACGATTAAACCATTGAATCCCAGGTGTTTTTACCGAACCTATCAGTGTTTCACAGTGTCTCTTAAGCCACTGATCCCGGGTGTTTTTGCTGACTCTTTGCTGCATCTCTCAGCGTCTTTTGAGGCACTGATCCCAGATGTTTTCATTAACTTTTCGTGGTGTCTCCCAGCAGCATTTGAGCCACTGGTGTTTTTCCAAGCCACCTTTTCCAGCGGCTTTTCTGCCACCAAACTCTAGTATTTTAAGCCAAAACATAACCAAATGGATTTGTGCCTAAACATAACAACACACACACCACAGCATTGTTGAGGAATGTAAAGCTTTAACTTATCCACTACAAAACAATGTACAAATGTAAAGTATCCGTGGTTTACAGAAACTGAACATGCAAACATTTTTTTTTGAAGATGGGGTTGTTCTAACTGCAAGGAGTGTGTATTATTGGAGAAACAGGCCTGCTTGGCAATTGGCATTTGTTTTTTGGGATAGCATTCTGTTAATGGAACATTTCTCTGACTAACGGTGCGGTGGAATTTTGGGCTGTTGCAACAATGGGCAGTCCCCATAAAATTGGCAATGTGTCACATGGACTGGTTCTTTTCGAAGCTTAATAGGGGCTGAGTTTGTTACTTTTTCACAGACATAGGCTAGCTGTTTCCCCTCTTTTTCCAGTACTTGTGCTAAGCTAATAATTAACCAGCTGCAACACAAGAGTGACATCAGTCTTGAAGCTCTGAAGCTGGTACTTTATGAAAATCTGTCTGGGGAAACAACAGATTTTAAACTGAGCTACCAGAGATGTTATGCTGCTGTGGTCTTTTTAGAGTCAGTAAATTATTTTGCAGCTACAGCAGCAGTCTGTCTCTGCCAATAACCCACACAATCTGCTTGTGGCCCATGAAAAATTGATCATGTGGAGGAGAAGCTAGAGAGGAAGGTATGGCAAATCAGGTTTAAAACGCTTGTTTTTATCCCAGCGTGTATTCAATCAGAACAGCACTGCAAAGTCATGCATTAATATCAGAGGTTACTGTACAGTAGGAGTCTGATCTGTGTAAAATCAGATCAGATGTCGCTCGTTTTTCACACTCTTAAACGTCCTGGTCAGGTGTGATGAATGTGAGGTTGCTTCATGTGCTGGACTGTGTAATCAAATATCTGTTTTCTGGTGGTCGACAATATTTCACTCTTTGTTGTTATCATTCCATTGGCAGTAAAAGTTCAGATCCAGGTTCCGTTTGCATGCATTGATAGCTAATGTCTGTTACAAATCCGTACTGTCCTTTGCAGTAAATGTACCGCACATGCTTACATGAGTTACTCACAAAATCAATTATACATCCATTATTTTTTACACATTCCATCCATGCACATCATTATTCACAGTCGTATTCATGTCTTTGCATGTCTGCAAGGCCACACACTGAAAGAGCAAAAGAAAGAGAGAAATAACAGCAAGTAAAATTCAATGTCAGTGATGATTAAACTATAAGCTTACAGAGCCAGAGGAGGTCAGTACGCTCTGAGATCCAAAATCACCACTTTTCCTTTTGGCTCAGTGGAAGGTTCAAATTTATTTGGCAGGACAGAGTGAAAACATCTTGAAATATGCTTGATAAGAATGTGAAAGAGAGTTTATATCGTACATCATCTTGTTTTTATAGTGCAAAAGTGTTGTTCGTGCAGACTGGTTTGCATTTACAGCTACATATGACAGTTACAGAAGAGTTCTTTATTTTCAACCTGTCCCTGTTGTCCCATGTTTTGTGTCTAGGTGACTAATGGGACCTGTTTTTGAAATGGGTCCAATATTGAGCAAGAGTGCTGCTGCAGATGCCTGCGGCAAAACAAGTTACGATGTCAGCACTCAGGGCATGGTGCCCAATCAGTTTATGACCATTAAAAGTGCTTGCTTTTGTCACTGACAGGCTCTGATTATGATTATGAGTGTCTGACAACTTTACAGAAAGGACCCCACAGAGAAATAAAATGTTTTAGTGTACTTTTGCTTGTTCCGATCTGTTTTGTAGAAGTCTAAATCTGAAATATGGTGGACTTTTTCACATTGTTGAAATCAGCTACATATTCAGCCATGACCTTACAATCTTTTAGATATGAGTAAGGGTGCTTTCACACCTGCCCTGTTTGGTTCGGTTCAATCGAACTCAAGTTTGTTTGCCCCCTAAGTGCGGTTCATTTGGGCAGGTGTGAATGCAGCAATCGCACTCAGGTGTGCATCAAAACAACCGGACCAAGACCCTCTTGAAGAGGTTTGCTATTTGGTTGTGGTGAGAAGGTGTTCCGACCTCGATCCAAACCACCTGCAGTTGTATTATGCATTGTTTGACAGACTTGGACACAAAACAGACCAGAACAAGCTAAAGTTGCAGAAAAAAAGCTTCATTTCTTTACAGGGTCCTTTCCATAATCTTGTATGACCCCCATAATAGCAATCAGATTGTTGGTGGCAAATAAGCACTTTCGATAGACGTTAACTGACGGGGCACACCTGCCTTGATTGGTTACCCTGTTGCTTGTTTCGCAGCTGCTGGCTGCTGTCTGCTGTCTCTCTCTGAATACTGGAGTTATTTTAAAATTTGCTGTTTCCACGAGTAACTCAGACAAAAAAAACCCCTAAAAAACATGGGAAAATAGAGACCAGGTTGCAAAATACCAGAGTTCCCCTTTAAGACAGTTAGCCCTTTGAGCCCATTAATAGAACAGATAAGCCGACCAATAAATATAGCAGCACCTTGATGCCTTAATGCTGCACAGACAGACAGATATTGTGTGAACGGTTTCAATAATACTATTAAAGGTAATAAAATGTTTTAGGTGAATACTTCAGAGGAAGGTGTTGTTGATGCCAGTTTTTCCATTGTAAAATATAAATATAGTTCTCTTTGTAAAGCTCCACTTTAAGTGTTATTAAACAGTATTAAATGCATCAGTAATACCAACAGCACCCGGAGAGGGACTGTCAGAAAGTAGCATGCCATGCCGGAGGGGTTTCCATCACCTAGCCTCAAAAAAAAAGGAGTGAAATGTTTACAAACAGTGCGGGGGTTGCCACAGCAACAGGTAGTGATCAGCCTTCAGGCCTCGAGGTTGGATGAGGTGCCATAAAACCGTCTGAGATGTTTCCTGCTGGACCGTAAAGCAAGAGTGGTTTGGGAATTCCTCTGCACTGAAGTCGTCCTCAGTCACGGTCAGGCAGACAAACAGAGATGTTTCAGCTCAGATGTAGCCACGCTGTTATTCAGAGCTGGAGGATGTATATGACAGTGAGTCGCTGCTGCAGGGCTTATGGCTGTTAAAATGCTTGTCTGGTGAAAAAGGCATCACGGCCCCCTCTCTGCTAGATGATGCAATTCGAGGAAATCTTTGGACTGGCCAGAAACTGTAACAGTGTCAGCTTAGCACATTTCCCTTGCAAGCATGTCTCAGGGATCATATTCAGTAACAATGCAGCTCCACTGTGCATTTGTAAGTCTGATCAATGTCAAGGGAAATCTTCCTGCTGGAAGTGAAGCAGTGACGATAAATCTCAGTGGTGTACAAAGCATTTCTTCTTCCACGTGAGCAGTTGTCCCAAGATCCTATACAGTACTGTGCATATGAATGGGTACTGTTTGATATTTAGTTCTCTCTTGCTTTAGAAAGGCATCTGTATTTCACCAGGGGGCGCCACATTGCCATTAAAGCTTGAACCTTCAACATGTGAAGTGGGAGCTAACCCTGCACATTGAATCTCAAACATCCAAGTGCAGTAGCAGCAACAAGGAGAGCACCCATCTGAGTGGACAGGGGCTTTTGAGTTTCCATACCATAGTTCTGCAGCAGCTACTACCGTCTACTTTGTATAAATGTCCATCTCAGCTCAGAAAAAACAAGCGTTTTGGAGACATCACTTTGGGCTGTGAGGCTATTTTCTGACATTTTACAGACCAGTCAAGGAAAAATTTGAAAACATTTGGAGCCCTAATGTCTTTTGTGGAGCAGACTGCAAAGCCCTCTCATACAAATTTGTCATTTGAGCTACATAAATTAAACTGAATCAATTTATTAATTAAACCTGGTGCATGTAGGAGCAAACCTAACAGAGAATTTCAGAAGAACTTCAGGACAAACACACCCAGACTCTAAGCCAAAACAAACTAAGGAATCTGCTCATGATCTCTTAGCTCATCCAGGTAACATGACACAAAGCTGTTGACTGTAAGGACAGTGAAGGAGATAAGTCCTAGGAGAAAAGACACAGCATGGATGGGGACTCATGCTTCCTCCGCTGGGTTTACATTTGAAGGAGTTTTCAGTCCGGGAGCAGAGCCAAGTCTGATGTTAAACCATGAAACGTGGCCAAGCTTACATGCACTTAGTCTCAGTCACTGTACTGAATGTGCAAAAGAGCACACGCACGCACGCACGCACGCACGCGCACACACACACACACACACACACACACTGTCTGGTTGTTTGTCTGCTTTGAGCAACAGTGTTGCCATGAGAATGTTTTTCTCATGATCTCATGGCTGGCTCCAAATGCTGCTTTTTACAGTGTGTGTGTGTGTGTGTGTGTGTGTGTGTGTGTGTGCGTGCGCGCGCGTGCATGGGTAACATCTGTAACTGTGTAGTCCTTCGCTGTATATTAGTGATTTACCTTGTGCCAAGGTCTTCACATTTAACAAGGTCAAGCTGGTGAAAACAAAAACAGACAGCAGTACAAAAGTTGAGCGACCTCTCAACCAGAACTGAGACCAAATGACTTTTTAATGGGGCCAGTAATTCTGTTTGGATTCAAACATCAGTGCAACAGAACATGACGCACATGAAGTGAACCTCATTCTTTTACTGCTGCTCTTTGACTCTATGTATAGCCCTGCTGGACTCCCATGTCAGCCTCAATACATGTCCTGAACACGCCCAATGTATTTAATATCCTGTATCGACTTTCGAGCCTTGGCAGGTGCTCCAATCTCAGTGTCATCAGACTGTAACCTTGTCTGTTTTGGAGCAGGTGATTATGAGAGAGAGAAGCGCTGAGGGCTGATGGGGTTTGAGTTGGCCAGGAGCTGCTGGGCGGGAGTAATATCATACAGATAACACCACATGTGAAGGGTCATGAAGTTCAGGGTCAGGCTGGCTGCTGGGTCTCAGATGGTGACATAACTTTGCAATGTTTGGTAAGATACTCTAAAGCTGCACTTCTCAATATTTTTATTTTAACAATGTAAAGAACAACTGTATATAATGTGAAAGGAGGCGCTCCGAGTGACAAACCAAAAGGTGATTATCACTTCTCATAAACCAGGCAGCTGTTTTCAACTACAACAAACCCCGTGTAGATGACCTGCTTTGCACCAAATCACAGAAAGCAGCCCTCTCGAGACCAACAACAACACATACACTTATTTTTTAGTTACACATTGTGGCATTTCCGACAGCAATTGTGCCACCAGTGTGTTTTTAGCAACATATCACAGCATTTCTAGCGGTGAGTTAACCACCAAAGCTGGGTGTTTTTTGTGACATATCCATACATTTCCAGCAGCAATTATGCCTTGAAAACTAGGTGATTTTCAGCAACACATCACAGTATTTCCTGCTGTGATTGTGCCTCTGAAACCATGTGTTTTTAGCAACATATCACAGCATTTCTAGCAGTGATTTCACCATCAAAGCTGGGTGTTTTTCTGTGACATATCACTGCATTTCCAGCAGCAATTATGCCTTGAAAACTAGGTGATTTTTAGCAACACATCACAGTATTTCCTGCTGTGATTGTGCCACTGAAACTAGGTGCTTTTAAGCAACATATCACAGCATTTCTAGCGGGGATTTAACCACCAAAGCTTGGTGTTTTTTATCGACATCTTGCCACATATTCAGTGATAATTGTGCCAAAACATGATCTTTTCTTAGGAGTAACCGAGTGGTTTTTGTGGCTAAACATAACCACGGTGTTGTTGAAACAAAGAAACGTAACTTTTCAACATATCCACTATATAATAATGATACATATCTAAGATTTGCACAGTTGTACAATGCCTGCATATATTCTGGCAACTTGGTTGCAGACAGACATAGTTAGCAAATACCTGGTGAACATACTGGAGCATTTAGCTACTAAAGTTAGCTCCATCTGTTTCCTCATGACTGTATCTCACTATTACTATTTGGTCACATTCTGCTTTCTATATAAATCTTAGAGGAAAACATGAGAAAAACATCTTGCCTTTCTTTTCTCACACAAATCTCTTTTTTATGCAACTGAGGAGAGCTATGAAACTGAAAGCAGAGCTGAGTATCATGAACAAACCGGAAAATTATTTTTAAACTCACATGATCTTAAGTTCAGAGATTTGGTGGACTGAAACTGTGCAACTAATATATTAAGTAAAAGATAAGATGCTGCCAGTGTGTATCCAGAAGATGTTCCAAATTAGAGAGAGGGATTAGAATAAATGCAAAACAAAGATGTTTAGTTTAAGAGTTAATTTGTGAATTAGCTTTGATAAGGAAATGAAAATGTATATGACATTTTGTATAAAATATATGACAGGAAGTGTATTTATAATATTTTGGTTTTCTTTGTATTGTTTCTTTGTTTCATTTTCACTGTATAAATCTAATGGGAATTGTATTAATAGTTATTGTAAAATGGATAGATGTAATAAGCTAAGGCTTCAGCCTACACCCTTTTGGTGGGCATAAAATGGCTTTGCTTTCTCACTGCTTCAGAAGTAATGATTTGTTATTTTTATGTATTATTTGTTTTATATATGTGATTGAGTTGTTTTTAAGAAAAAAAAATCTGATCTTACAGAGATCTAATATATACCTGCAGAAATAAAATGTTTAAACAAGCAAATTTGAAGATGAAGCTTTTACTATTCTAACCGTGTCTGATACCATTTTTATTTTCACCAAAAAGTGTCTGTAATTAGGCCACATATTTTATATAATGCTCCCCTGCTGTTATTCCACAAATCTCTTATTTATTTATTTTTTTTCACTTAAACCTGTGACTTGGCAGATAGGGGACAAGTGGAAATAAACTGCGCCTCCTACACAGGAAAATCTCTGCAATTACCTAAACAGACAAAATGAAGCAACACATGAAACAAATTTTACATCCTGTTCACATCAGAGCTGCTAAATGTGTTCTCTGTGAAATTAAATCGTTAGAGCATGCCTCTGTGCGGATGTTCAGACTGATAGAGGTTTGATTTATGTTTTCCCTGATTAGGCAACATGGTAAAAATGTCTAGATCCATCACCATGTTTCAAAATCTGATCCTCTGTTCCCACTCCCCTTCCGCCCCCTCCGAAGTGTCCTGTGTGCCCAACATGACAGAGCAGCTCCAGACAGATCCGATGGTAGGAAGGTGTGAATACTTGAAATAATCTGTTGCCACGAGGGCCACCAGGGGTGAAGACAAATCACCTACAAGCCCCAACATCCTGACAACGTGATCCTCTCTGCTTCATCCAAAACATATACACACAGATAAACACCTTTTCCCACAAATGATGTCATCAAACCCCAGACCCACATGGCTTCTTCCTAATATGGATTTTTTCTTTTTTAGTCACTTATTCCACTGTTTGTGCTGCTTCAGTCACTGTTATGGGAGTTGATTCAGGCGTACAACAAACAACACGAGCAAAAATAATCCTGTGAACAAGGATACGGCAGTTTGTGTGTATTCTATTTAAATTGTATTTATTTTTATGGGCCTTTCTTGTGTTTTCTTTCAACACAGTGTCGCTGTCCTTTTACGTAAGAGTATTATGACCAGGCATGAGAAAAAATAAATCAGAGGAGGCCTGTTTTGTTTTCCATTTCAAGAATAAAGATGACATGTCAAGAATACAGAAGAAAGGCAGAGAATGAAGTCGAAATTTCAATTAAATTGAATTGTTAAGAATAAAGTTAAAATGTCGAGAACAGAATCACAATGTCGATGAAGTCAATGTTGAGAATAAAGTTGGAATGTTAACAATAAAGTCAAAATGTCAACACAGTCAAAATGCAGAGAATAAAGTCAAAATGTCAAGAACAAAGCAGAGCTAATGAGGCTAAAGTCAAAATGTCAGTGCAGTTGAAATTTGGAGAATAAAGTCAAAATGTCAACACAGTCGGAATGTCGAGAATAAAGTTGAAATGTTGAGAATGATGTCAAAATGTCAATGCAGTAAACATTTCAAGAATTAAGTCAAAATGTCAACGCAGCTGAAATATTGAAAATAAGGTCGAAATGTCAATGTAGTTAAAATGTCAAGAATAAAGTTGAAATGTTGAGAATAAAGTCAAAATGTCACTGCAGTCAAAATTTCAAGAAAAAAGTCAAAATACCATCACAGTAGAAATTTCACGAATAAAGTCGAAATGTTGAGAATATATTCGAAATGTCAACGCAGTTGAAATGTCAAGAATAAAGTAAAAATATCAATGCAGTGGAAATGTCGAGAATAAAGTCAAAATGTTGAGAATAAAGTCAAAATGTCAATGCAGTCAAAACTTCAAGAAAAAAGTTGAAATATCAACGCAGTTGAAATGTCGAGAATAAAGTCAAAATTTCAACACAGTCAAAATGTCAGGAATAAAGATGAAATGTTGAGAATAAAGTCAAAATGTTTGAAATAAAGTTTCAGAATAAGAGAATAATCTCAACATTTCAACATCAGAGTCGAACTTTTAAGAATAAATAATTGAAGGGCATTAGTTCATATGGCTGCCTCTACAAAATGCTTTATGTAAATTAATTTGTGAAATTGCACTTCAGAGTCAGTTTTAGTAACAAGGAAATTATTTATTTTTAGTGCATAAACACACTGTAGTATATGTATTGGGACTTTGAAAAGATGGTGCCAAAAACTGCATCTATTCAGTAGTAACTGTAAACTTGGAAGAGGTGGCTGCATTCATGCAAACTGAAATAGCTGGTAATGGACAGATGTGAGAGTATCCATAGTTATACCTGCATGCAATATAGAGAGGACATGATGTATCAGATAGAAGATACAAGACAGATTTCAACCTTATTCTCAAAGTGCAAGAGACAAAAAAAACTTCCCCCTGTAATTTCTTTTTATGCCTGACACTATTACTGAGAGTTTAACCTTTTTCTTGACATTAAGACTTTATTTTCTAAATGCAAATGAAAACGATAAAAAAAATCTTCCTTTTCTCATTTGTTCCCTCAAATCTGGCCCTTGAACTCACCAGTACTCGTTTAATCAGTGAATGACAGTATTTTTTAACATTTGCGTCCTTCACATATTCTGGTAATGATGATAACACTCTTTTTGTGTGAAATATTGTTCAGACATTACAGAAGGCTTCATAAATACCCTCTGCTCTGTTCAGCCAGCAGAGGGCAGCACTTTTTTAGTTTTGGGAGTGGCCTTTTGGTGCTTTTGGACTCTGGGTGATGCTGCTCAGCTTCATTAAAGATGTCTCCATTGCATATTCATTTAGTTATTTGTGACTCCCCATGTTTATGTAAAAGTTTTAGGCCTAGTTTTGATGCAGCTGCATGTGTGCTGATAAAAACAAAAAAATTCACACTAGAAAGTGTCACAATTGGACCCTAATTTGCAAGAGACAAAATGAAAACATGATGAGTGATACTTGTTTCCTATTTTGTTCATTTTGTTTTCTAGGCTTCTTTTCCTATTTACTGCAGCATTTTGGGGAACATATTTAATAAAACATGGGTGTGTTCTGCATGTCCAATCTGCTACGTTTACTGTATGTTAAATAGGGCTTTATAAAAAACATTTTGCTTGCTTGCTAACATGAATGATCTAAAAGCATGCAGGCCCCTGTCATGTGGTGGAGGGTAGACGTCACTGTTCTAAAGTAACGTGGGCTCAATATTTTGTACGTTATTCCCCCTACTGCAGATTAGAGAGTCAGCTGGTCAGCAGGCTGTCACTTTGTCTGCAGTAATTGCATCCATGCTATATGATCCTGGAAGTCACTTATATGTGCTCATCTGTTTCAGCACCCAGTATAGAAATAATTATATCTGAGTATGTCTGTTCAGCTGACCTCTAGCTTTTCACTAAATGACTGTCAAGAAAAGGTACAAGTCACTCAGACAAGCACTGACTTTAACTGCTACTCCCCTTCAGACAGACAACAGACCTCTCAAAGGTAGCCATCAGCCTGCACCCATTCATTCACTGGTACATTCCCAGTCTGTTCATCCATCTATGTAGTGACAGAGGATTGGCAGTGGAGGATTACAGGGTCACAGAATCCATCAGCCGGTCCACATGCTGTCACACACACACACACACACACACACACACACACACACACACACACACACACACACACTCTGCCTGTCACTGAAAGATTAACTTGGAAGTGTCAGTCAAGATATCACATGTATTGACTCAAATGTGAAATTCTCCAGATATCATCAATCAATCAATCAATCAATCAATCAATTTTATTTATAAAGCCCAATATCACAAATCACAATTTGCCTCACAGGGCTTTACAGCATACGACATCCCTCTGTCCTTAAGACCCTCACAGCGGATAAGGAAAAACTCCCCAAAAAAACCCCTTTAACGGGGAAAAAAAAACGGTAGAAACCTCAGGAAGAGCAACTGAGGAGGGATCCCTCTTCCAGGACGGACAGACGTGCAATAGATGTCGTACAGAACAGATCAGCATAATAAATTAACAGTAATCCATATGACGAGAGATGCAGGTAATGACAGTAGCTTACAACAACATTAATGAAAGTAATAATATTATAGTTATAGTTCTGGTTACTGTGGTACAATATGTTGAAAGTATGTATTAATACCTGGCAGTATACATGTGTGACAATAATCATATGTGTGTAATAACAGTAAGTATGACTAATGATGGCAGCAGGAGGAAGCATCTGGCGGGACCACGGCAGCAGCACAACCACACACGTCACGCTGTCCAGGCACCGCTGTGATATGAGTTAATCTGAGAGACAGTGGAGCACAAAGGCTCCGGAGAAGAAGCCGAGTTAGTGACATCCAGAATGGCCGGGTTAGCTAGATGCAGTAATAGGATACGAGAGAGAGAGAGAGAGAGAGAAGGAGAGAAGGGGCCCGGTGTATTATAGAGGGGTCCTCCGGCAGACTAGGCCTAAGTCAGCCTAACTAAGGGCTGGTACAGGACAAGCCTGAGCCAGCCCTATAAGCTTTATCAAAGAGGAAAGTCTTAAGTCTAGTCTTAAATGTGGAGACGGTGTCTGCCTCCCGGACCGTAACAGGAAGATGATTCCACAGGAGAGGAGCCTGATAGCTAAAGGCTCTGGCTCCTGATCTACTTTTGGAGACTTTAGGGACCACGAGTAACCCTGCGTTCTCAGAGCGCAGTGTTCTGGTGGGATAATATGGCACTATGAGCTCTCTAAGATATGACGGAGCTTGACCATTTAGAGCTTTATAAGTTAACAGTAGGATTTTAAATTCAATTCTGGATTTTACAGGGAGCCAGTGCAGAGAAGCTAAAACAGGAGAGATATGATCGCGTTTATTAGTTCCTGTTAGTACACGCGCTGCTGCATTCTGAATTAGCTGGAGAGTTTTTAAGGACTTACTAGGGCTACCTGATAATAGAGAGTTACAGTAATCCAGCCTTGAGGTAACAAAAGCGTGGACCAATTTTTCTGCATCTTTTCGGATCAGGATAGGCCTAATTTTCGCAATATTACGCAGATGAAAAAATGCAGTCCGTGAGGTTTGCTTTAAATGAGAATTAAAAGACAAATCTTGATCAAATATTACTCCGAGGTTTCTTACGGTAGTGGCAGGGGCCAGAGCAATGCCATCTAGAGAAACTATGTCATCAGATAAAGAGTCTCTGAGTTGTTTGGGGCCAAGAACAATAACTTCAGTTTTGTCTGAATTTAACATCAGGAAATTGGTGCTCATCCAAGTTTTTATGTCTTTAAGGCAATTATGGAGTTTAGTTAATTGATTGCTTTCTTCTGGCTTCATTGATAAATACAACTGAGTATCATCCGCATAACAATGGAAATCATGTCATTACTGTCACAGTCGCCTCTATTTTGTATCCAGATTGTATTAAATGGAAGTGTCTTACCTTTACAATCAAATTTGGCATGTTGATTTTGATTTTGAACAGTAGAATATCCATCTTTAGATGGCAGGTCCAACTGACCGCTCTCCAAAGTCATCAAATACCACTGCTTGGTCAGTGGCCCTCGGTGTCAGACACCAACGCACCAAGGCACTCTTTAGCAGCAGTATGAGACTCACTGTGCGATGGCATTTTTTGACAGAGCAACTGCTGTAGTATGAAGAGCAAGACAGTCTGCATGTTATGCGGGAGGGGCAAAAGATGGGTCGAACATACTGTGGACTTTCACCTAGGAGACGGCTGTTTGTGTCTCTTGTGAAACCAAAAGTTAACCTATGCCACTGCTGTTTGTCCAACAACAGCTGTCATTCAAGCCCCTGCCCCTCCTTCTTTAACTTCCCTTGTGGCAACCACACGCAAATCAAGACAGCCAGGTAATGATAGTGTTCGCCCTAAGCCTCGGCATTGTTTGTCACTGTTGTGAAGTAAAACCACTATTAAAAGATTTTAATACAGCCAATGTTGTGCCGTACAAGGATTTCTAACAAAGGCCTACACTTTATCCATAAACTTTTGGGCCTACATGTAACAATCAAAGCCTGAGACCACATGTTGGCGCCCAAAAGAACAAAGGAATCAGTCAACCCCCTTTCTCTGTGTGAATCAGCTGATTCAACCCCCAACACAGCACCCCAGCTGACCAGCAGAGGTCCCTTGAAATACACAGCTCCCATTGGGTGAAATCCGCCATGGCCAGCCCCGCACCGATGACGTCACGCCGGGGTATATCATCACAAAGCGTACCTGAGGGAAACGCTTCTGGCTGTGATCCTCATAGCCAATAGAAGTACCCACAACTGTTCCTAAAGCTTAGCAACTCGTCTCACGTGGTGAACGCTTTAGAAAGAGTTATTACTGTGCACAGTTAGACGCGTTTTAGGCCTACGGATTTCCCTCGCTGGTCGAGCTGATCTCCTCTCCTCTCCCTCACTCTGTGCGCCGAGGAACACAGAGTAGCCTGACCCTCCCACCCGGATGCCCGCGGATGCGAAGTTTGGTAGATAACAAGGACTGCCTGCTTCAAGAAGAAGGACAAGGACCCCCTTCTTTCCCCAAGTGATTCCCCGCTACGAGCCGGAATTAACTCGCCTCGCCAGAGACTTGCCCCCTCGCCGAGGACCCGTTAGCTGCTGTGAGCCGATAACCACTTCACCTCTGCCGCAACAAAGGACGCACGAGGAACGACCGACACATCACTCCACCTTCTGCAACAGTAAGAGGCTTTAGCTCTGGGCAGAGAGTAGTTAGTGTGTGTTTTCTTTTTAAGTTTTGTAAGGGGCTTGTTGATACGGACCGCCGCGTCCGATTTTGGCTGCATTGATATTGTAAAAATATTGCCTGTGTTGCTGCTGTCTGTTATTCTCCTGCCCGTTTGTGTCTGCTTGTAATACGTAGTGATCCGACCTCGTCGGACCGCTATTGTGTCGCCCCGCACGCAGGATCGATCAATACTTCGGCTGTGTTGGTTCAATGTCCAGATTCACGCCGCTCACCAGCTGAGCCGAGCGCGTCTCTGCGTAACACAGACGGGTTACTGCATCTCAATACCGCCTGCGTGACCACACTGCTGAGTGCTTCCCTTTCTCTCTTCCTCTCTTCCACTAACCTACACTTGGAGCCGAGAAATTTGAACTTCCCTCTCTACCGGCTCCCCTCCTTTTTGAGTCACGTGCTTTCTTGGCGAGCTGCCATTCTGTGACGTAGTTTGCTGCGTCACAGCCGCCATCTTGCTACGCTCACACGCCTTTCTCTCTCTCACACACCCACTCGCTCAGACATACATACACACACACACACACACACACACACACACACATTCTCGCTCACTCACCCACTTTCTCCCACACCCTCATACACACACACACACACACACACACACACACACCCTTCTTGATGCTTGCTGGTTGATTCGGTAATGTTTTATAGTTGATAGGGTTTATAGAGCAATGTTGATGTTGGTTGTAAATTAATGTCATCAGTGTGAATAAACCCTGTTATACTGCAAAGAGAGGTTGCTTTGGTTTTTCATTGTATACTGTGATGAAGCTGGTTGACAAAGTCAGTGCCTGAGCTCCACTCCTTCTGTTCATCTTATAGTTGCTGATATCTCCCTAGAATTAGCTTCCTAAGTGAACACTCTTGAGACTGAACATTGGTCTGGGTTTTCCCGGTGGTGCCCCGCTGTAAGCTAATTTGATTATTATGCTTATGTAATAATTAATTAGTTATTAATTAATTAATCAAATATTTTAATAATCCATAATTAATATTAATAATTATGAATTATTGCCAATGATCATATTTAGCTCCTCCTCTTCCCAACAGCCAGTCTCATGGAGGCAATAACCCACAATTAAGTCGTAGGACCACTGACCAAGCATCAGAGCGAGAATGTGTTTGCAGGCAACAATGCTAGCAGCATGGGTGTGTGGATGCTAGTGTTGGTCGGCCAGTTCACCACTTTAGTCCAGACTGAAATGTCTCAACAACTTTTGGAAGGATCACAAAGACATTTTTGACAGATATTCATAATTTCCAGAGGATAAAGACAACTTCCTTTGGTGAGCCTGTACCAGTGGCTGCTGTGTGGTTTTGAAAGACTCTCAACAACTATTGAATGGACATGAAATGTGATTCTAAAGAAAGAAAGAAAGATTTGAATCAGCAACACACATTCATACACTGATGAATCACAAAGCTGCAGCTTGACTCAATGGAAACGTTTTTTTTTTTTTTCCATTGCACATTTTCACCCACTGTGTGTTGGTATCAGTTCTCATGATTATATTTAATTAAGAAAAAAAAGTTAGTTTCAGGTTCTAATATCAAGACATTGCAAAGTTTTATGGGACAAAGAAATTAACAGTAACAGTGGTTGTGGTTGCAGCACTAGTAACCAGAATCGGGAACTGCCCATTGGTCCGACAGCCCATTGGTTCGACATCCCAATGTTCCGACAATATTAAACTCATTGTTCCGAAGTCCGTTCCGAAATCATCATGATGCCCTGTGGTCAAGGTCTGGTTAGGTTTAGGCACAAAAACCACTTGGTTAGGGTCAGGGAAAGATCATGGTGTGGGTTAAAATGAAAAAGAAAGTGACAAACACATAAGCCGTGAGCCTGCGCCGCCTCAAGCCGGTCGTGGCGCACCATACGCCCGCCGCGAGCCGTTCAGCACCGCGGACAGTCGGACTAATGGGATGTCGAACCAATGGGCTGTCGAACCAATGACATGGACCCCCAGAATCAGAGTGTGTTTATGAGGTGTAGTGTGTGAAATATTTGCACGTGGAATCAGACTTGGCGAGGTTTAATTTATATACTCTTTTCCAGACTTCCAGACCAAGTTAGTAACTTCAATGAACATATATATCACGAACATTGATCACCTTTATGATGTTTTTAGATGCCCAGTTAATTTTCCTCCCGTGTTTATGTGCCTGAGCTTGAGTTCAAATTATCACCATCAGTGGCTGCACACACACTGACTTTAGGGAAATAAAATATCAAATGAAGCAGAAAATTTGATGATATCCCTTATTATCTCCCCAGCTAATTACTGTTGCCTCCCCTCCTTTTTGCCTGAAATCCAATCTGTCCAGTGGCTAACAAACCCCGGGCTAAAATTAGGGGTCATCCAATCCCCTGCACAGTAGATGTGAGGCGAAGGCAAGAGCTGAGACATCACCTGGCTGTACTGTAGTCTGCTGCATTTGTGCTTCAGCTGCCAAGCTTTCATTTATCAAGCGTTAAAGGTAATTTCCACCTATCAGCCTAAATCGCAAAGGACGGGAGGCTTGTAATTGAGATGCTGCAGATTTGCCTGATTTTTCAAAATGAAGTTTTTAAATACAGTTAACTGGGGGATTCAGAGCTGTCACTTTAACAGCAGTAAGTGAGCACAGCATTCAGAGAAAGCCTGAGTCAGCACCTCCAGCCACTGACACATTAACGTCTGAGGAAGTTTAATATCAGTGGATCTGTGGCTACAGCTCGGTGCTGCAGCTGTATGCTCCAGATGTCAGAAGTTACAGGGGGATCAGCCGCTTGTTGACACTGTGAGCTTCACTCGAAAGTCTTAAACCTGCATGACCCGCACCTGCCAACAAGATAGACAGCCCAATCACTGACTGTGGCAGAACAAAGGCACAGAGTGTAATTTCTTTGGAGTTGTGTGTGTGAGAGTGTGTGCATCTGTGGATCAGAGCAGGTCCACATAAATGAAAATCTACAGTCAAACTTAAGAATAGATGATTTGCTCCCTTTGTCCATTTATTCTGTTGATTATTAATAAGCAAAGTGATTGTTTAATGTCCATGACAGGCCGCCATATGCATAGAGACTTGCTGATGCCCCTAAGAAGCAAATTTGCGAATCCTAGCTTACTCTCTCTATGATTTGCTAGTACTCCTTGCCTTTGTTGGTTGTATTGGTTAAGTTGAGGCAAGATGAATGGGACTGGATAGGGTAAGGGTAAGACTGTCAAGGTAAGCCAGGCAGAGTAAGGAGGGCCATTCCTTTGCTATCCTAGGAACTATAAATACCCCCCTGGAATGCTGCTCAGCATTCCTCCCAATTTTCCCAAGTGGCCATTTGTGGTATTGCACCAAAACCACCTTGCGGCCCAAAAAGCATTTTCTCCATTGACCACCATCATAAAAGAGTCTGTAAAAATGTTGACAGGATACCTTGAGCTGCAAACAAGGTCAGTTATGACTCTTGCAATGCAAAGTTTTTGTCCATTGAGGTTTAATATTTGTAAAACTTTTCTCAAACTGAGAAAAAAACGACTTAAAAATCTGTAACATCAACACACAATGTATGAGCCGAACGGAAACTCGTGGGCAGAGCCAGTAGGAAAAGCTCTACTATGCATATTCACGGCTGTGATTCGGTCGTAGGCACGAGGCCGCAGGCCGAGTGCCGAAGACAATTACAGCCGTGACGATATCACAGTACAACATCACGAGCTCGAGTGTGATATTGCTTATATATTGTTCAACAGTTAAATAAGCAAGGCTGATTAAGAAATGTTGAAAAATGAGGACAAAATAGATAATTTAAGCATTTGTCTTCCGCCAACAAAAATAGTTCCCTCAGGACTCCGCTGTCACCGTTGCTATGTAACGCAGACATGGTGCGCCAGGCACTTACTCTTTATACACATTTATCTGCACGTTTCCATTAATTGTGCAGCCGGTGACTGCATGGTGGACTGTCGCTTCACAGGCACAGCCAACTCTGCCTTCTGATCTGACAGTATGTTGCTTTTCTCCAAGTCATTGAGCTCCGCTGATGAAACACTGACAAACCTGGATGTGTGCTCAAATGGATTCAGCTTCTCCTCTCCCTCATCTTCCTCTGATGACCATTCATAGTTCAATTCAAAACTTATTTTAGGAAATAAATCCAAATTTTTGGCTGTTTGACAGTGGATGAATTAATTAGCCTACAACGCAACTGCTGAGCTAACTGACACTAACCGTCAGTTTTGATTTGATTGTTGATTGCAATCAGCTGTGAGGCGGAGTGATACATACACAGTGAAATAACCGTGATGTTGTACTCCAATATCATCACGGTTTTACTGTCTCTCGACCAATCAGATTGCAGGGCCGGAACTAACTGTTGTATAATTGTAGTTTTGTCATATACAGATATGTGAGGATGATTGCTAGGTAATATGTATGTTGACGCTGTCCAGTATCAAGTCTCTGTTTAATCATGTAATGAGACGATACGACTTACTTTATTGTGCTTAATTTTGGCACATTTCCATGAACGTGCTACATGCTCCAAACCTACTTAAAATTAGTACGTAGGATTCGTGATACAGCTATGGATTTATTAATATCCCTTTGAAGGGACTTTGAGGTGGCTGAGCTAGCAGCTAATGGTGCTAACTCCATAAACAGTGCTAAATAACAGCAACAGAGCTAACAGTGCTAACCAGAGGGTGAGCACTGCTTCTGTGACAATATCGTCTCATTATCAGTGGTAACCACTTTATGAGCACAGTTAGCTAGTCAATGGTATACACACAGAGGCTGGCATGCACGCACAGCAGGACCACCTTAACAAAATTAACCACACATGGTAATGGTAAGGTAGCATGACTTCATTGTCTGCTCCGGACGCCATTACTCCACTCCATCTTTACATGGCAAATAGAGGTTTTCTGCTCTGTTAAAGCTCTGAAAGATGCCCGCAGAACCTTTAAAACTCTTAATCCAGGGAACAACTCTCTGCAGATCCAACTTCTTTCAACTTATCAAAAAATATTAAAAATGATAATGAAATGTAGGCTTAGCTTGGCCTCCTTCCATTGTTTTTTGTCCCTGCAGGCCTACCACCAGCCCAGTTGCCCAGCAACCTCCCCGAAAGATATGTGATGAGTCACACTTTGGGCTATTTACAAGTCAAATGTCTAAGCTGTAATTAGAGCATCGACTTTATGACAGCATGCTATTGAGTGCCATTGTCTCCGGGATAATGCAAATCAGCAAATCAATTAGGCGGGTTGTATTGAATTTACAAACAAACAAGGTAGATGTGATTTGTTTATAATAAGCAATTACTGGAGTGTGTGGATCCAAAATGTCCTTAAGGATCTTGTTGGCATGCTGTTATGGGGGATCATGATCTCATTATCCAGCAGCTTCATGAATTCCTGGAGGGGAAGTGGGGTGACTTCAATATTACTAGCGATGGTCAGTGATTTTAATCCCATTCAGAGCTCAAACTTTTGTGATTTCTCATCTCGCCACCCTGCCATTAATTACAGTTGCAGTTTCCTGCTTTATCAGCTCAGGGCACATAAATAAAGAAGTAGAAAGGGATTTTGATAATTTGATAGATCACTTGTTAAGATGAGCCAACTCAATAAAGAAAAAGAAAAAAAGACGAGTCATGTTACAAGTGATTCTGGTTTGGTTCTTACTCAGTTAACCCTCGACCGAGACAGCCGTCTTTGAGGGTAAGCTGATCCACATGTTTTAAAAAGTCACCTAAAATGGAGAATCTCAGCTTCTTAGTGGTATCACATATGTCTTGTTTGGACATGCAGAAGCTCCGTAGTGAATGTGATTACATGACATTCTGCAACACTGCTTCGAATGCTTAGTCCCACCCCCTGTTGTCCAATGGGTTCAAAACTTCGCTGTGGTGGTTGGCGACTTCATCATCTACTCCACCAGTCAACATTGGTTTGGGTATTGTTTTGCTTTTTTTGGAAATTTGAACAAACACGGACAGAAACCGAGACGAAGATGGTGCATTTGCTCACATGAAAACATAAATCAGAGATTTGCACAACAGAGCACAAAGTAAGACCTAGATGGCAAAACGTCGGTGCACGACCAAGGACACGTTTGGATTATTACCGTTAGTCGACTAACCTGCGACATTGACGTGCACTTTCCAACTTTTTAAATAAAAATAACAAACTTCATGAGGTTCTGTTTGTGTTCACAGTAAAAAAAATACTGCAGTTTGTTAAAAATCCTTTTAAATTTATCCATTGTCTGACAAAGCAAATGTAAAGTTGTGACTTTAAATGATGAAACTTCGGGTTCTCCTGAATAAAATGATGTATGGCACTTGATGGTGACCACTAGAATGAATTAGAAAATCAAAATAAATACAGGAAAGTCAGGCGACCCCATATTGTTTTAGGTCTTTAAGGGTTAAAGCATAGCCCAATTGGCCTCAGAAAGAGACATGTAAGTAGTTTGAATCACGTGTTGAACATGTAATTATATGAAATCCTAATATTAACTCATTTGTGCCCAAATTTTTCTCAATGTTTTTATTCATATAATCATGTTAACTGGGTGTTCTGGGTGTTCTAAAGTTATTTCCTCCATTTTGTGCTCTCTGTTCTAGAAAATCTCATTTGAATGTTCAGCAACTATAGTTGCCGGTGGGCACATACCTTGTATCTACCCCTCTAATGGTGAAAAGTGAATTAGAGCACAAAAAACATGTAATTCAGCTGTCTTTATTGAGAAAGACTTTTATTATTTAAAACAAGTGTGAGAACAATTTGATTCATGAATTTTGTCATCAAAAAACTTGGAAACGCCAAAATTTGAATTAAAATCCCCTGATTCACACAAACTAAAATGCACTCACTATAGCTGTGTTTTGGTTGATAAGAAAAAAATGTTGATTCACAAAACGGGGGATGGAAACAGTTATGTTCGAATTAAGTCTGACGTAGTGCACTTTCACCCCAACTGCTTCCGGTGTTTCCGGTTCACTCACAAGGCAAAAACATTGAGGAAAACAACACAAGACTTGTGTGGACAGAGGACAAAATAAGAACATTTCTAGCTTTAATAAGGCGGTAATGCATTTACAAGCTGGTTGCCAACCACCAGAAAACGTAGAAGAAGAAGAATGTGAGACTTGTTTTGTTTTCGGTTCTGCAGAGTTCGTAGTTTTCACCAAAGTCCGTACATTTAATGGAAACACACAGGATTCGTATTTCTTTTAATGCACATTTCCCAATGATTCGAATCACTTTTGGATGGAAACATAGCTATTCAGGTTCTTGTCCATCATCAGTGATGGGTAGTTGCATGTCACCATCAGACACAAAGCAGTCTCCTTTGAGCAGCCTAGATGGTAGGCGTTTGGGATCACAGGTCACATCATCATCATCAGAAAAATCGCTGTCACAGTCTGTTTCACGGGCATTATTCTCAGACTCTGGCACAACTGAAATGCTTGTGATTTTTGCAGAGGGATCATCTGCATCAAGGATGTCCAAAACCTCTGCAAAGGTATACCTCTCTAATCCTCCTGGTTTATCTCTGTGGAAAACATGAAAGAGTTTGCTCCCATGGCCACTAGGGGCAACCATTTTGT
Organism: Epinephelus fuscoguttatus; assembly: GCF_011397635.1. Taxonomy (NCBI): domain Eukaryota; kingdom Metazoa; phylum Chordata; class Actinopteri; order Perciformes; family Serranidae; genus Epinephelus; species Epinephelus fuscoguttatus. The sequence goes on from NC_064775.1 coordinate 18,426,554, forward strand.
GAAATTAACGCAATTTGAAATGGATATTTTTTACCAAACAATTCCAATTCTATATCCCTGCTCATGTACAATAGTGTTAAAGATGTTCTCCCTGTATTTGACATCATTCAGTCCTTCTAATCTACCACACAGTGCAACACAGTTAGCGCTTACATTGCCAGTGCTAATAGCTAGCTAGTTAGTTAGCTAGGTAGTTAGCTAGCACTAGCTACCAAACACTAGTAATGTTGGTTACCAAATATTAAAGCTAACACTATCAAAAACCGTATTGTTACCAAATATTAGCCCTTTGTAATGCTGGTAATGTTAGCTAACATTATTATCTACTGACAAGGTATGTGCCCACCGGCAACAATAGTTGCCGCTTGGACAAATTATTGCATACAGAACAAACTGTACATCCAGTGCAATATTTCTGTTGTTTGGATGATTCTAGAGACTTTCATGATTAAGTATATATATATATCTCAACAAAAAAAAATATTATTACAATATGAAATATCATTGATATACAAAACATGTATGGTATTTAGAAATGTATTTATAAGTGGAAAATGACAACAATACACTTTGGCAACATTAAAAGGACAGCTCACCCCAAAATCAAAGCACCACAAGCTGAGTGCCAACTAGTTTCATTATATTGGAGAGAAGGCAGACATCTTTACGGAGATATCAGTCTGCGCTCACACCGAAACAATGGACTGTTCTGGACTGATTTCGGGATGAACCATTCCTTTAAGCCCATCAATGATGGTCATTGTTTGGTATTAAGTATATATCCAGGGAAAACTCTTTTGAAGAATGTAATGCTTGTAATGCAAAACTGACCAAAATAGGCAGCAATAGGAAGTCAAAACCCCAAATAAGACCAACAAGAGGACTAAGAAAATATTGGCCTGGTTTGTCGTATTATACCACAAGAGACAGAGTTTATCCCAAGGTCACCCCAATATTAGAAAATGGAGGATAATAATGAAGTTCTCCTGCTCTTTCTCTAGCTTTGTTAATATTCTGCTGCAGTGCTGCTCCCAAGCAGCGAAACAACACTTCTCAGTGAGCTGAGTCATGTTTTCTTTTTCAAAAAATCAGTGTACATCAGTTGCACACGCTGTGCTGCTATTCTGTTATTTGGCCGAGTATCGGTGCATTGTTACTGTATGAGTCATCGGTGCAGGGTATACATCAGGTGAAAGCATTTCCCTCCGTGTCAGCCCGTTTAGAATAAATGTATTTTTTATCTTTTTTTCACAGCAAGGGAAAGTTGTATTTAGATCATGTAGAATATTGTGCAAACCCCTGATACAGGTAGAAAGATGAGAACAGCTAAAGAGAGGATACAAGGTTGTTTTGAAATAAAAGCAGTACACATTTAGGATGAGCTGCCCAAAGCCGCAGTTTATCCTTCACAACCCGGACACCAAACTCTGAAGCACTATTGTGGCTTTGGCCCCCTGCACTGCTTATGAGTCATCTTGGCAGATGGGTGTAATGCACCCTCCTTCACCCTCACCGACACTGTGTGCTGTCGAGCCCTGGGCCTCCTCCCAGCAGCCCTCCTGCCAAACACAATCCCACTGTGTACAAATCACGCCCATTTAAGACATTTCCCAAATCTGTCCAGCGCTGTCTGAACTAAAGTGAGTAAATGAACTGTCACAGAGTGCGATGCTGACATTTCTCACCACTGTAACACTCCTGTCCTTCCCTCCTCTGTTCCTTTTGCTCTCAACATGTCTCTTAAATAAGAGGGAGCAGGGAAAATGTTAGTGGGTCAACAGAAAATAGCCTGACAATTGACCCTGTCATTTGGCGAATGCAAAAGCCACGCAGAGTCACACAGCCAGGCTAAGCCCTCTCATCACAGCTGGGTCTGTTCCTATAGCAACTGCAAACACATAGAGGGGCAACAATGGGGGCTTAAGCTTAAAAGAGGAGCAGTTGCAGCAGGGCTTCCTTATTTTTTTCTCCGGTGCATATTTAGTGTCAGGCTGCCACCTGTGTCGCTTTATCCAATCATGTTACATATGCCAAGAATTTCACAACCATAGACGAGACCCTGGTGGGAATACAATGCAGAAATAGCAGCGAAATGTGAGCTGGTTCATGTTGGGGTTGGCATGATGCAGAGCTCTGTTAGGAGATGGTTTACATAATGTTTGGCCACAATGATGCCTAGGTAGAAGAAGCTTCTTTTTGCTTGGGTGCAAATTGAGCAAATATCAGTAGTTACTAACATCCTGCATGCAAAGAAGGTGATTTTAATGTGCTACGTTTTGGTACTTTATTAAAAGAATACTTTGACTTGTTAAAAGATTTGCTTTCTTTCAGAGACTTTGGTGAGAAGACTGTACAGCTGGTTAGCGTAGCTTAGCATAAAGACTGGGAACAGTGGGAAACAGCCAGTCTAGCTCTCTCTAAAGCTAACAATTCCACCTGCCAGCACCTCTAATATATAACTGTTATATCTCTTTTTTTATATCTCTTTTTTTTAACCTTGAACAACAATAACAACAACAACAGAAACACAACAGAGTCTCAGCTGGTTGCCTTGCAACCTTGTGGTGACAATTCCAAGAAGCTCCTGGGCAAGAGTTAGTCTGGTATCTAGTAAACAACAACATGATGATAAGTGAGCTTTAGAAGTGCTGGTGGGTGGATACTGTCACCCAGAGCTATGCCAGCTCTTTCCCCGTGTTCCCAGTCCTTGTGCTGTTGTGGTGTTGTAAAGTGCAACATTCAGTTTACCTTTAGATCTGTAACAGACTGAATGCTCTTATGTTTTGGGTGGCAATTTTACTCCCTTTCAAGATTAAACAAACAGAATAAATAGGTAACATGTATTTTTCTCAAGGAATACATTTTGAAGTTGATGTGAACTCTAGGGCATTACATAGTAATTTGTCTGACATAAAGACCAGCCAACAGAAGCCCTTATTACACAGAGATGGCACTATAGAGTCACTACGAAGTCCCTTCTTCCTTGCACCTTTGCGTTTTCACACAGAACCAGACAGCGTTGGCATCATGCTGCTTCAGTGTGTAATTTTTGACAGCATTGGCTGTCGGCATTGCAGAATCAAAAGAGGCATGACATTTAACACAACAGCATCAGCTCTAGTGTGACATATAACGCACTCGTCAGCAGCACTTTATGAACAATAAGAATGGCATTAACATGACAGTAACAGCCATTTACTGTCCCTGTTATATAGCGGCTTATTTCATCCTCTACTCGAAGGGTAAGGAGCTCCCAAACCTCACTGTTTTTCCAATATGTGGACATTTTTGGCCTATGTTCTTCTTCTTTGAGTTAGCTGCCAACTGCTAACATCTACTTTTAAAATCTCCTGCAATGCGTCTTGGGCATAACATGTCGAAAAAATGTCATACACGTGCTGCCCATCATCCCATCCTGCTAGCTGTTCCTTTATACAGACATTGTTTCGGCACTGTTACTCCCTCTGATGCCACCTTAAAGACGAGACAACTCTTTCAGCATTACAGTGTGAAATTCCCGCCTTAAAGAGGCAGTGTAAGGAGCTAGTGGCTCTGCAGCCTGTTGCACCAGCTGTGTATATATTCAAACTAGATATAACATAAATTATTATGAAGTTTTGATTTATGCATAACTGAAATAAAAGCAGTTGCACCACACAGATAACTTACAACATAACTAAATTATATTACAGATGACCTTGGGATAGGTGTAAATCATAAAATGTCACTGAATTATACTCACTAATGATAAAACAGCAGTATATCTGCCACACAGCATCATTTTTTAATAACTTCTTGTCATATTGCCATAAAGTAATTCAGTAGAGACATGACTTATTGAAATGATATTTCAATATCAAACCAGCTTACAGTACCACAATGTGCTGTGGTGCCAAGTGGCTCATGCTAGCCAGAAAACTTGGTAACTTGCCTTAGTCATGATTTTATACCTGGTAGTTAGGTTAACCAATTTCAGTAGCTGATTTAGCCACAAGCTAACTTGTATTTACTACAGCTGTGTCCAAGATTCCATATCAACATTAGTTTGCCAAAACAGTATGTGATATGTTTCTATGTTCGAAACCTCGATATGAAACCAATAGTTAGTGAATTGCATAATGTCTCCATTGAAATATCACAGTATGCAAACTATGGACACTATGCCGGCATAAATATCCCTCAATGCAATGTGGAAGACTTCAACATTCATAGCAGACAGCTATGAACGTCAAAGGCAGCTCTGTAATATCAAGTAATAAATACCTCTGTAGAGGTGAATAACTTTGGTCAGGAGTCTGCTGACTGATGTGCAACATGTGAATCACTATTTAAAGTATTGTGGTAGGGTTATTATTACAGATAGATGGAGGGCATATTACATGAGTATTGATCTTTGTTATGGGTACAACATGGTTTGGGCTTTTGTTAGCAATGCTGGTGGCACAGCTCCAGGGATGTCGGTTGGACACTCTGCTACTTTGATCCAGACTGGACTACATCAGAAACTTGAACTTTGGCACACATACATACCTGCTAAATATCAGCTTGTTAGCATGCTGATGTTAGCATTTAGCTAAAATCTGTGCATTATCTGGCAACAAAGATGCCTGCAAGATACACAACGAGTTTGCCTGTGGTTTTAACAGTCAAAGTACTCCTACAGAGATAACCCAAAAACGTCTCAAACCTGCAAGGAGGCTCTCAGAAAGTGATGTGTTGATAACAGCTCAGTGCATCCAAAATGATACATACTGTTAATTCACACAAAAGTATGTTGAATGACAGAACTCATATTGGGTATGTACTGTAGATGTGATTTCAGTCACAGCGTAACCCTCTGGTGTCAACTTTAAAATTAACACAGACAATCATAAAGTTTCTGTTCTGGTACTTCTTGATCTAAGCATAGCGTTCGATACTGTGGATCATGAAATTCTTATTCAGCGTCTTGAATGCTGTTTAGGCCTTAAAGGTACAGCTCTGAATTGGCTTTCTTCTGACCTCACTGGAAGATCTCCCTCTGTGTCCATCGGTAATTTTGATTCAGATATGGTAATTTTGATTCAGATAAGATAAGCATTCAATATGCCTCAAGGATCGATTTTAGGTCCTCTTTTATTTAATATATACATGCTTCCTCTTGGGTCCATTATTCAGCAATATAAAGTCTCATATCAGTCATATGCTGATGATACACAGCTATACTTATCGGTTTCTGCCAATGAACATGACCCTCTGAACAGTCTCATCCAGTGCATCTCAGATATCAGTTCCTGGATGAGCAAAAATTTCTAACAGCTTAATCAGGACATGACGGAGATTCTTGTTGTTGGTCCTTAGGCCCTGAGGCACTAAATTCAATCCCTGCTTACTCCCTTATCTGTTCAACCATGTGATCATGTCAAAAACTTAAGTGTGGTTCTTGATGCCGACCTCAACTTTCACAAGCACATTTCTTATATATCTAAGACAGCATTTTATCACTTGAGAAATATTGCAAAAGTTAGTCATGCTTTTATTCTAGTAGACTAGATTACTGCAATGCCCTCTTTGCTGGACTGCCAAGACAAACATTAAACAAACTTCAGCTTATTCAGAATGCAGCTGCTAGGGTACTAACAAAAATCAAATATTACCCCGATTTTATCATCACTACACTGGCTCCCAGTAAAACAAAGAATTGATTCTTCTTATTGTTTATAAATGTTTTAATCGGTTAGGTCCCTCCTACGTTTCTGACATGCTCACAGAGTACATACCAGAGAGATCCCTTAGATCATCAAGCAAAGGTCTCCTCACAATACCCAGAATCAACTCCAATTCAGGTTTTGGTGCTTTCAGTCATTATGGTTCCACTCTCTGGAATTCGTTACCAATTGAACTACGATCTGCTACTTCAGAGTTTTTTTTAAAAGCAAACTTAAAACATATCTATTCTCACAAGCTTTTAGTTAGGTTTACTGAATTAGTATTATTATGGTTATTATCTCCTGTTTTTAACCGTGATAAGAAAGATATCCTCTTATCTTGTTTAACTAACACCTTTGATTACATCTGGTGTGTTTTTATAAATTTTAGTCACACTTACCATTGTTTCTGTTTTTAAGCACATTGAGTCTGCGCTTGTCGCATGAAATGTGCTATATAAATAAACCTGACTTGACTTAACTTAGGCAAAAACTTACATATAGCTGGTGGAACAAATGCTGGAGATCATTGTGCACACGGCAGTTTCTGCTGCATCATGGAAAGGATTGGCCTTGTCAAACAGCTTGTGGAGGAATCTGACTTCAATGGGCCCTTGTTGTATATTTTACATAGACCATAGGCACTAAATTAAGTGAAGGTGATGACGCACTGGCTAAACTGAGCAATGTGGATGACTAACATTAATAGCGTTCGGAAATGAAAAGACAAATCTGTGGTTAGTCGCCACAGAAATGGCCTGGCCACACCGATTTTCTCTTCAAGAACAATATAGAGGGAAAAAGAGCTAGAAATCTTCACTGTTGCTTATTCTACCATTTCCTTTGTATTTGTGATGCAGTCTCATGAGAGGAGGCACAGACCCGTTTTATTTGCTCTGCTTCTGATATTCTCCAGCTGGCTCTCTTCCTGTTTTGTTTTCCTTGTTACAGCATGTGTTGCGTGGGGAGTGAAAATAGTAAATGGAGACACAATGTGAACATCATCTATGAATGTGTTTAAAATTTCATCTAAGAACAGCTTCTCTAAATCTACTCAGACATGACAAAAAATTGATTCAGGCTGTCTGACTGAGCAAGTTATTGGATTTCAATGAGCATGTAAAGGTCTCACATAAACTTCAAAGCCAGTTCAAAGTGTTGTGTGATTTTTGCAGCTATTCTCCTTTTGGATTTCACCATGTTGCATTTCCACACGTAAAAACTTGAGCTTCCAGCTATCATCCCCCGCTGATAGTTTTTAATGCAGCAAAGGCAGCCATCCATCCCTAATGCTCCATGGGGTACTGATGCAGCACTAGCATTACTCACTTTTTACACCTGCACAGATATGAGCGGCGAATGTGTCTGCTGCAACAAATCACACTATAACTGCTCCATCCAGCGTCTGCTTAAAGATACATATGTGAATTATTTATGCAGCTGGAGTCAAGCTGTGTCTGTAGTGATGCACCTGGGAGAAAGGCTCTGCTGAAGTGAGGTGTCAGCAATAAAATGCAACATAAAGATAATGGAAAGGCTGTCCACAGTGTGTTTTATCAAATTAAATGTAACAATGGAACATCCTGTCTTTGAGCTGACTCTGAATTTTTAGTTTGACAGCTGCTTGAAAGATTTAAGAACTTCTCACAAATATTCAGGAAATATTATTCACGTCAAAATAAAGTGACTAAACGACTGCATCATATGCAGCAGACTTTTTATAGTCATATGCCCTCAGAGTCTCGTATGTTTGTCTTCACTTGCTCCCATGGGAACGGCTTCTGCGAAAGCACCCTCCGGCTGATCTTTCAGAGCCCACCCCGCCGCACAAACTGATCTCAGCGAACTTATTTTGACTCCACTTGACAGGAGAAGGCTGCAGGTCAAGCTGTGAGATATACAGAGAGGGACTAATGTGGGACAACGCTGTGCGTTTCTCTCTCGGTATATATAGTGCTCTTTTCCCAGAGCTGTGAGCGGTCGGTATTCTGTGAGAGAAACAGGATCCTCAGGACTGAAACGAGTCACTGTGCCCGCAGCCAAACGCCATGAGGGCCTCGATCAACACTCCTCATGTACTGGTCGACCCCACTTCAGCGCTACGATACTCAGTCAAACATCTGCAAGGACCAGGAAAATAGACTTGTAGATGTTTTACAAGGAAATACGTTCAACAAGTTTTTTAGTCCTCAGGGACTTACATAATGTTTTTGGGTGAGAAACACTGAAAGTAAACATAACTTTTATTTGTTTACAAGAGTGCTCCACTGGGCACCTTTAATTCTTTCTCAAAATATGCAGACATAGCGCAGACAATGGATGTATTATTGTGAAAATACACTGGATTCAATACCTATGTGAAGTTTATGGATCCTATTCATTTTCTATAGAGTGCAGAAGATCCGGCTGCGCTTTGCATGATGGATACAGCCGTCCATCTTGACTCGACCTCAACTATATGTAACTGAGGTCCATCCGCAACATAAAACTCAAATCAAACTGTTAAACCAGGCAGCGCTGATCAAATATGAATCAAGATTCTACTACTGCGCTGCCTATTTCTTGCCTCTAATGTTTTCAGAAACATATTTTTGTGTACTGTTGAGCTATAAAATGAGAGCATTCATGACCTGGTTCCCATCTTAAAAACAGTTAACTCATTCTCATTCCAAAGTCGTCAAACAGCTGCTTTGTCAGTGATTTCCTATCGTGGTGTGATACACCACCAAGCAGCAAGAGTTTATAACACCACTGGATGGCATCATCTTGAAAGACTGCGAGGAAACAACATGACTTAAGGTGTTGGAAAGTCTCTATGGGGCAGGCGGGAGTCACCAAAGAAGCCACTGTTCGTTTGCTTTTTTATTCTAAACCTAACTACATGCTTTTGTTGCCTAAACCTACCTAATCAAATGTGTTTGTTGCACAAGGAACACAACGTCCCTGACATGTTCAGGGACGTCAACAACAGTCATAAGTGCTATATAGACAACAGGACCTGCTTGCGTTTCTTGAAGACGTTTCGCCTCTCATCCAAGAAGCTTCTTCAGTTCATGACGAAGACCTGAACTGAGCTGAAGAAGCTTCTTGGATGAGAGGCGAAACCTTTTCAAGAAACGCAAGCAGGTCCAGTTGCCTACAGTTCTTATGATTACCATGACTTTGATCACCGACAAGTCAATAACAGACACACCCAGACTACCTAGCACATAATATGTAGGTGTAAAACAGGTTGGGAGATTATATCGAAACTGTCGAGCCAAAATTAAGCACTTCCCACCAGACACATACTTCTGTTTGTTCGCCAGATTTGGTGTATCTCTCCCTGTACGAGGCAAGGTTAAGTTTGCTGATTTTCTTATTTTTTCCTTATATTATTCTAACATATACATTTTATATTGAAGTTTTGAGTTTGGAAGTTCAGTAATGGCCTAAATGTTATGTACAGTATAAGTACAGTGGTGGAAAAAAGTTTTCGGACACCCTTAAAATTTTACACAATCTCAAATATTATCATGAAATATTTGTGGAAAAATCTTTTTTGTGTTTCAAAAGGTGTGGCTGCATTAGACAGATACAAACAAATACAAATTATATTTTTTTGTTTATTGTTTACAAGAAAAACTAACAAAACTAAATTCTTGACAGTTTCAATATGTCAGTTCTCAACATTGTCGGTATCAAAGTCAACAAATAACAGAGAATGTGTTCAAAACTGAACAAAAAATAAATAAACCATCACATCATCAAATTAATATTTAGTAGTCCTGCCACTGGCACGTAGTAGAGCTCTAATCCTGGCTGGCATGTTCCCCACGAGCCTTTCACACTGTTGAGGGGTAACCTTGTCCCATTCTTCTTGAATTACTGCTTTTAATTCTTCTAAATTCTTTGGTTTATGCTTTGAAACAGACCTTTTGATAATCCACCACAGATTTTCAATGGGGCTCATGTCCGGGGATTGAAACATCCAGTTTTTACCTCGATGGAACAATGCACGCGCAGAAGGGAGCATGTGGGTTTCGAGAATGGTACAATTCTTGGTAGAGTTCAATGTGCCATCACAGACAGTGAGATGACCGACACCAGCAGCACTCATGCATCCCCAAACCATGATACTGCCTCCACCATGCTTGACAGTAGGTACCGTACATGCTGGAGATAATGCTTCGCCTGGCCTTCTGCGTACCCTCACATTAGTAGGAGGAAGATAAAGCTGGAAACTGGACTCATCTGACCACAAAATCTTCTTCCAATTCCTGGCTGTCCAGTTCTTGTGTGCCTGGGCCCAGTGATGCAGGGCTAACCTTTGTCTCTCATTGATCAGGGGCTTCTTGATAGCCTTGTAGGACCTTAAGCCATGATGTAAAAGTCGGCCACGTACAGTGCGGGTGGAACACTGGACACCATTTTGGTTTGACCACTGCTGCTGAAGCTCCTGTGATGTCATTCGGCGGTTTTGCCTGCACATGTGGATCAGGATGCGGTCATTACTTGCTGAAGAAACCCTTGGACACCCAGATCTTGGTTTGTCTTCCAAGCTGTTGGTTCGTCTGTATTTCTGCAGAGTGTATCCAACTGCCGAAGGACTGCATCTGCACTTCCTGGCTATCTGGCGGCAGCTGTACCCTTCCTGGCTGAGAATCTTTATCTTCAGGCGTGTTTCCTGCGTTAGGTTCCTTGTTTTAGCCATTGTTGTGTCTGAAGAACTTTCAAATGTGCTGGCTTTATGTAGACACGAAGCTTAGCAACAAAAATTGTGTCTTTTAATAAAAAGAACGACCTTCATCACTGGTACCAAAATGACCCAATACTCAAAATTTCTTATGTATTTTTATGGAACCAATCAATTTTAAGTTTTTAATGGCTTTTTTAGGATTTATTTAGTATTTTGGCTGTGACTGTACTAAAAGAAATTGCACTTGAAGACCTAAGAGTGATTCTTAATGCAATATTTCACAAATGCATGTGGTGTCCGAAAACTTTTTTCCACCACTGTAAGTATGTTTCATTGAATTTGATTATTTGTTAATCCTTTCTGTCTAGAATAAGCTATTTCAGTGAGTTTTGAAACTTGGGTACTGTAGCTTTAAGAGACAGCAGCCTCACACCCGGGTTTCACAGTGGGCTGTTGAGCTGGGCAATTAGTGGAGCCTAGAGTAGCTGTGGAGATACATGGTTTTCATACCGTGTCCTGTCCTGTAAAGTTTTCATTAAGAAAGGCCAATTCTGTGGATAGGTTTTGTGACACTTGTGGATTAAAAGTTTTCAACTGTGATTGTATTTACTTAATGTGTATTTAATTGACATAACCCCTTTTTCAAGTCTGAAAGGTAGCACATAACCCAGGTGGGTGACGGTGGGCTGCGTAATCCAGAAGTAACCCTTAAGATAGAAACTTTTTGGGGCAGGCAATCAGTTCAAATTGGCCTGATTAGGCGCCATCTTGGGGTCCAGTATCTAGTTCGTATAATAAATCTATGAGGCATGACTCTTTGAGCCAATCGAAAACAACATCTCTCAGTTTAAAAGTCAAATTCAACTTTAAACAAAACCAGGCCAGGTTTTTTTTTATGTATTTATTTATTTATTCATTTTTTGGCTATGAATGAATCTCTTCAGTATTACAGGTGTTATCCTCTCCTGCACTAAGCTCCTTAACTAAAATCAGCAGGAAAATTTCAGTCTCTGTTCATCTTTTTCTGACCCAGCTTCCTCTGTTTTACAAATTAATTGCAAAGCCTGTCAATTTGGGATCATAATTTGATGACAGCTAAATGGAAATCCATTTAAAGTTTAAAATATGATACAATTTATTACCGCAGTCACAGCTCACCTTAGCAACTGATCTCATCAACTTTGGGACAGACGGCTCAGGAATTCTGATTAGCCAAGTTGCATTACACGCTGATCCAAAAATGTAAAGTGACACTTGATTTATTCCTGTACAGAAACTTTCTCTTGGCGCCCTGCCAGCACAGAGCTTCAGTGTCCTGCTCAAGGACACTACAGCAGGCTTTAGCATTTACAACCCCTCATATCAAGTGACTGTTATCTGTTTTGTGCCTGTGATATGATGAGGATATGAGAACAGAAACCTGTGAGAACACTGTTAATCCCAGCAAAAAAAATTTGACTTTCCCCTTTCTTGTAGAGATCTTCCACTGATTTACTCGCTAGAAAAACTTGAAACGTAGTTAAAATCCAGGAGGATGAAAAGCGTTTGATCTGATTTTTAAGGGCTAATCAGGACGAGATTTGCTTTGATTCGTTCCTACACACACATCCTAGCGTGGCACACACCACCAACCACTCCCCATTGATGAATCAATCATAGTCAGGCCTACTAATCCGACCTACAGCTGGTGAAGCTCAAGGTACCAGGAGGTTTGCCTTAATGCGTGTCTTGTCTAATGATCTCTGCCCCACTACCCTCAAACTGTCAATCACCCTGAAGGGAAAGGAGTTCGCATCAAGTTCTGCTGCAGAAATGTCAAAATATTATCAAGATATTTGGTTTAATGCAGCATAAAAATACAGAAATGTCTCACTGCAATTACGTCTGTGAATTTTTATCAGTTCAACCAAAAAGTGATATTGCAATTGTTTCATTAGAGGCCTCAATTGGTGTAACATTATGAATGCCAGTGTACATGTATACCCGCCATGTTGAACACCCATTGTTGTGGCCATATAGATGAACTCAAACACAATACAGTCACGCTTCAACTCTCATGACCCTACAAACACCACTCACTCCAAACGCGCTGATCAGTCTGTTGGTCGGCTGCCTTCTTGTTGGCTTACATTAGATTACCAGCACCATAAGGCAGTGGCTCTCCATCCCGCTATAGTACATACCTAAACAGATTAACCTGTCACTTCTAGTCACATGCCAAACTCCAAGCCTTTTAAAGTTGCATCTGGAGCGTGCTGGGGTGTCCATCTGTCAGCCCAAATATTTACTCACAGGAGGGAGGTTTGTGGGAGACTTTGAGGAATACTTGTTGATGCAGGCGTAGTCCACATGCACTTTAAAAAAAAAATTTAAACAGGGTTTTTCACCACCTTCAAAGAAAATGCTAAATTACAACTGAAGCCTTGTTGAGCATGCCAAACCAAGAGGCAGAGATAAAATATTGACCATTAATTCATGCAAAGAAGAAGAAGAAAAAGATGTCACCCAACTAGAATCCTGAAACAAAGCTTGGACCTCGGACTTCTGTCATGCATTCTAACACCTCTCTTTCTCGATACAGTGGAAGACTGAAGGCTCATTTATATGTATTAAAATAGATATGTATTTTTTTTGGTCTATGTATTTCTCCTTTATTTTCTTTGTTCAGGACGTTTAAGGGCATGTACCCCCACAGTGTCAGGTGAGGTTGGGGCTTAATAAAGAGGTAGCAACCAGGTGTCAGACTATAAGCAGCAGCCATCCAAGAGACACAGAACCCAAAAACACAAACATAGCAGGGTGAAACACCAAACGAGACTGAATCTGGGATTGGTTTTTACGTTCACTTTCACTGGTGAACATGTTCAGAAGCACTAACTGACAATCTTGCATAGTTTACTTTTAATTTTAAACATTGCAACTATCATTGCCCACATACGTCCATGTGTCCTTTATGTTTGCGTAGATATTGACAGGCTGAGAGGCTTAGTAAATATGTACAAAGTCCTGTTAGCAAGGTGAGAGCAGCACTATTTTGGTTCACCATTGCATGAAATATCAGCTCATTTGTGACGCCTCACAAAGGAGATAGCACCCTCTAACACTCGAACATTATAAGCCTAAAACTCTGTTTTCCATGTCTGCACATCAACACTCAACAGAGTTTCTGAAAACCCTGGATGGTACTTTATAAAATGTTAAGTTGCATGTGGACAAAAGGTGAGAATGCATAGAAAAAAAACAAATTTTGAAAAATAAACCCATGTATGTGAGGACAATGACTCATTGTATGCCTATTGTGGTCTATTAAATGTCATCAGTTCTTAATGTAACTATAAAAGCAACTATAAGCTCTCTTTATTCGTAACCTGTGCGTAACCGTAGACCGAAATATGTTGTGATGATCCGTGAGAGCTACGCTAATCCCTTTTCTTTGTAAGATGTCTTTTCTATGCTGACCACCACATACCAGCACATCATCAAGCTGTGGATGTCAGCGCAGGTCATCCCGTCTGAGCATGTGACACCAGCTTTGGCGTTTTTTCTTTTGAGCCAAAGTGGAAAATAATAACATCTGCACCGTCACAATGAAACTCAAGTGAAACAGCTTTATTGGCCTGACATTCTACTGTCTCCCCTTCTCCCCTGAGTACGTTTCCAAACTGAGCCACGAGTGCTGGCCTCGTAACTTGACCCCTCCGTCTCCTCCTCCCTGCACGTAGATACTGTATGACACTGCTCCGGGTTCTCGTGGACACGCTGCCCTTTGGAAATTCCCTGGCTGCAACCAATACTACCCGTCGTGCAACACCAGCGTCCACTCAAGACAGTATCACTGCACAGGAGCGGATGAATTATCACCGCAGCTTTGATGTGGTGGGCAAATTGACCACGGGGTGCATTACCGCCACTGGGGCCATATCATGTTTTACCCTTGTCAGCAGATTCTATTGAAAATCATAATTTACTGTGCAGTAGATCTGCAAAACACAAGACTTTGAGCTCAAATGCATCTATCTCAGCAACAATACACAGCGCCATGTGCACATAAAACACAAAATAAACTTGTTGTTTTGTCTACGGGCAAATAAATTCAACCAATTAGAGCAAATTTAATCCAGTTAGATTAAATTAAGATCAGCAGATATTCCCTCTGACCCCCAGAGCCTCCTGTAGTCTCTCTCGTCTGGCGTCTAATCTCTGTATCTGTCTAATTAGCAGCAACCTTGCAGAAAAGCTCCCACAACGTAGATTACATCGCGCTCACTTAGTGGTCTGTAAATCCACTCAAGTTAGACACTTCAGTGCATCTGTACTTTAAGCTACTGGTCACAGCAAACTGCACAATCGGCTGAATCTTTGCAGGAAAACAAATAAAATCGAGAAAAGTTCTGCATGCAATGCATTATTAATGAATCTAGAATATTTAAAACAGCAGGGATTTTTTTTAAAAACATATATATATTGCACATATTATTTTGCAGTTGCCAGAGATTTCAGTATTTTTATCTCAGGTGATATTCCACAGTGCTGACAAACCCTTAACACACAGATGTGCAGCCTTTTGCATTTGCATGTTTGCCTCCAAAATGAATGAGGTTGGGTGTGTTAGGGTTTGAGCATGTTCACACACACACACACACCCTGACACACACAGCCTCTCAAAGCCAAGCGTCAGTCTTACCTCTTGCAGCGAAGCTTCAGCTCACTGTGCTGTTGTGCCTCTGCAGTGCCACTGGCTGTGCCTTCAGCCTGCCGGCTCAGATGAAGCGTTATCCTCAGTGTGAATGTTTGCTCTGCTCTCTTTCCTGACGGTTTTTCTCTCCTCCGTCACGTCCTCAGCTGGCCTCTCGTACAATCCAGGTGGTCTGATGAGGTGGGAGAGAAGAAGAAGAAGAGGAGGAAGAGGAGCGTGTCCTCACAGACTGAGGGAGCTGCTGTGTGTGCGCGTGAGTGTGTGTGGTTGGGGACTGTGAAGACAGACTGTGTGTGTGGGTGTGTGTGTGGGTGTGTGAGTGTGTGTGTGTGTGTGTGTGTGTGTGTGTGTGTGTGTGAGAAAGAGAGAGCAGAGGGGGGAGAGACACGACCTGCCATGCACATATCAGCCCTGTTGCAGTTAAATTTAAACCACCCTCCCTTCTGACACCTTGAGCCATGGCTGCCCTCCCTCTCCAGTGCACACACACACACACCCTCGGACGCAAGCACACACAGAGCTCTGACGGTACCATATGACAGAAGACTGAGCCCTCGGGAGTCTGTGACTGTCCCCAAGGAGAGGAAGAGTTGTTGGTGAGAAAATGGCACCAAACCTGTGATGTTATGCACTCCTTTAACCCTGCAGATAAAACACTTTGTGTCACTTAACAAATATGAAAAAGGAATGTATCTGATGCATCTGGTATCAAAAGAGAACTCCCGTAATTTAACATTTAACTTCTATTACATCGGAGTCACAATGGTCAGTTTTAGACAAAAAGGAAGCAGAGATGGTTTTTATTCCACGCATTACCCTCCTTTGTCAAAATCTGGGGCATACCTTTCCGAAAATGCAACTCAACAGGCAAAAGCTTGGTTGGAGATTTGGGTAATGGTAATGGTGTATTCATATGTAGTTGAAATAATCAGAAACCTGAGTTTCCAACTGGGAAAACGAATCTGTATGAACAAGATTTTGGGACAAGATTTTGGTGTCGGAAGCATTTTGGTTTCCGTTTGTAGTCCAACTTTAATTAGGGTTCTAACCCCGAAGGGGTAGAACCCTTCTAAGATTGTTTATTTATTATTTATTATTAGGGACCTCGGCCTGAAAGGGCGAGGACCCTCTTGTTCTTGTAGTGTTTATTATTAGGGACCTCGGCCTGAAAGGGCGAGGACCCTCTTGTTCTTGTAGTGTTTATTATTATTATTATTATTAGGGACCTCGGCCTGAAAGGGCGAGGACCCTCTTGTTCTTGTAGTGTTTATTATTATTATTATTATTATTATTGTTTCTTTCTTTCTTTCAGCGTACGCAACTTTCAACTGGAATTTGACCCCCTAAACATGCTCGAAAACTCACCAAAATTGGCATGCCTGTCAGGACTGGCGAAAAATTTTATAAACTGATGAAATTAATCTGAAAAGTGCCAAAATGGGCTCTCTAGCGCCACCTAGAAACACAAAAATGGCCGCTGCAGCCAGTAGGAACGTCGTAGGAAGATCAAACCAAAACAGCCTCGTTCGTCTCAACAAGACCTACAAATCACGCACTCGCACCCTAACTCCAACAGGAAGTGAGATATTTCCCTTTCAAAATAAGAGTTTTCCTCAAAAAAAAAAATTCCTTTAAAAATCAACTAGTCTGACACCGTTTATCGTATCGGCTTCAAACTCGCACACATTATTCTTCAACGTGTCCTTATCAATTATTGTGCGTAACTTTTTCAATCCTCGACTGGTTTGGATGTTATGACGCGTTTCAGGTGATGTGCGCCAAAACCTCCTGAGGATTTGTTGTGCCACCTAGACACACTAAAATGCCGGTGGCGGGGTAGGAACCACTTAGAAAGACCAAACCAAAACTGTCTCATTCGTCTCATCAAGACCTACAAATGTCGCGCTGCAACCCTGACCTAACTCCAACAGGAAGTGAGCTGTCGGTCTTGAATGTAAGATGGCGTTTTACAAATTCTGTCGATCAAAAATTATTTGCTCCTACACCGTTTATCATAACTGCTTCAAACTTGCACAAATTACAGCTCTACCCCTGCTGAACATTACTTGTGAAGGACTTTGTCATAACTTGAACGGTTTGGATTTTAGAAGCGTTAGAAGGTGCAGGACACAACTCCTCATGATGATCTCTGGAAGAAAAGATGAGGGCCAACACACTGTAAACCTATGATTAAGGTCACATTTTTCAGTCCATAGACATACAAGCTTTATATGTTTGCGTTCAGAACAAATTTATCTATCTGGTGATGTTTTTAGATTGAAGATGGGACCCACGGTTTGGCATCTGGAAGGATTTGTTTGAGAAAGTTTCAAGCCATTCTGCTCTGTGTCTGAGCTGCATGCAGTCCTTAATTAGCATAACAAAGGCTTCACTCTGACAGTCTGTGTGTCAGAGTGAAGTGTGTATGTGTGTGGTCACACACACATGAGGTTTTAAATTACTTTAAAAATGACCTTTAAAGTATTTCCATGTATTTTATCAATTTTATGTCTTTGAACCCAAGAGACTGACCTGGAGGGTTGCAGTAAATCACCTCATTTCAAGTACAAGTCAGTAACAGTGTTACAAACATCAGGAAAGAATATACATATATATACCGTTTTTTTTTTCCCCCGTTAAAGGGTTTTTTTTTGGGGAGTTTTTCCTTATCCGCTGTGAGGGTCTTAAGGACAGAGGGATGTCGTATGCTGTAAAGCCCTGTGAGGCAAATTGTGATTTGTGATATTGGGCTTTATAAATAAAATTGATTGATTGATACATCTTTGAGGAAATGTTACATTCAACAACACAGTAGTCTCATCAAACACCTTTCTTTTGATGTAATTGACAGAAAAATTAAATGCTGTGTTTTTGATGCATACAACATTATGTATACTTCGTGCAATCTGTAACTTTGTCTGCCACAAACAGGAAGTATGTGAACATGTGAGATATGTCAATATGTCAGCAAACTCTCTCTCTCTCTCTCTCTCTCTCTCTCTCTCTCGTGTCCTGTTACTGCATGTCAGTAACTCGGCCTCTTCTTCAGAGCCTTTGAGCTCCACTATCTTGCAGGTTAACTTCTATCACAAACTGTCAAAGTTTCATTAGGTCACATGGCTTATGTCTACAAATTGCAAAATATACGCTCACACCACCTTCATAAGAACCCTTTACAGTTTTTAAAATTGAGTTTGACTTATGATTCTGGCTATTGTGGTACAACATGTGGGAAGTATATATTAATATCTGATGGTATACATATGTGACAATAATCATATGTGTGTAATAACAGGAGAAGTATGGCACACACAGACAGAAACGGACACACACACACACACACACACACACACACACACACACACACACACACACACACACACACACACCAGTCCCTATCCCCCCTCCCTCTCTCTCTCTCTCTCTCTCTCTCTCTCTCTCTCTCTCTCTCTCTCTCTCTCTCTCTCTCCCCCCTCTGTCCTCTTTCTCCCTTCTCTCCCTCTCTGCATGTTGAGAACTCGGCCGTCTGTCTGTGTTTCTCATACTTCTACTGTTATTATACACATATGATTAGTGTTACATATGTATACAATCAGATATTAATTCAACATATTGTACTATAGTTGCCAGAATTATAATTATAATATTATTACTTTTATTAATGTTGTTATAAGCTACATTATGTGCAATAAACATTTGGGGGCTGCTATGACAGATTGCCAGTCTGATCCTTGTGCACAGTGTTATTAAATCAAATAAATATAAAAATGACAGAGGTTTGATTTGAGCTGAGGATGAATTTGTGCAGTGTAATATTTGAACGTTAAGACAAAAAGTGATGCTCAAAGAAATGACTGATCTGCAAAAATTCAGTAACTTAAGACAGTCCTGAGTAACAAAGAAATGTGCAGCAGGTTAACTTCTATCACAGCGGTGCCTGGCTGGTGACATGTGAGGTTGTGTTGCTGCTGTAGTGTGAAATGCCTGCTGATTTTGTTACCATTTGTTATTAGTCAAACTGAGCTTGAAGTCACCTAATGACATGGTCATTAATTAGCATAACAATGGCTTCACTCTGACAGACACAAGCCTGTGTGTGTGTTTGTGTGTGTGATGTTATTTGAATGTAAGGTGATTTTTCACAAATTCTGTCGAACAAAACTTATTTGCTCCTACACCGTTTATCATAACTGCTTCAAACTTGCACAAATTACAGCTCTACCCCTGCTGAACATTACTTGTGAAGGACTTTGTCATAACTTGAACAGTTTGGATTTAAGAAGCGTTAGAAGGTGCAGGACACAACTCCTCATGATGATCTCTGGAAGAAAAGATGAGGGCCAACACATTGTAAACTTGTGATTAAGGTGACATTTTTCAGTCCATAGACATACAAGCTTTATATGTTTATGCGTTCAGAACAAATTTATCTATCTGGTGATGCTTTCAGATTGAAGATGGGACGGTTTGGAATCTGGAAGGATTTGTTTGAGAAAGTTTCAAGCCATTCTGCTCTGTGTGTGAGATGCAGCTCTCATCAATTAGCATAACAAATGCTTCACTCTGACACACTGTCAGAGTGAAGTGTGTGACATGACAGTATAACATTTACCAAACTCATTCCTAAAACTTTGTCATACATATGTGACAATAATCATATGTGTATAATAACAGTAGAATTATGGCACACACAGACAGACACGGACACACAGAGACACACAGACAGACAGACACCCACACACACACACACTCCACTCCCTTTTATTATACACATATGATTAGTGTCACATATGTATACAATCAGATATTAATTCAACATATTGTACACACACTCCACTCCCTGCCCCCCCCCCTCTTTCTCTGTCTCTCTCTCTCTCCCCCCTCTGTCCTCTTTCTCCCTTTTCTCCCTTTCTGCATGTCTAACTCGGCCGTCTATGTGTGTGTGTGTTATACTTCTACTGTTATTATACACATATGATTATTGTCACATATGTATACTATCAGATATTAATTCAACATATTGTACCACAATTGCTAGAATTATAATTTTAATATTATTCCTTTCATTAATGTTGTTGTAAGCTACTGTCATGATCATCTCTCCTGCATCTCTCTCTGTCCCCTTCTGTCTCATGGGGTCCTGAGGATAGAGGGATGTTGTATGCTGTAAAGCCCTGTGAGGCAAATTGTGATTTGTGATATTGATTGATTGATTGATCGATATTTGTTTCTTGACTCAACAGCATTCAGTGACAGTATTTCAGTTACAGATGTAGTAAATTTAAAGACTCTGCAATGTTGCACCATTGCTCACTCAGAAATATTAACAAATAATTTGCAATATTAGGCTATAGGAATTATGTTCCATCAGTGTGACTAATAACATCATTGATAGAGATTATTAGTCATTGATAGTACGTCTTTGAAGCGTCATAAAGATTTTTAAAATGTAAACAATAAGACCTACATATTATGAGCATTAAACATTTCAGAGCTGATCTGACAGACTGACAGTCTGGTCCTTGTGCACAGTGTTATTAAAACAAATAAATATAAAAACGACAGAGGTTTGATTTGATCATCACACATGTCAAAGTTTCATTAGGTCACATGGCTTATGTCTATAACTTTCAAAATATACGCTCACACCACCTTCATAAGAACCCTTTACAGTTTTTAAAATTGAGTTTGACTTATGATCCTGGCTATTGTGGTCCAACATGTGGGAAGTATATATTAATATCTGATAGTATACATATGACAATAATCATATGTGTGTAATAACAGGAGAAGTATGGCACACACAGACAGACACGGACACACACAGAGACACACATACACACAGACACAGACACACACACACACACACACACACACACACACACACACACACACTCCACTCCCTATCCCCTCTCTCTCTCTCTCTCTCTCTCTCTCTCTCTCTCTCTGTCGGCTATCTCTCGACTCTCCCTCTCTGCATGTTGAGAACTCGGCCGTCTGTCTGTCTGTCTGTGTGTGTCATACTTCTAGTGTTATTATACACATATTATTAGTGTCACATATGTATACAATCAGATTTTAATTCAACATTTGTAGGTCTTAGTATATATTTGTGTCTGTTTGCTGCACTTAGATCCTCAAAGCAGCCAGTACACATCACTCAAGCTTTCACTAGGTCACATGATTTCAAATGAATATGGATGTGTTGTTTGATCATCACACATGTCAAAGTTTCATTAGGTCACATGGCTTGTGT
This sequence comes from Epinephelus fuscoguttatus, assembly GCF_011397635.1. Taxonomy (NCBI): domain Eukaryota; kingdom Metazoa; phylum Chordata; class Actinopteri; order Perciformes; family Serranidae; genus Epinephelus; species Epinephelus fuscoguttatus. Next base: position 18,447,871 of record NC_064775.1, read on the forward strand.
CTACAAGTTTCAAATTATAAGCTCACACCACCTTCATAAGAACCTTGCATTTTTAACCCTGCGGGCCCCGTTATAAAAAATCACACCTGTCCCTTTCGGAACGGTGTGAACAACAGAAAAATATTAAATATTAACATATTTCTCTACATTTTTTTGCTTAAATCTTTTAAGCAACTTGTTCTCAGATTATGCATATCTAATATTCATTCCTTTTGAGGATTTTCACAATATATTTGCCATTTTATTTACATGAAGTCACTGTTACTTTAATGAAAAAAACATGAATTAAGATTAACTATATAATAAATGTTGGATGGATTTTTTTTATTTTATTTATCACAGTCTGTGATATGTGAATGATAAATAACAACACCAATTTTGATGCATTATCATTTTTGGGGGCAGTTTCTATTTTTCAATAAAAATAGACACTGTTCCCCTTCAGGACTTTTTTTTGTCTTTGTTGAAAAACAACCATAAAAATATTATTATTTTTTTTTTTATTTTTAACTCCTAGTCAGAGTATACATACCAAATATTAATTGTGGGTGTATGTATGAGAGAGAAAGACAGGGAGAGAGAGATAGACAGAGAGAGAGAGAGAGAGAGAGAGAGAGAGAGAGAGAGAGAGAGAGAGAGAGACATGGAGAAAAAAAATAATGTAACCTTAGAGCAACCTGCAGCTCATAATTTGCAAATTTTAGCGACACACTAACACTCACACACACACACACACTCCACTCCCTCCCCCCTCTCTCTCTCTGTCTCTCTTTCTCCCCCCTCTCTCCTCTCTCTCCCTTCTCTCCCTCTCTGCTTGTCACTAACTGCCGTACTGCATATCAGTAACTCGGCCTCTTCTCCAGAGCCTTTGTGTTCCACTGTCTTGCAGGTTAACTTCTATCACAGCGGTGCCTGGATAGTGTGGTGTGTGTGGTTGTGTTGCTGCTGTGGTGTCAAATGCATCCTGCTGATTCTGTTATCATTAGTCATTAGTCAAACTGAACTTGAAGTGCCTGTGCTGTCACCTAAGTACGTGGTCATTAATTAGCATAACAATGGCTTCACTCTGACAGACACAGGCCTGTGTGTGTTTGTGTGTGTGTGTTGTTTGATCATCGCACATGTCAAAGTTTCATTAGGTCACATGGCTTAGGTCTGCAACTTGAGCTGGGGGACGACGGCGGGGGGCCGAGGTCCCTCCCAACGCTGCTTGCAGCTTTAATTAGGGACCTCGGCCTGAAAGGGCGAGGACCCTCTTGTTCTTGTAGTGTTTATTATTATTATTATTATTATTAGTATTATTATTATTAGGGACCCTCTTGTTCTTGTAGTGTTTATTATTATTATTAGGGACCGAGCCCTAAGGCAGAGGACTGCTCACAGAGCAGTCCTCGCCGAAGGCGAGGACCCTATTGTTTTTGCTGTGTTTATTATTATTCTTTATTCTTTATTCTTTCTTCCGCCGCCTCTTTGAACTGGAATTTGACCCCCTAAACATGCTCAAAAACTCACCAAAATTGGCACGCACATCAGAACCGGTGAAAAATTTTATAAAATGGTGACATTAACCCCTAAAGTGCCAAAATGGGCTCTCTAGCGCCACCTAGGCACACAAAAATGGCCGCCACGGCCTGTAGGAACATCGTAGAAACATGAAACCAAAAGTGGCATGTTCGTTTCATCAAGACCTAAAAATCAAGCGCTGACACCCCTGACCTAAATCCAACAGGAAGTGACATATTTGCCCTTTCAAAGTAAGATTTTGCCTTAAAACTGCCTTTCCTAAAAAAATCATCTTCTCATACAGCGTTTATCCTATCGACTTCAAACTTGCACAGATTACAGATCAACTCCTTCTAATCAAAAGTTGTGCGTAATTTTTCATTACTCGCTGCATTTGGATTTTGTGGCCTCCATAAGGTGAGATGTCAGAAAACGTCCCTGACGATCTTCAAAGCTGTCCCATAGGAAATGAATGGCAGCGGGGGGGAGAAAGAGACCAATCTTCGGGCTTTTTCTAGCATTTACAGCGTCTCCATACTTTGTGCTACAGACTCCATTCCAACTCTCAAATGTTGCCACAGGTCTCATCTATTCACTCATGTTTTCATCTTTTCATATCTTTTACCGTTTTTGATCTGTGCCTCTCAAAGTACCATGAGCAAAAGTGGAGAAATTCTCACTTTACAATGGGTGTGTATTGCATGGAATGCTGTGAGCTAGAGTGAGAGGGCTCTAAAAATCGTCTAAAACTTTTGTCTTTAACTCGCTGCCATGGCCACAATTTTCACTGTACAGACACAATTTATGCCACAAAACGCAGGAAAATTTGTCCTGCTCGCAGATATGTTGACATGGAATCTCTCACACGTACACATTTTTGCTGAGTGGCTCCAAAGCGAAGGGAGCGCCGATTTTTCTCTCATTCACTCCCATGTAAACTCAGAGGAGAAATTTCTGGAAACAGCTTAGGTGCAACACATTTTAAACTCGCTCCCCTGACCACATTTTTGACTCGAGAAATATAAAACGCGACACGCATGCTCACGAAGTGGCTGTCTCTCAAAATCACTTTATTTTCTTGCTTGGACCAACGGTTTGGGCATGCGAAGCATTTGTTCGAGGAGTTAAAACCCATTATAAACAGCCTTTGGTGAGCTGCTCTCCTTAGCTGTCTGTGTGTGCCACAGGTGCTGACAAGTCATTAATCGCCATGACAACGGCTGCACACACATAACCACACGGCTCTCTCTGTCTGTGTGTCTCACAATCTTTAAAGGACAGATTACAGCAGCAGAAACTTCATTTGAAACAGCAAATACACATTATTAACCCCTACAGTGCCAAAATGGGCTCTCTAGCGCCACCTAGACACACTAAAATGGCCACTACAGCCCGTAGGGATGTCGTATCAAGATCAAACCAAAACTGGTGTGTTTGACTTACAAATCACGCATTGACACCCAGGACCTGATTCCAACAGGAAGTGAGCTGTTTGACCTTTCAAAGTAAGATTTCGCCAAACGTGGTCTCAAGAAAACACATCTCCTCCTACACTGTTTATTTTATCAGTTTTAAAGATGCACACATGCCACCTCAACTGCTACTAAACAGATCTTCTGTATAACTTTATCTCTCTCATCATCACATTATTTTCATGATTGGACCAACAGTTTGGACCAACATTTACACAGTAGATTTATTTTGTTTTGTGTTGTTTTTGTCTCTTCCTCAAAATAAAGGAAGAGGAATCTGATGGGAAGAAATTCGCTCATCTAATTTGCATAATGTGACATCACTTGTACATACCTACAGCTACAGAAAGCATTCAAACATCAAAACGTTCAGCTCTGTAAGGATTTTCTGATGTTTGTGGCAATATGTTTGATATTTCTAAATAATTCACAGTGACGAAATGGGCTGGGGGCGGAAATGGGCGCGAGTGCGAGGTCCCGCCAAATGCTGCTTGCAGCTTTAATTATTATTATTATTATTATTGTTTCTTTCTTTCTTTCAGCGTACGCGACTTTCAACTGGAATTTGACCCCCTAAACATGCTCGAAAACTCACCAAAATTGGCATGCCTGTCAGGACTGGCGAAAAATTTTATAAACTGACGAAATTAATCTGAAAAGTGCCAAAATGGGCTCTCTAGCGCCACCTAGAAACACAAAAATGGCCGCTGCAGCCAGTAGGAACGTCGTAGGAAGATCAAATCAAAACAGCCTCGTTCGTCTCATCAAGACCTACAAATCACGCGCTCGCACCCATGACCTAACTCCAACAGGAAGTGAGATATTTCCCTTTCAAAATAAGAGTTTTCCTCAAAAAAAAAAAAAATTCCTTTAAAAATCAACTAGTCCGACACCGTTTATCGTATCGGCTTCAAACTCGCACACATTATTCTTCAACGTGTCCTTATCAATTATTGTGCGTAACTTTTTCAATCCTCGACTGGTTTGGATGTTATGACGCGCGTTTCAGGTGATGTGCGCCAAAACCTCCTGAGGATTTGTTGTGCCACCTAGACACACTAAAATGCCCGGTGCGACGGGTAGGAACCACTTAGAAAGACCAAACCAAAACTGTCTCGTTCGTCTCATAAAGACCTACAAATGTCGTGCAACCCCTGACCTAACTCCAACAGGAAGTGAGCTGTCGGTCTTTGAATGTAAGATGGCGTTTTCACAAATTCTGTCGATCAAAAATTATTTGCTCCTACACCGTTTATCATAACTGCTTCAAACTTGCACAAATTACAGCTCTACCCCTGCTGAACATTACTTGTGAAGGACTTTGTCATAACTTGAACGGTTTGGATTTAAGAAGCGTTAGAAGGTGCAGGACACAACTCCTCATGATGATCTCTGGAAGAAAAGATGAGGGCCAACACACTGTAAACTTGTGATTAAGGTGACATTTTTCAGTCCATAGATATACAAGCTTTATATGTTTGCGTTCAGAACAAATTTATCTATCTGGTGATGTTTTCAGATTGAAGATGGGACCCACGGTTTGGCATCTGGAAGCATTTGTTTGAGAAAGTTTCAAGCCATTCTGCTCTGTGTCTGAGCTGCATGCAGTCCTTAATTAGCATAACATGCCTTCACTCTGACAGTCTGTGTGTCAGAGTGAAGTGTGTATGTGTGTGGTCACACACACATGAGGTTTTAAATTACTTTAAAAATGACCTTAAAAGTATTTCCATGTATTTTATCAATTTTATGTCTCTGAACCCAAGAGACTGACCTGGAGGGTTGCAGTAAATCACCTCATTTCAAGTACAAGTCAGTAACAGTGTTACAAACATCAGGAAAGAATATACATCTTTGAGGAAATGTTACATTCAACAACACAGTAGTCTCATCAAACACCTTTCTTTTGATGTAATTGACAGAAAAATTAAATGCTGTGTTTTTGATGCATACAACATTATGTATACTTCATGCAATCTGTAACTTTGTCTGCCACAAACAGGAAGTATGTGAACATGTGAGATATGTCAATATGTCAGCAAACTCTCTCTCTCTCCCTCCCTGTCCCCCATCTCTCTCTCTCTCTCTCTCTCTCTCTCTCTCTCTCCTGTTACTGCATGTCAGTAACTCGCCTCTTCTTCAGAGCCTTTGTGCTCCACTGTCTTGCAGGTTAACTTCTATCACAAACTGTCAAAGTTTCATTAGGTCACATGGCTTATGTCTACAAATTGCAAAATATACGCCACACCACCTTCATAAGAACCCTTTACAGTTTTTAAAATTGAGTTTGACTTATGATTCTGGCTATTGTGGTACAACATGTGGGAAGTATATATTAATATCTGATGGTATACATATGTGACAATAATGATATGTGTGTAATAACAGGAGAAGTATGGCACACACAGACAGAAACGGACACACACACACACACACACACACACCAGTCCCTATCCCCCCTCCCTCTCTCTCTCTCTCTCTCTCTCTCTCTCTCTCTCCCCCCTCTGTCCTCTTTCTCCCTCTCTGCATGTTGAGAACTCGGCCGTCTATGTCTGTCTGTCTGTGTTTCTCATACTTCTACTGTTATTATACACATATGATTAGTGTTACATATGTATACAATCAGATATTAATTCAACATATTGTACTATAGTTGCCAGAATTATAATTATAATATTATTACTTTTATTAATGTTGTTGTAAGCTACATTATGTGCAATAAACATTTGGGAGCTGCTATGACAGATTGACAGTCTGATCCTTGTGCACAGTGTTATTAAATCAAATAAATATAAAACGACAGAGGTTTGATTTGAGCTGAGGATGAATTTGTGCAGTGTAATATTTGAACGTTAAGACAAAAGTGATGCTCAAAGAAATGACTGATCTGCAAAAATTCAGTAACTTAAGACAGTCCTGAGTAACAAAGAAATGTGCAGCAGGTTAACTTCTATCACAGCGGTGCCTGGCTGGTGACATGTGAGGTTGTGTTGCTGCTGTAGTGTGAAATGCCTGCTGATTTTGTTATCATTAGTTATTAGTCAAACTGAGCTTGAAGTCACCTAATGACATGGTCATTAATTAGCATAACAATGGCTTCACTCTGACAGACACAAGCCTGTGTGTGTGTGTTTGTGTGTGTGATGTTATTTGAATGTAAGGTGACGTTTTTCACAAATTCTGTCGAACAAAACTTATTTGCTCCTACACCGTTTATCATAACTGCTTCAAACTTGCACAAATTACAGCTCTACCCCTGCTGAACATTACTTGTGAAGGACTTTGTCATAACTTGAACAGTTTGGATTTAAGAAGCGTTAGAAGGTGCAGGACACAACTCCTCATGATGATCTCTGGAAGAAAAGATGAGGGCCAACACATTGTAAACTTGTGATTAAGGTGACATTTTTCAGTCCATAGACATACAAGCTTTATATGTTTGCGTTCAGAACAAATTTATCTATCTGGTGATGCTTTCAGATTGAAGATGGGACCCACGGTTTGGAATCTGGAAGGATTTGTTTGAGAAAGTTTCAAGCCATTCTGCTCTGTGTGTGAGATGCAGCTCTCATCAATTAGCATAACAAATGCTTCACTCTGACACACTGTCAGAGTGAAGTGTGTGGTCACACAGACATGACAGTATAACATTTACCAAACTCATTCCTAAAACTTTGTCATACATATGTGACAATAATCATATGTGTATAATAACAGTAGAATTATGGCACACACAGACAGACACGGACACACAGAGACACACAGACAGACAGACACCCACACACACACACACTCCACTCCCTTTTATTATACACATATGATTAGTGTCACATATGTATACAATCAGATATTAATTCAACATATTGTACACACACTCCACTCTCCCCCCCCCACCCCACCCCCCCACCCCTCTTTCTCTGTCTCTCTCTCTCTCCCCCCTCTGTCCTCTTTCTCCCTTTTCTCCCTTTCTGCATGTCTAACTCGGTCGTCTATGTCTGTGTGTGCTATACTTCTACTGTTATTATACACATATGATTATTGTCACATATGTATACTATCAGATATTAATTCAACATATTGTACCACAATTGCTAGAATTATAATTAGGGACCTCGGCCTGAAAGGGCGAGGACCCTCTTGTTCTTGTAGTTTTTATTATTATTATTATTATTATTATTATTATTATTGTTTCTTTCTTTCTTTCAGCGTACGCGACTTTCAATTGGAATTTGACCCCCTAAACATGCTCAAAAACTCACCAAAATTGGCACGCATGTCAGGACTGGCGAAAAATTTTATAACATGAAAAAATTAATCTGAAAAGTGCCAAAATGGGCTCTCTAGCGCCACCTATCTGTCTAGACCACTAAAATGGCCGCTGCAGCCAGTAGGAACGTCGTAGGAAGATCAAACCAAAACAGCCGTGTCCGTCTCATCAAGACCTACAAATCACGCACTCGCACCTATGACCTAAATCCAACAGGAAGTGAGCTATTTCCTTTCAAAGTAAGATTTTTCCTCAAAAAAAGAAATTCCTTTAAAAAACATCTCCTCCTACACCGTTTATCGTATCGGCTTCAAACTCGCACAGATTATTCTTCAACGTGTCCTTATCAATTATTGTGCGTAACTTTTTCAATCCTCGACTGGTTTGGATGTTATGACGCGTTTCAGGTGATGTGCGCCAAAACCTCCTGAGGATTTGTTGTGCCACCTAGACACACTAAAATGCCCGGTGTGACGGGTAGGAACCACTTAGAAAGACCAAACCAAAACTGTCTCGTTCGTCTCATCAAGACCTACAAATGTCGCGCTGCAACCCCTGACCTAACTCCAACAGGAAGTGAGCTGTTGATCTTTGAATGTAAGATGGCGTTTTTCACAAATTCTGTCGATCAAAAATTATTTGCTCCTACACCGTTTATCATAACTGCTTCAAACTTGCACAAATTACAGCTCTACCCCTGCTGAACATTACTTGTGAAGGACTTTGTCATAACTTGAACGGTTTGGATTTTAGAAGCGTTAGAAGGTGCAGGACACAACTCCTCATGATGATCTCTGGAAGAAAAGATGAGGGCCAACACACTGTAAACCTCTGATTAAGGTGACATTTTTCAGTCCATAGACATACAAGCTTTATATTTTTGCGTTCAGAACAAATTTATCTATCTGGTGATGCTTTCAGATTGAAGATGGGACCCACGGTTTGGGATCTGGAAGGATTTGTTTGAGAAACTTTCAAGCCATTCTGCTCTGTGTGTCAGCTGCAGCTCTCCTTAATTAGCATAACAAAGGCTTCACTCTGACAGTCTGTGTGTTAGAGTGAAGTGTGTATGTGTGTGGTCACACACACGAGGTTTTAAATTACTTTAAAAATGACCTTTAAAGTATTTCCATGTATTTTATCAATTTTATGTCTCTGAACTCAAGTGATTGACCTGGAGGGTTGCAGTAAATCACCTCATTTCAATTACAAGTCAGTAACAGTGTTACAAACATCAGGAAAGAATATACATCTTTGAGGAAATGTTACATTCAACAACACAGTAGCCTCATCAAACACTTTATTTTGATGTAATTGACAGAAAAATTAAATGCTGTGTTTTTGATGCATATAACATTATGTATACTTCGTGCAATCTGTAAGTTTGTCTGTCACAAACAGGAAGTATGTGAACATGTGAGATATGTCAATATGTCAGCAAACTCTCTCTCTCTCCCTCCCTGTCCCCCCATCTCGCTCCCTCTCTCTTTCTCTCTCTCTCTCGTGTCCTGTTGCTGCATGTCAGTAACTCGGCCTTTTCTTCAGAGCCTTTGTGCTCCACTGTCTTGCAGGTTAACTTCTATCACAAACTGTCAAAGTTTCATTAGGTCACATGGCTTATGTCTTCAACTTTCAAAATATACGCTCACACCACCTTCATAAGAACCCTGTATTGTTAAACTCAAGGGCCCCTCTTATAAAACATCACACCTGTCCCCTTCGGAACGGTGTGAACAACTAAAAAATATGAAATATTAATATATTTCTCTACATTTTTTTGCTTAAATCTTTGAACCAACTTGTACTCAGATTATGCATATTAAATATTCATTCCTTTTGAGGATTTTCACAATTTATTTGCCATTTTATTTACATATATATATATATATGTAGAGAGAGAGAGAGAGAGAGAGAGAGACATGGAGAAAAAACATAATGTAACCTTAGAGCAACCTGCAGCTCATAATTTGCAAATTTTAGCGACACATTATTCTTCAACGTGTCCTTATCAATTATTGTGCGTAACTTTTTCAATCCTCGACTGGTTTGGATGTTATGGCACGTTTCAGGTGATGTGCGCCAAAACCTCCTGACGATTTGTTGTGCCACCTAGACACACGAAAATGCCCGGTGCGACGGGTAGGAACCACTTAGAAAGACCAAACCAAAACTGCCTCGTTCGTCTCATAAAGATCTACAAATGTCGCGCTGCAACCCCTGACCTAACTCTAACAGGAAGTGCGCTGTCGGTCTTTGAATGTAAGATGGCGTTTTTCACAAATTCTGTCGATCAAAAATTATTTGCTCCTACACCGTTTATCATAACTGCTTCAAACTTGCACAAATTACAGCTCTACCCCTGCTGAACATTACCTGTGAAGGACTTTGTCATAACTTGAACGGTTTGGATTTAAGAAGCGTTAGAAGTTGCAGGACACAACTCCTCATGATGATCTCTGGAAGAAAAGATGAGGGCCAACACACTGTAAACTTGTGATTAAGGTGACATTTTTCAGTCCATAGACATACAAGCTTTATATGTTTGCGTTCAGAACAAATTTATCTATCTGGTGATGCTTTCAGATTGAAGATGGGACCCACGGTTTGGGATCTGGAAGGATTTGTTTGAGAAAGTTTCAAGCCATTCTGCTCTGTGTCTGAGCTGCATGCAGTCCTTAATTAGCATAAAGGCTTCACTCTGACAGTCTGTGTGTCAGAGTGAAGTGTGTATGTGTGTGGTCACACACACATGAGGTTTTAAATTACTTTAAAAATGACCTTAAAAGTATTTCCATGTATTTTATCAATTTTATGTCTCTGAACCCAAGAGACCGACCTGGAGGGTTGCAGTAAATCACCTCATTTCAAGTACAAGTCAGTAACAGTGTTACAAACATCAGGAAAGAATATACATCTTTGAGGAAATGTTACATTCAACAACACAGTAGTCTCATCAAACACCTTTCTTTTGATGTAATTGACAGAAAAATTAAATGCTGTGTTTTTGATGCATACAACATTATGTATACTGAGTGCAATCTGTAACTCCCTCTGCCAAAAACAGGAAGTATGTGAACATGTGAGATATGTCAAAATGTCAGCAAACACTCTCTCTCTCCCTCTCCCCCCCTCTCTCTCTCTCTCCCCTCTGTCCTCTTTCTCCCTTCTCTCCCTCTCTGCATATCGCTAACTCGGCTGTCTATGCCTGTGTGTGTGTTATACTCCTACTTTTATTATACACATATGATTCGTGTCACATATGTATACAATCAGATATTAATTCAACATATTGTACTATAATTGCCAGAATTATAATTATAATATTATTACTTTTATTAATGTTGTTGTAAGCTACATTATGTGCAATAAACATTTGGGAGCTGCTATGACAGATTGACAGTCTGATCCTTGTGCACAGTGTTAATAAAACAAATAAATATAAAAACGACAGAGGTTTGATTTGAGCTGAGGATGAATTTGTGCAGTGTAATATTTGAACGTTAAGACAAAAAAATGATGCTCAAAGAAATGACTGATCTGCAAAAATTCAGTAACTTAAGACAGTCCTGAGTAACAAAGAAATATGCAGCAGGTTAACTTCTATCACAGCGGTGCCTGGCTGGTGACATGTGAGGTTGTGTTGCTGCTGTAGTGTGAAATGCCTCCTGCTGATTTTGTTATCATTAGTTATTAGTCAAACTGAGCTTGAAGTCAACTAATGACATGGTCATTGATTAGCATAACAATGGCTTCACTCTGACAGACACAAGCCTGTGTGTGTGTGTTTGTGTGTGTGTTGTTTGATCATCGCACATGTCAAAGTTTCATTAGGTCACATGGCTTATGTCCTCAACTTGCAAAATATACGCTCACACCACCTTCATAAGAACCCTTTACAGTTTTTAAAATTGAGTTTGACTTATGATTCTGGCTATTGTGGTACAACATGTGGGAAGTATATATTAATATCTGATGGTATACATATGTGACAATAATTATATGTGTATATTAACAATAGAAGTATGGCACACACAGACAGACATGGACACACACAAACACACAGACACACACAAACACACCGACACCCAGACACACAGACACACACACTCCACTCCCTGCCCCCCCCCCCCCTCTCTCTCTCTCTCTCCCCCTCTGTCCTCTTTCTCCCTTCTCTACCTCTCTGCATGTCGCTAACTCGGCCGTCTATGTCTGTGTGTGTCATACTTCTACTGTTATTATACACATATGATTAGTGTCACATATGTATACAATCAGATTTTAATTCAACATTTGTAGGTCTTAGTTGATATTTGTGTCTGTTTGCTGCACTTAGATCCTCAAAGCAGCCAGTACACATCACTCAAGCTTTCACTAGGTCACATGAATTTAAATGAATATGGATGTGTTATTTGATCATCACACATGTCAAAGTTTCATTAGGTCACATGGCTTGTGTCTACAAGTTTCAAATTATAAGCTCACACCACCTTCATAAGAACCTTGCATTTTTAACCCCATGGCCCCCTTATAAAAAATCACACCTGTCCCCTTCGGAACAGTGTGAACAACTAAAAAATATTAAATATTAATATATTTCTCTACATTTTTTTGCTTAAATTTTTTAACCAAGTTGTACTCAGATTATGCATATCAAATATTCATTCCTTTTGAGGATTTTCACAATGTATTTGCCATTTTATTTACATGAAGTAACTGTTACTGTAACGAAAAAAAAAACATGAATTGAGATTAACTATATAATAAATGTTGGATGGACTTCTTTTATTTTATTTATCACAGTCTGTGATATGTGAATGATAAATAACAACACCAATTTTGATGCATTATCATTTTTGGGGGCAGTTTGTTTCCCCTCAGGACTTTTTTTGTCTTTGTTGAAAAACAACCATAAAAATATTATTTATTTATTTATTTTTTTTGATTTTTAACTCCTAGTCAGAGTATACATACCAAATATTCATTGTGGGTGTACGTATGAGACAGAAAGACAGAGAGAGACAGAGAGAGAGAGAGAGAGAGAGAGAGAGACATGGAGAAAAATAATAATGTAACCTTAAAGCAACTTGCAGCTCATGATTTGCAATTTTTAGCGACACAATTACACACACACACACACACACACACACACACACACACACAAACACTCCACTCCCTGTCCCCCCTCTCTCTCTCTGTCTCTCTTTCTCCCCCCTCTCTCCTCTCTCTCCCTTCTCTCCCTCTCTGCATGTCACTAACTCTGCCGTACTGCATGTCAGTAAATCGGCCTCTTCTCCAGAGCCTTTGTGCTCAACTGTATTGCAGGTTAACTTCTATCACAGCGGTGCCTGGATAGTGTGTCGTGTGAGGTTGTGCTGCTGCTGTGGTGTCAAATGCGTCCTGCTGATTCTGTTATCATTAGTCATTAGTCAAATTGAGCTTAAAGTGCCTGTGCTGTCACCTAATTACATGGTCATTAATTAGCATAACAATGGCTTCACTCAGACAGACACAAGCCTGTGTGTGTGTTTGTGTGTGTTGTTTGATCATCACACATGTCAAAGTTTCATTAGGTCACATGGCTTATGTCTAAAACTTTCAAAATATACGCTCACACCACCTTCATAAGAACCCTTTACAGTTTTTAAAATTGAGTTTGACTTATGATTCTGGCTATTGTGGTACAACATGTGGGAAGTATATATTAATGTCTGATAGTATACAACGTTCAAAATATAAAGTCACACCACCTTTATTGGTTCGTGAAGACAGAGCGATGTTGTATACTGTGTAAAGCCCTGTGAGGCAATTTGTCACGTGTGACATTGATTGATTGATTGATTGATTGAATTTGTATCTTGAGTCAACAGCATTCAGTGACATTATATCAGCTACAAATGTAGTAAATTTAAAGGCTCTGAAATGCTGCACTATTGCTCACTCAGAAATATTAATAAATAATCCCCAATATTAGGCCATAGGAATTATGTTCCATCAGTGTGACCAGTGACATTATTGATCGAGATTATTAGCCAATGATACTATGTGTGTAAAGCTTCATAGTGTTTTTTAAAATGTAAACAATTACACCTACACATCATGTGCAATAAACACTTCGGAGCTGCTCTGACAGATTGCCAGTCTGATCCTTGTGCACAGTGTTATTAAAACAAATAAATATAAAAACCACAGAGGTTTGATTCTGAGCTGAGGATGAATTCTTGCAGTGTAATATTTGAATGTTAAGACAAAAAGTGATGTTCAAAGAAATGATTGATCTGCATAAATTCAGTAACTTAAGACAGTCCTGAGTAAGAAACTAAAAGGCAGCAGGAATTAGACTGTGACAGACGATAAATCTCTGCTAAAGGATGCACTTCGATACAAGCTTTGACACGGACTGAATGAATGAGGCAATGAAACAGGATGAAGAGAGAGGAGACAGGGAAAAACTCAGGGTTTACTGAAGAAAACCTGTCAGCTAGCAGGTTATGTTGAGAGAGTCTGTTGCCATGGTGACAGACTCAGAGAATTATGGCACACACAGACAGACACGGACACACACAGACACGGACACACACAGACACACAGACACACACACACACACACACACACACACACACACTCCACTCCCTTCTCTCACCCTCTGTCCTCTTTCTCCCTTCTCTCCCGCTCGGCATGTCGCTAACTGGGCCGTCGATATCTGTCTGTCTGCGTGTGTCATACTTCTACTGTTATTATACACATATGATTAGTGTCACATATGTATACAATCAGATTTTAATTCAACATTTGTAAGTCTTATTATATATTTGTGTCTGTTTGCTGCACTTACATTCTCAAAGCAGCCAGTACACATCACTCAAGCTTTCACTAGGTCACATGATTTCAAATGAATATGGATGTGTTGTTTGATCATCACACATGTCAAAGTTTCATTAGGTCACATGGCTTATGTCTACAGCTTTCAAAATAGATGCTCACGCCACCTTCATAAGAACCCTGTATTTTTAAACCTGCGGGCCCCCTTATAAAACATCACACCTGTCCCCTTCGGGACGGTGTGAACAATAAAAAATAAGAAATATTAATATATTTCTCTACATTTTTTTGCTTAAATCTTTGAACCAACTTGTACTCAGATTATGCATATTAAATATTCATTCCTTTTGAGGATTTTCACAATTTATTTGCCATTTTATTTGCATGAAGTCACTGTTAATTGAATGAAAAAAAAAACATGAATTAAGATTAACTATATAATAAATGTTGGATGGATTTTTTTATTTTATTTATCACAGTCTATGATATGTGAATGATAAATAACAACACCAATTTTGATGCATTATCATTTTTGGGGGCAGTTTCTATTTTTCAATAAAAATAGACACTGTTCCCCTTCAGGACTTTTTTTTGTCTTTGTTGAAAAACAACCATAAATTTTTTTTTTTTATTATTTTTTTATTTTTAACTCCTAGTCAGAGTATACATACCAAATATTCATTGTGGGTGTATGTATGAGAGAGAAAGACAGGGAGATATATTATATATATATATAGAGAGAGAGAGAGAGAGAGAGACATGGAGAAAAAAAATAATGTAACCTTAGAGCAACCTGCAGCTCATAATTTGCAAATTTTAGCAACACAATAACACTCACACACACACACAAACACTCCACTCCCTCTCCCTCTCTCTCTCTCTGTCTCTCTCTCTCTCTCTCTGTCTATCTCCCTTCTCTCCCTCTCTGCTGGTCACTAACTGCCGTACTGCATATCAGTAACTCGGCCTCTTCTCCAGAGCCTTTGTGTTCCACTGTCTTGCAGGTTAACTTCTATCACAGCGATGCCTGGATAGTGTGACATGTGTGGTTGTGTTGCTGCTGTGGTGTCAAATGCGTCCTGCTGATTCTGTTATCATTAGTCATTAGTCAAACTGAACTTGAAGTGTGCTGTCACCTAAGTACGTGGTCATTAATTAGCATAACAATGGCTTCACTCTGACAGACACAGGCCTGTGTGTGTTTGTGTGTGTGTGTTGTTTGATCATCGCACATGTCAAAGTTTCATTAAAGCTGCAAGCAGCGTTGGGAGGGACCTCGGCCCCCCGCCGTCGTCCCCCCAGCTCAAGTTGCAGACCTAAGCCATGTGACCTAATGAAACTTTGACATGTGCGATGATCAAACAACACACACACACACACAAACACACACAGGCCTGTGTCTGTCAGAGTGAAGCCATTGTTATGCTAATTAATGACCACGTACTTAGGTGACAGCACAGGCACTTCAAGTTCAGTTTGACTAATGACTAATGATAACAGAATCAGCAGGACGCATTTGACACCACAGCAGCAACACAACCACACACACCACACTATCCAGGCACCGCTGTGATACAAGTTAACCTGCAAGACAGTGGAACACAAAGGCTCTGGAGAAGAGGCCGAGTTACTGATATGCAGTACGGCAGTTAGTGACAAGCAGAGAGGGAGAGAAGGGAGAGAGAGGAGAGAGGGGGGAGTAAGAGAGACAGAGAGAGAGAGAGGGGGGAGAGGGAGTGGAGTGTTTGTGTGTGTGTGTGAGTGTTATTGTGTCGCTAAAATTTGCAAATTATGAACTGCAGGTTGCTCTAAGGTTACATTATTTTTTTTCTCCATCTCTCTCTCTCTCTCTCTCTCTCTCTCTCTCTCTCTCTCTCTCTCTGTCTCTCTCTCTCTGTCTCTCTCAAACAAACACCCACAAATAATATATGGTATGTATACTCTGACTATGAGTTAAAAATAAAAAAAAATATTAATATTTTTATGGTTGTTTTTCAACAAAGACAAAAAGTCCTGAAGGGGAACAGTGTATTTTTATTGAAAAATAGAAACTGCCCCCAAAAATGATAATGCATCAAAATTGGTGTTGTTATTTATCATTCACATATCACAGACTGTGATACATAAAATAAAAAATCCATCCAACATTTATTATATAGTTAATCTTAATTCATGTTTTTTCATTAAAGTAACAGTGACTTCATGTAAATAAAATGGCAAATATATTGTGAAAATCCTCAAAAGGAATGAATATTTGATATGCATAATCTGAGAACAAGTTGCTTAAAAGATTTAAGCGAAAAAAATGTAGAGAAATATGTTAATATTTAATATTTTTCTGTTGTTCACACCGTTCCGAAGGGGACAGGTGTGATTTTTTATAAGGGGGCCCGCAGGGTGAAAAATGCAAGGTTCTTATGAAGGTGGTGTGAGCTTATAATTTGAAACTTGGAGACACAAGCCATGTGACCTAATGAAACTTTGACATGTGTGATGATCAAACAACACATCCATATTCATTTGAAATCATGTGACCTAGTGAAAGCTTGAGTGGTATGTACTGGCTGCTTTGAGGATCTAAGTGCAGCAAACAGACACAAATATATACTAAGACCTACAAATGTTGAATTAAAATCTGATTGTATACATATGTGACACTAATCATATGTGTATAATAACACTAGAAGTATGACACACACAGACAGACAGACATAGACGGCCGAGTTCTCAACATGCAGAGAGGGAGAGACGAGAGAAAGTGGACAGAGGGAGGAGAGAGAGAGAGAGAGAGAGAGAGAGAGAGAGAGAGAGGGGGGATAGGGAGTGGAGTGTGTGTGTGTGTGTGTGTGTGTGTGTGTGTGTGTGTCCGTTTCTGTCTGTGTGTGCCATACTTCTCCTGTTATTACACACATATGATTATTGTCACATATGTATACTATCAGATATTAATATATACTTCCCACATGTTGGACCACAATAGCCAGGATCATAAGTCAAACTCAATTTTAAAAACTGTAAAGGGTTCTTATGAAGGTGGTGTGAGCGTATATTTTGAAAGTTATAGACATAAGCCATGTGACCTAATGAAACTTTGACATGTGTGATGATCAAATCAAACCTCTGTCGTTTTTATATTTATTTGTTTTAATAACACTGTGCACAAGGACCAGACTGTCAGTCTGTCAGATCAGCTCTGAAATGTTTAATGGTCATAATATGTAGGTCTTATTGTTTACATTTTAAAAATCTTTATGACGCTTCAAAGACGTACTATCAATGACTAATAATCTCTATCAATGATGTTATTAGTCACACTGATGGAACATAATTCCTATAGCCTAATATTGCAAATTATTTGTTAATATTTCTGAGTGAGCAATGGTGCAACATTGCAGAGTCTTTAAATTTACTACATCTGTAACTGAAAAACTGTCACTGAATGCTGTTGAGTCAAGAAACAAATATCGATCAATCAATCAATCAATATCACAAATCACAATTTGCCTCACAGGGCTTTACAGCATACAACATCCCTCTATCCTCAGGACCTCATGAGACAGAAGGGGAGACAGAGAGAGATGCAGGAGAGATGATCATGACAGTAGCTTACAACAACATTAATGAAAGGAATAATATTAAAATTATAATTCTAGCAATTGTGGTACAATATGTTGAATTAATATCTGATAGTATACATATGTGATAATAATCATATGTGTATAATAACAGTAGAAGTATAACACACACAGACATAGATTTACTCCAGTTAGATGCAGAAAGGGAGAAAAGGGAGAAAGAGGACAGAGGGGGGAGAGAGAGAGAGACAGAGAAAGAGAGGGGGGGGGGGCAGGGAGTGGAGTGTGTGTACAATATGTTGAATTAATATCTGATTGTATACATATGTGACACTAATCATATGTGTATAATAAAAGGGAGTGGAGTGTGTGTGTGTGTGTGTCTGTCTGTCTGTGTGTCTCTGTGTGTCCGTGTCTGTCTGTGTGTGCCATAATTCTACTGTTATTATACACATATGATTATTGTCACATATGTATGACAAAGTTTTAGGAATGAGTTTGGTAAATGTTATACTGTCATGTCTGTGTGACCACACACTTCACTCTGACAGTGTGTCAGAGTGAAGCATTTGTTATGCTAATTGATGAGAGCTGCATCTCACACACAGAGCAGAATGGCTTGAAACTTTCTCAAACAAATCCTTCCAGATTCCAAACCGTGGGTCCCATCTTCAATCTGAAAGCATCACCAGATAGATAAATTTGTTCTGAACGCAAACATATAAAGCTTGTATGTCTATGGACTGAAAAATGTCACCTTAATCACAAGTTTACAATGTGTTGGCCCTCATCTTTTCTTCCAGAGATCATCATGAGGAGTTGTGTCCTGCACCTTCTAACGCTTCTTAAATCCAAACTGTTCAAGTTATGACAAAGTCCTTCACAAGTACTGTTTAGAGCTGTAATTTGTGCAAGTTTGAAGCAGTTATGATAAACGGTGTAGGAGCAAATAATTTTTGTTCGACAGAATTTGTGAAAAACGTCACCTTACATTCAAATAACATCACACACACAAACACACACACACAGGCTTGTGTCTGTCAGAGTGAAGCCATTGTTATGCTAATTAATGACCATGTCATTAGGTGACTTCAAGCTCAGTTTGACTAATAACTAATGATAACAAAATCAGCAGGCATTTTACACTACAGCAGCAACACAACCTCACATGTCACCAGCCAGGCACCGCTGTGATAGAAGTTAACCTGCTGCACATTTCTTTGTTACTCAGGACTGTCTTAAGTTACTGAATTTTTGCAGATCAGTCATTTCTTTGAGCATCACTTTTTGTCTTAACGTCAAATATTACACTGCACAAATTCATCCTCAGCTCAAATCAAACCTCTGTCGTTTTATATTTATTTGATTTAATAACACTGTGCACAAGGATCAGACTGGCAATCTGTCATAGCAGCTCCCAAATGTTTATTGCACATAATGTAGCTTACAACAACATTAATAAAAGTAATAATATTATAATTATAATTCTGGCAACTATAGTACAATATGTTGAATTAATATCTGATTGTATACATATGTGACACTAATCATATGTGTATAATAACAGTAGAAGTATGAGAAACACAGACAGACAGACATAGACGGCCGAGTTCTCAACATGCAGAGAGGGAGAGAAGGGAGAAAGAGGACAGAGGGGGGAGAGAGAGAGAGAGAGAGAGAGAGAGAGAGAGAGAGAGAGAGAGAGAGAGAGAGAGAGAGAGAGAGAGAGAGAGAGAGAGAGAGAGAGAGAGTGAGGGGGGAGAGCGCGGGGAGTGTGTGTGTGTGTGTGTGTGTGTGTGTGTGTGTGTCCCTGTTTCTGTCTGTGTGTGCCATACTTCTCCTGTTATTACACACATATGATTATTGTCACATATGTATACCATCAGATATTAATATATACTTCCCACATGTTGTACCACAATAGCCAGAATCATAAGTCAAACTCAATTTTAAAAACTGTAAAGGGTTCTTATGAAGGTGGTGTGAGCGTATATTTTGCAATTTGTAGACGTAAGCCATGTGACCGAATGAAACTTTGACAGTTTGTGATAGAAGTTAACCTGCAAGACAGTGGAGCACAAAGGCTCTGAAGAAGAGGCCGAGTTACTGACATGCAGTAACAGGACACGAGAGAGAGACGAGAGAGAGAGAGAGAGAGAGAGAAAGAGAGAGAGAGAGATGGGGGGACAGGGAGGGAGAGAGAGAGAGTTTGCTGACATATTGACATATCTCACATGTTCACATACTTCCTGTTTGTGGCAGACAGAGTTACAGATTGCACGAAGTATACGTAATGTTGTATGCATCAAAAACACAGCATTTAATTTTTCTGTCAATTACATCAAAAGAAAGGTGTTTGATGAGACTACTGTGTTGTTGAATGTAACATTTCCTCAAAGATGTATATTCTTTCCTGATGTTTGTAACACTGTTACTGACTTGTACTTGAAATGAGGTGATTTACTGCAACCCTCCAGGTCAGTCTCTTGGGTTCAGAGACATAAAATTGATAAAATACATGGAAATACTTTTAAGGTCATTTTTAAAGTAATTTAAAACCTCATGTGTGTGTGACCACACACATACACACTTCACTCTGACACACAGACTGTCAGAGTGAAGCCTTGTTATGCTAATTAAGGACTGCATGCAGCTCAGAATGGCTTGAAACTCTCAAACCATCTTTCACCTGAAAACATCACCAGATAGATAAATTTGTTCTGAACGCAAACATATAAAGCTTGTATGTCCATGGACTGAAATGTCACCTTAATCACAGGTTTGTGTGTTGGCCCTCATCTTTCTTCCAGAGATCATCATGAGGAGTTGTGTCCTGCACCTTCTAACGCTTAAAATTCAGTTCAGTTATGACAAACCTTCACAGTACAGCAGGTAGAGCTGTATTTGTGCAGTTTGAAGCAGTTATGATAAAGGTATAGGAGCAAATAATTTGATCGACAGAATTTGTGAAAACGCCATCACATTCAGATGACAGTCATTCTCCTGTTGGAGTTAGGTCAGGTTGCAGCGACATTTGCAGGTCTGATGAGACGAACGAGACAGTTTGTTCTTGGTCTTTCTAAGGTTCCTACCCGCAATCGGCATTTTAGTGTCTAGGTGGCACAACAAATCCTCAGGAGGCTTTTGGCCACATCACCTGAAACGCCATCCAAATAGTCAAGGATTGAAAGCGACAATACTGATATGACACGCTGAAGAATAATGTGTGCGAGTTTGAAGCCGATATGATAAACGGTGTCGGACTATTTGATTTTTAAAGGATTTTTTTTTTTGAGGAAAACTCTCATTTTGAAAGTGAAATATCTCACTTCCTGTTGGAGTTAGGTCATGGGTGCGAGCGCGTGATTTGTAGGTCTTGATGAGACGAACGAGGCTGTTTGTTTGATTTCTGACGTTCCTACCGGCTGCAGCGCCATTTTTGTGTTTAGGTGGCGTTAGAGAGCATTTATTTTGGCACTTTTCAGATTAATCGTCAGTTTATAAATTTTGCCAGTCGACAGGCATGCCATTTTGGTGAGCTGAGACAGTTAAATTCCAGTTGAAAGTCGCGTACGCTGAAAGAAAGAAAGAAACAATAATAATAATAATAATAATAATAATAATAATAAACACTACAAGAACAAGAGGGTCCTCGCCCTTTCAGGCCGAGGTCCCTAATAATAATAATAATAATAATAAACACTACAAGAACAAGAGGGTCCTCGCCCTTTCAGGCCGAGGTCCCTAATTAGGTCACATGGCTTACGTCTGCAACTTGAGCTGGGGGACGACGGCGGGGGGCCGAGGTCCCTCCCAACGCTGCTTGCAGCTTTAATTAGGGACCTCGGCCTGAAAGGGCGAGGACCCTCTTGTTCTTGTAGTGTTTATTATTATTATTATTATTATTATTATTATTATTATTATTGTTTCTTTCTTTCTTTCAGCGTACGCGACTTTCAACTGGAATTTGACCCCCTAAACATGCTCAGAAACTCACCAAAATTGGCACGCATGTCAAGACTGGCGAAAAATTTTATAACATGAAAAAATTAATCTGAAAAGTGCCAAATGGGCTCTCTAGCGCCACCTATCAGTCTAGACCACTAAAATGGCGCTGCAGCCAGTAGGAACGCCAGAGGAAGATCAAACCAAACAGCCGTGTTCGCCTCATCAAGACCTACAAATCACGCATCGCACTCCATGACCTAAATCCAACAGGAAGTGAGCTATTTTTTCAAAGTAAGATTTTTCCTAAAAAAAGAAATTCCTTTAAAAACATCTCCTCCTACACCGCTTATCGATCGCTTCAAACTCGCACAGATTATTCTTCAACGTGTCCTTATCAATTATTGTGCGTAACTTTTTCAATCCTCGACTGGTTTGATGTTATGGCGTGTTTCAGGTGATGTGCGCCAAAACCTCCTGAGGATTTGTTGTGCCACCTGACCTACGAAAAATGCCTGCTGTGACGGGTAGGAACCACTTAGAAAGACCAAACCAAAACTGTCTCGTTCGTCACATCAAGACCTACAAATGTCGCGCTGCAATCCCTGACCTAACTCCAACAGGAAGTGAGCTGTCGGTCTTTGAATGTAAGATGGCGTTTTTCACAAATTCTGTCAATCAAAAATTATTTACTCCTACACCGTTTATCATAACTGCTTCAAACTTGCACAAATTACAGCTCTACCCCTGCTGAACATTACTTGTGAAGGACTTTGTCATAACTTGAACGGTTTGGATTTTAGAAGGGTTAGAAGGTGCAGGACACAACTCCTCATGATGATCTCTGGAAGAAAAGATGAGGGCCAACACACTGTAAACTTGTGATTAAGGTGACATTTTTCAGGCCATAGACATACAAGCTTTATATGTTTGCGTTCAGAACAAATTTATCTATCTGGTGATGTTTTCAGATTGAAGATGGGACCCACGGTTTGGCATCTGGAAGGATTTGTTTGAGAAAGTTTCAAGCCATTATACACATATGATTAGTGTCACATATGTATACAATCAGATATTAATTCAACATATTGTACACCCACTCCACTCCCGGCCCCCCACTCTCTCTTTCTCTGTCTCTCTCTCTCTCCCCCCTCTGTCCTCTTTCTCCCTTTTCTCCCTTTCTGCATGTCTAACTCGGTCGTCTATGTCTGTGTGTGTTATACTTCTACTGTTATTATACACATATGATTATTGTCACATATGTATACTATCAGATATTAATTCAACATATTGTACCACAATTGCTAGAATTATAATTTTAATATTATTCCTTTCATTAATGTTGTTGTAAGCTACTGTCATGATCATCTCTCCTGCATCTCTCTCTGTCTCCCCTTCTGTCTCATGGGGTCCTGAGGATAGAGGGATGTTGTATGCTGTAAAGCCCTGTGAGGCAAATTGTCATTTGTGATATTGATTGATTGATCGATATTTGTTTCTTGACTCAACAGCATTCAGTGACAATATTTCAGTTACAGATGTAGTAAATTTAAAGACTCTGCAATGTTGCACCATTGCTCACTCAGAAATATTAACAAATAATTTGGAATATTAGGCTATAGGAATTATGTTCCATCAGTGTGACTAATAACATCATTGATAGAGATTATTAGTCATTGATAGTACGTCTTTGAAGCGTCATAAAGATTTTTAAAATGTAAACAATAAGACCTACATATTATGACCATTAAACATTTCAGAGCTGATCTGACAGACTGACAGTCTGGTCCTTGTGCACAGTGTTATTAAAACAAATAAATATAAAAACGACAGAGGTTTGATTTGATCATCACACATGTCAAAGTTTCATTAGGTCACATGGCTTATGTCTACATCTTTCAAAATATACGCTCACACCACCTTCATAAGAACCCTTTACAGTTTTTAAAATTGAGTTTGACTTATGATCCTGGCTATTGTGGTACAACATGTGGGAAGTATATATTAGTATCTGATGGTATACTAATGTGACAGTAATCATATGTGTATAACAACAGTAGAAGTATGGCACACACAGACAGACACGGACACACACAGACACACAAAGACACAGAGACACACAGACACATACACACACACACACACACTCCACTGCCTGCCCCCCCCCCCCTCTCTCTCTCTCTGTCTGTCTTTCTCCCCCCTCTCCCCTCTCTCTCCCTTCTCTCCCTCTCTGCATGTTGCTGACTCATGTCTATGTCTGTCTGTCTGTGTTTCTCATACTACTGTTATTATACAAATATGATTAGTTTCACATATGTATACAATCAGATATTAATTCAACATATTGTACTATATTTGCCAGAATTATAATTATCATATTATTACTTTTATTAATGTTGTTGTAAGCTACATTATGTGCAATAAACATTTTGGAGCTACTCTGACAGATTGACAGTCTGATCCTTGTGCACAGTGTTATTAAAACAAATAAATATAAAAACGACAGAGGTTTGATTTGATCATCACACATGTCAAAGTTTCATGAGGTCACATGGCTTATGTCTACATCTTTCAAAATATACGCTCACACCACCTTCATAAGAAGCCTTTACAGTTTTTAAAATTGAGTTTTACTTATGATTCTGGCTATTGTGGTACATGTTGGAAGTATATATTAATATCTGATAGTATACATATGTGACAATAATCATATGTGTGTAATAACAGGAGAAGTATGGCACACACAGACAGACACAGACAGACACACACTCCACTCCCTGTTCTCTCTCTCTCTCTCTCTCTCTCTCTCCCCTCTGTCCTCTTTCTCCCTTCTCTCCCTCCCAACACACTGTAAACCTGTGATTAAGGTGACATTTTTCAGTCCATAGACATACAAGCTTTATATTTTTGCGTTCAGAACAAATTTATCTATCTGGTGATGCTTTCAGATTGAAGATGGGACCCACGGTTTGGGATCTGGAAGGATTTGTTTGAGAAAGTTTCAAGCCATTCTGCTCTGTGTGTGAGCTGCATGCAGTCCTTAATTAGTATAACAAAAAACTCGTACACATTATTCTTCAACGTGTCCTTATCAATTATTGTGCGTAACTTTTTCAGTCCTCAAATGGTTTGGATATAATGGCGTGTTACAGGTGATGTGCTCCCAACCCTCCTGAGGATTTGTTGTGCCACTTGGACACACGAAAATGCCCGCTGTGACGGGTAGGAACCACTTAGAAAGACCAAACCAAAACTGTCTCGTTCGTCTCATAAAGACCTACAAATGTCGCGCTGCAACCCCTGACCTAACTCCAACAGGAAGTGAGCTGTCGGTCTTTGAATGTAGGATGGCGTTTTTCACAAATTCTGTCAAAAATTATTTGCTCCTACACCGTTTATCATAACTGCTTCAAACTTGCACAAATTACAGCTCTACCCCTGCTGAACATTACTTGTGAAGGACTTTGTCATAACTTGAACGGTTTGGATTTAAGAAGCGTTAGAAGGTGCAGGACACAACTCCTCATGATGATCTCTGGAAGAAAAGATGAGGGCCAACACACTGTAAACTTGTGATTAAGGTGACATTTTTCAGGCCATAGACATACAAGCTTTATATGTTTGCGTTCAGAACAAATTTATCTATCTGGTGATGTTTTCAGATTGAAGATGGGACCCACGGTTTGGCATCTGGAAGGATTTGTTTGAGAAAGTTTCAAGCCATTCTGCTCTGTGTGTCAGCTGCATGCAGTCCTTAATTAGCATAACAAAGGCTTCACTCTGACAGTCTGTGTGTCAGAGTGAAGTGTGTATGTGTGTGGTCACACACACATGAGGTTTTAAATTACTTTAAAAATGACCTTAAAAGTATTTCCATGTATTTTATCAATTTTATGTCTCTGAACCCAAGAGACTGACCTGGAGGGTTGCAGTAAATCACCTCATTTCAAGTACAAGTCAGTAACAGTGTTACAAACATCAGGAAAGAATATACATCTTTGAGGAAATGTTACATTCAACAACACAGTAGTCTCATCAAACACCATTCTTTTGATGTAATTGACAGAAAAATTAAATGCTGTGTTTTTGATGCATACAACATTATGTATACTTCGTGCAATCTGTAACTTTGTCTGCCACAAACAGGAAGTATGTGAACATGTGAGATATGTCAATATATCAGCAAACTCTCTCTCTCTCCCTCCCTGTCCCCCCATCTCTCTCTCTCTCTCTCTCTCTCTCTCTCTTACTGCATGTCAGTAACTCGGCCTCTTCTTCAGAGCCTTTGTGCTCCACTGTCTTGCAGGTTAACGTCTATCACAAACTGTCAAAGTTTCATTAGGTCACATGGCTTATGTCTACAAATTGCAAAATATACGCTCACACCACCTTCATAAGAATCCTTTACAGTTTTTAAAATTGAGTTTGACTTATGATTCTGGCTACTGTGGTACAACATGTGGGAAGTATATATTAATATCTGATAGTATACATATGTGACAATAATCATATGTGTGTAATAACAGGAGAAGTATGGCACACACAGACAGACACGGACACACACAGACACACAGACACACTCACACAGACACACACACACACACACACACACACACACACAACAGTCCCTATCCCCTCTCTCTCTCTCTCTCTCTCTCTCTCTCTCTCTCTCTCTCTCCCCCCTCTGTCCTCTTTCTCCCTTCTCTCCCTCTCTGCATGTTGAGAACTCGGCCGGCTATGTCTGTCTGTCTGTGTTTCTCATACTTCTGCTGTTATTATACACATATGATTAGTGTCACATATGTATACAATCAGATATTAATTCAACATATTGTACTATAGTTGCCAGAATTATATTTATCATACTATTACTTTTATTAATGTTGTTGTAAGCTACATTATGTGCAATAAACATTTTGGAGCTACTTTGACAGACTGACAGTCTGATCCCTGTGCACAGTGTTATTAAGACAAATTAGTTAATTAAATTGAGTTTGACTTATGATTCTGGCTACTGTGGTACAACATGTGGGAAGTATACATTAATATCTGATAGTATACATATGTGACAATAATCATATGTGTGTAATAACAGGAGAAGTATGGCACACACAGACAGACACGGACACACACAGACACACAGAGACACACACACACACACACACACACTCCACTCCCTATCCCCCCTCTCTCTCTCTCTCTCTCTCTCTCGTCTCTCCCTTTCTGCATGTTGAGAACTCGGCCGTCTATGTCTGTCTGTCTGTGTGTGTCATACTGCTAGTGTTATTATACACATATTATTAGTGTCACATATCAATCAATCAATCAATTTTATTTATAAAGGCCAATATCACAAATCACAATTTGCCTCACAGGGCTTTACAGCATACGACATGCCTCTGTCCTTAAGACCCTCACAGCGGATAAGGAAAAACTCCCCACAAAAAAACCCTATAACGGGGGAAAATAAAAAAAATATGTATATGTAATATACATAATATACATAATAATATAACATAATATACATATGTATACAATCAGATTTTAATTCAACATTTGTAGGTCTTAGTATATATTTGTGTCTGTTTGCTGCACTTAGATCCTCAAAGCAGCCAGTACATATCACTCAAGCTTTCACTAGGTCGCATGATTTCAAATGAATATGGATGTGTTGTTTGATCATCACACATGTCAAAGTGTCATTAGGTCACATGGCTTGTGTCTACAAGTTTCAAAGTATAAGCTCACACCACCTTCATAAGAACCTTGCATTTTTAACTCTTCGGTACACCTGTCCCCTTCGGAACGGTGTGAACAACAGAAAAATATTAAATATTAACATATTTCTCTACATTTTTTTGCTTAAATCTTTTAAGCAACTTGTTCTCAGATTATGCATATCAAATATTCATTCCTTTTGAGGATTTTCACAATATATTTGCCATTTTATTTACATGAAGTCACTGTTACTTTAATGAAAAAAACATGAATTAAGATTAACTATATAATAAATGTTGGATGGATTTTTTTATTTTATTTATCACAGTCTATGATATGTGAATGATAAATAACAACACCAATTTTGATGCATTATCATTTTTGGGGGCAGTTTCTATTTTTTCAATAAAAATACACACTGTTCCTCCAGGACTTTTTTGTCTTTGTTGAAAAACAACCATAAAAATATTAATTTTTTTTTTGATTTTTAACTCCAAGTCAGAGTATACATACCAAATATTCATTGTGGGTGTATGTATGAGAGAGAAAGACAGGGAGAGAGAGATAAAGAGAGAAAGAGAGGAGAGAGAGAGAGAGAGAGAGAGAGAGATGGAGAAAAATAATAATGTAACCTTAAAGCAACCTGCAGCTCATAATTTGTAATTTTTAGCGACACAATTACACACACATACATACACACAGACACACACACTCCACTCCCTGTCCCCCCTCTCTCTCTCTCTGTCTCTCTTTCTCCCCCCTCTGTCCTCTTTCTCCCTTCTCTCCCTCTCTGCATGTCATTAACTTGGCCGTCTGTGTCTGTGTGTGTCATACTTCTACTGTTATAATACACATATGATTAGTGTCACATATGTATACAATCAGATATTAATTCAACATTTGTAGGTCTTAGTATATATTTGTTTGTGTTTGCTGCACTTAGACCCTCTCAACAGCCGGTACATATCACTCAAGCTTTCACTAGGTCACATGATTTCAATTGAATATGGATGTGTTGTTTGATCATCACACACGTCAGTTTTATTTTTTGTTGTCTGCCGCTTGAGCTGAAATTCCCGTGAGCTGGAATGAGCCAGAAACCTGAAACTTGGCCCAATGATTGGAAATGATGTGCATCAACTTTTATTAAAATATGAGTCCAGTCGGCCACATGGTGGCGCTGTAATTAAGGCTTAAAAATGACTTTTTTGGGAGGCCACGCCCCTCACACCATAAGTCTGATTGACTTGAAATTTGACACACATGTCCAGCTCAATGTGCTCTACAAAAAAGCCTCAAGGACCATTAAGCTCCGCCTGACTAGATTTTTTGCTAATTTGCATAATTTGAAAAACAGTAAAGTGACATAAACTTTTACAATTTTGACTCCATCAACACCAAATTTGGTACACGGCTTTGGGGGATGACAAGACACATTTCTATTACAAATGAGCCAGATTGGTCAAAAAAGATGGCCGCCACGGACCAATGAATCTTGGCTGTGGGCGGAGCTTAGAATTGATTGGCCATAACTCCCACACCCTTTGACCTATCATCACCAAACTTGGTGGGTAGGTCCACAATGAGACTTGGAAGCTGCCTACCAAAGCATTTTGAGCTCAGCCTATAGGGGGCGCTATAAATGCCACACATCTGTATCTCAAAGACCATTGGATGGAATTTCACCAAATTTGGTATGCATGCTCGAGGGGTGGCTATTAACGAATATCTTGAGTGCCATGTTGATAGGTGAAAGTGGGCGTGGCCTAATCGTCATTAACCATCATAATTTGCGTTTTATTAATTTATGACCAGCTGGAAGGACATAGGGACATGAAACGTGGTACATGGACTATAAATGACATCCAAATACTGCTCAAAAAATTTGGTCCCAATCGGCCTTATGGGGGCGCTATAACATAGAGTGTAAAGCTTGAAATGCTCTGCCCGCCGCACCACAAGTGCTATTGACTTGAAATTTTACACACACATCCTCCTGATAGTCCTCTACAAAAAAGCCTCTTGCACCATGAATGCCGCCCTTACAGAATTTTTGCTAATTTGCATAATTTGAAAAATAGTAAAATGACATAAACTTTTACAATGTTGACTCCATCAACACCAAAGTTGGTACACGGCTTTGGGGGATGACAAGACACATTTCTATTACAAATGAGCCAGATTGGTCAAAAAAGATGGCCGCCACGGATCAATGAATCTTCGCTGTGGGCGGAGCTTAGCATTGATGGTCCATAACTCCCACACCCTTTGACCTATCATCACCAAACTTGGTGGGGGGGTCCACAATGAGACTTGGAAGCTGCCTACCAAAGCATTTTGAGCTGAAGCCTATAGGGGGCGCTATAAATGCCACACATCTGTATCTCAAAGACCATTGGATGGAATTTCACCAAATTTGGTATGCATGCTCTAGGAGTGGCTATTAAGTAATATCTTGAGTGCCATGTTGACAGGTGAAAGTGGGCGTGGCCTATTCGTCATTAACTGTCATAATTTGCGTTTTATTAATTTCTGACCAGCTGGAAGGACCTAGGGACATGAAACGTGTTACATGGACAATAAATGACATCCAAATACTGCTCAAAAAATTTGGTCCCAATCGGCCTTATGGGGGCGCTATAACATAGAGTGTAAAGCTTGAAAGGCTCTGTCCGCCGCACCACAAGTGCTATTGACTTGAAATTTTACACACATCCTCCTGATAGTCCTCTACAAAAAAGCCTCTTGCACCATGAATGCCGCCCTTACAGAATTTTTGCTAATTTTAATAATGTTAAAAACAGTAAAATGAATAAGCTTTTGAAATATTTGTGCTATCAACACCAAACTTGGTATGAGGCATCGGGGGACCGAGACACTCATTTCTATTATAAATGAGCCAGATTGGTCAAAAAACATGGCCGCCACGGACCAATGAATCTTGGCTGTGGGCGGAGCTTAGCATTGATTGGCCATAACTCCCACACCCTTTGACCTATCATCACCAAACTTGGTGGGGGGGTCCACAATGAGACTTTGAAGCTGCCTACCAAAGCATTTTGAGCTCAGCCTATAGGGGGCGCTATAAATGCCACACATCTGTATCTCAAAGACCATTGGATGGAATTTCACCAAATTTGGTATGCGTGCTCTAGGGGTGGTTATTAATTAATATCTTGAGTGCCATCTTGAGTGTTGATAGGTGAAAGTGGGCGTGGCCTATTCGTCATTAACCGTCATAATTTGCGTTTTATTAATTTATGACCAGCTGGAAGGACCTAGGGACATGAAACGTGGTACATGGACTATAAATGACATCCAAATACTGCTCAAAACATTTGGTCCCAATCGGCCTTATGGGGGCGCTATAATTATCTCCAGATTTCTCCCAAAATTATCATGATCATGGAACTGTGATTGCTTAAACACTAAAATACCTACTGAAACTTTGAAATACAGATCAATAGGTAAAATTTCAATTTCTGTTTTGATGTTCGAATGGAGTCTCCATGTGAAAGTATACCACAAAAGTTATTAGCATGTAGGCGAGCTGAAAACCCGATTTCAAGAAATGTGTGACTTGGAAAGAGTATGTATTGCTTGGAGCTTTCAGGGACAGAGTGGGGAATGTCTTGCACTACGGCAGATGAGGGTCACGGTGGGTGGTGAGGGTCATGGTGGCTGGTTTGGGGCGGAACAGGTTAGAACCCGCAGATTGCCGCTCGCAGCTATATTTTTCATTTATTGTTGTAGGAATGTAAGTGAGTGTGGGTTGGGGTTTTTTTTGGCCAAAAATGGCTCTTGTAAAGGTTGCTGACCCCTGATCTAGAGTGACCAAGTTTAGTCACAAAAGTTATTAATTTACACATCAAGTAAAGCAATATTAATATATCCATAGCTCTTAATTGTCATGCAAATACAACAGTTCCCAACGTGTTGTTTAAACCAAGCTGCAACCTCCACGGCTGAAAATGGTGCACAGTTCCTCTAATGGCTACTTGAGGCTGGCTCCTAAAGCAAGTCAGTCCTCATAGACCCCCATGTTAAAAAACTTTACAGCAGAAAAAAAAACCATGTTTACAGCCTGGCAAAAAAAAACAGATTTCGTCTCTATCGCAAATTTCCCTGTGTATGACAACTGTATGGGGGCTGCATTTTATATAATTCTTAAACTTTATTAAGGCTTAAGTAATTAAGGGCAGGGCTGCTTTGAGTGACAGGCTGCCTGTGAGGTGTCACTACAACACATTCTCAGTCCGACCTCGTCACATATTGACCAATGGACTTTCCACATCTTGATACAATGTGCAAGGTACCCTGGGTGCGTTGGTTGTTGGCGGACTCTGGGGTTTTTTCGGACCTAATCGTATTGCGGAGTTTTGCACAGCGGCGACCGGATCTTTGCTCTCAAACCACAAAAAAATGTGATGGCACAACAGTCTCCTTCAGTACATTATTCTAAGCTTTCTTTTGATTTTCACATTGGCTAGTCATCCTGTTTAATTTGTCTTCTGATTAAATCGGAACCCTTGAAACAAGTTGTAGGAAGCCTCTGCAAGTAACTGGTTGCTAGCAGACACTCTGTGCTGCAATAAAATGGTTAATCAGCAGTGCCGTGCACTGTAGAGCCGATGCGCTGATGGTTTTGCTGGCCTGAATATAATGTCTATAGCATTACTGTTGTGTACAGCCTTTATAAACTGAGCTGAGTAATGTTGCGTGGGTCGACCCGTAACCCACGGGACCCGCAAATGGACCTGCGGGTCGGGTAGCAGTGATTGTCTGTTAAATCAGTCTGTAAATGATATTTTGACATTATTGGCTATTACTGTCATGGCATCCAAAGGTACTGATGCGTTGAGCAGGTGACAGTCCGCGGTCGTTTTCAAAACACACTTGTGTCACGCACTCCAAAAGAAACTTGTTGAAACTTTAAACAATAATTTATTGTACAAAATGGGGGAAACAAACGTGGACAAAAACGGTTCCACAATTCATATTAAATTCAAAAGATAACGAAAAAACAGCTACAAGTTAGAGGGAATAGTGATAAAGTGGTAAAACTTGGCAGTGATCCACAGCCTCAGACGGATGTGCTCAAGCGTGCTGTGTGCACAAGCCCAGGTAGGCTATACTACAGTATATTTCACATTTTTAACAATGCAATTTAAAAGTTGTGATTTTTATTGATAACCTACATTTACCAACAACAAAAAGACTACATTTAGCACCAAAAAAATATGTTAAAAAAAAAAACAACAAAAATATAGAATACCAAATTTTCATAACGAATCCCTACACATAGAAACGAATATTTGAATATCCGAATATTTGGGTACAGCCCTAGAGGAGTTCGTGTTGCTTCCAGGACAGGATTTACAAGCTCATGAACATAGTCAGAAGAGTAACTCCCAACTCGGGTGGTGGGACCATTCAAAGACCTCAACAATGTGACATTATGTTAGTAGTTATAGCCTGAAACAGAAATAAGCAGCAGCCTACAGAGGTCTGAGCTTACGTCTTTCTGACTCCACAACCCCAGATTTTTTTCAAACTTGTAGTCTTCATCCCCAACTGACGCTGACTTTAATGACATTAATTCGGGTAGTTCATCATATTTTGCGCAGCTCCCTCTGGGGAACTTTATACAACCCACATATGTAGTATACTCTGTAAGCCCTGTAGGCAGTATTCATGTGTAAAATTTATGGAGCTCCCCTTTAACAAGTGATTTTTGACCTTGGAGTGGGTGGGGTTGCACCAAAAATAGGTACTCAGCATTTTCAGTGTCGACCGCAAAACTGGGTTACTTTGTGATGCAGTCAGACGAAGGAGGGTCACAGACTGTTGAGTCACAGGCAGCATCTTTCTCTCAGCAGACGTCAGAGCTTTAATAGAATTCTGGGGATTGTTCGGCTTTAAGGCATGCAGGGCTAAAGTAAACTGCTATTCTGTGAATTAGCTTCAAAGTCTGTCTTTCTTTTGGACTAAAAAAATATCAGAGCAATATAACCTAATAAGGACTGACCTATGGATACGTGTCAATGTGCGTCTCTTTATGTGTGTGTCAGTGGGTGTGTGCATGACCGGAATTGCGTCAAGACTCAGCAGAGTCCTCCAGCTGTCAGTGGGCCCTCTCCTTCACACGCTGCCGTAAATCTCCCGGTCAACCCTCTTTTCTTTCACCTTTATTTACCCAGGTGTGTGTGTGTCTCTGTGCATGTGTGTGGCATGAAAGTCAATGTTGAGTGCTTTACAATTACTCTTTCACACACTATAAACTCCCCTTATGGCAGTTCAGACATGCTGAATTGGTGTGAGTTGTTGGAGAAGGGAAAATTAGGTTTTTCCCTAGCACTCAAAGAGATTCAGTTTGCTGTCATATGATAAAGAGGACCGTCAAATCCTCACATTTAAGAAAGCTGGAAGCAGCAAATTCTCGGAATATAATTTCTAAGATTAAAGTGGTAAATTTACGAGAAAAACATTGAGTATACTCTCAGATTAAAGTGGTAAATACACAAGAAAAAACTGAGGTCTTGTGTGAGATTAAAGTATTACATTTACAAGATTAAACTTGGGTATTCTTTGAGATCAAAGTGGTACATTTACAAATTCATTGCCAGGAAGTCAGGTGATGTAATATAAAGAGCAACAAAGTCTGTGTTGGGAGGAAGTCAAGGTGAATGAACTGGTCAAAAACAGAATTAAGGTGTCCATATGAGTCAATATTGGCTTCTAATTATTAGACTTATTTGACCTATTATTTTCAGTTGTTAGGATGTACACAGATGCTTCACACTGTGTACATAAATTTTACTTTACTTTACTTTTTACTTTACTCTCACTCTTATTGGCTAGTACTTGCTTCCATCTTTGGTTCGGTTGTTAGGTTGAGGCAAGAGGAGTGAGACTGGTTAGGGTCAGGGTGCAAAAGTCAGGGTCAAGTAGAGTAAATCAGACAGTAAGTAAAGGCGGATGTGTGTCAGCTTCAGTGTTGGGGAAGTTACTTTTAAAAAGTAGTGTTTGCTCGTTACTCGTTACTTCTTAAAAAAGTAATCCCTTACTTTACTTAGTTACCCTCTGTGAAAAGTAACTTTTTACGTTACTCGTTACTTTTACGTTACTTTTATGGTGCTTGACTTTGGGTAGAACCCCATCTCATTTCCTAAATGTGAAAAAATCCGAGTTTCCCACTGGTATTTACCACTTTGGTGATAAAATAAAAATTAAAGAGTGAGAGTTAATTTGTGTTAACTAGGCTACATGAATTTGTTACATGACAGATTACTACTACTACTACTGATAGCCTATTTGCCAGACCTGCTGCATCACTGAATGAGGAAAATATTAATATTCACAGACACTATCTTTGAACAAATAGTGTCATATTCATGAATAAATCATTTTCTGTTCTGTTATTACGTGTGTAACTGTGAGACTGTGTTTGTGTAACAGACTCATACTTTGCAGTAAGCTACAGACCTGCACAAATAAATTAATTCATTTTCTCTTCTGGTATGGTACAGTAGGTACTTTATTAACCCCTCGGGGGGGAAATTTCAATGTCACAGCAGCAATTTAAAATACACAAAATAGGAGCTACTGCAACAGGCGGCCGTTCACACAGCGCCAGGAAGGTAGGCAGGTTATGATTGTTCTGTTTTCTGTTAACACAGTGCTGCATTTTATTGATGTTTTGGGGGTCGTTTTGATTTCCTTTGAGGTTCCGGGGTCGTATGTTGCCCATGTCTGAAGTCTGACTAGCGAGGTTAACGTTACATTAAACAACACTTACCCAGCCATACAAGTGCAGTTCGCTGTCAGTATATAGTTGGTCGACTTGTTCAGAATCGCCCAGGTCTTGTACATTAGTTAACGTTACTGTTTTGTGTCCTTGTCGCTGGCTCAGCAGTAGAGCACAAAAACCATCAGATAAATCCCGGTATTCAATATCTTGGACATGACCGCAAAGTACAAAATTATACACATCAAGGGATTATATGCCTTGAGTTTTTCATGCGTATAAACGCTGGGTTTCTCCACAAGATATAAAAAAATGTCCGGCCACTGTAGCTTAGGCCATTTCGTTGGGTCAGTGACCCACTGACCCGACATTAAGTATGGGTCAGGAAACCTCACTCCGTTGCTAATTGTTAGCTTATTACAGTAAGATAACCTGTCTTCGGTTGACAAATCATTAAAATAATCCGAGAAGGCGTGTGTATCTTCCATATTCCTCATTCGATTCTTGATTTTGGCGCTCCTGTCTGTACTGTTGACATGGCAACTGTCACAGTTCCTGCCTAGTGCGCAGCTGAGGCAGACAGGCAGTGTCACCGTCAAATCTGTCCCCGGGAAAAGTAACGTTGTGCCCAACTGACAAAGTAACTACGTTCCATTACCATATTTTCAGTAGTAGCGTTACACTACTTTTTACCCAATAAAAGTAGTTAGGTTACTCAAAACTGACGTTTTGTAACGCGTTACACACAACGTGTTAACGTGTGTAACGCGTTACGCGTTACACGCGTTACACACGTTAACACGTTGTGTGTAACGTGTTACAAAGTAACGTCAGCTTTGATTTTGGAAGTATTTTTGAACCATAACGAAACGTCTTGATTGAAAGTTCATAATTATCAAAGTCCTTTGCTCGTCCCAGCTTATGTACACAGTGTGCTGCAGCTTTATGCGTCCTAAAAACTTGCGTCCTAAAAAATGTTAACCAAGTCTAAAAATAATAAGCCAACATTGACTTGCATGGACCCAAACCCCAGTGGCCCTAGTTAAAAGCCCTGTGCTTGACCCATACATCCACAACAACCTCCTTCCTGCATGGACTTCATTGCTCTTTATTATAAGTCACCTGACTTTCTGAAGTAAATTTGTGAGTTTTTTCCTCATGAATTTGTCACTTTAAACACAGAGAATATCCAGGTTTTGAGAGATTTGTAGATTAAATATGCAGTGCAGAACAGTACAGATGGTACAGGATTCAGAGCTAGTTATGTAGAGGACAGAGGAAATGATTCAGCGAGGAGAAAACGATACTTCTTTATGAAACATGGGTTTCCCAGCCTACAGTGGAATATGGGAAGTGATTCAGCTGTTCTGACTGCAGCTTCATGAAAAGGGGCGAACACCTACGCAAAACAATTGCCTCAAAGTAAAAAAAATAATACTGGATACATTTACAATAAGCTCAAATAGATGGTGGACTTTACTTGCTTGAAACAGCAAATTAAACCTTGCACAGTGAAAGTAACAATAACAAATGGCGTGTGAGGATTTGCAAAGCTCTGTAGAGGTGTATAAAAACTCGATGCATGGTTTTTGTATGTGAAACTATACACTAGGAGATCATGATATGTCACAGAGGGCCAAAAGTATGTAGGGTTTTATTCTCACACCTTCACTCTTGCTGTCAATTCTTGTTATTCTGTAGTAATTATAGCCTGTACTGCTCTGTCTGTTTATCTATTACAGCAGCCACAAAGCTCTGCACAGTACAGTGTGGAGTGATTTCTGGATTTGATGTACCATTTTGCATTTTCCCACAATTTTAAGAGGAGATTCCAGTAAAGATACAAGCTTATTCACACAGTATTTCCACTCTTAGTAGAGCTCCGAAGATGAGCAATCACAGGCAGGACTCACTGGAGTGAGGGAGTTTCTTTATCAGAGGAGAAAATGTCTGCAGATGCAGACAAACAGAACCTCTGAATTACAAGGATTTAGTAGTGCTATGGATTACACTGTGCATGGAAGGTTTTTATGGCTGATCTCAACCTCAGAAGAGCCGTGATTTTTTTTTTTTATTTCCCACTCAAATAATCAATGCAATACCCAGAAACAGTATCTTGCAGCCTTAATTAATTTAATTTCCCAAATGATCTTGCCAGCAGACTAAACAGCAATAAAGGATACAATAGAGGACTTAAGTTTCCTAATCACAGATGGCACATACACCCACACTATGGACAGTATAGTCTTAATGAGCAACCATGTTGTTTTGTTAATATACTGCCTTAAAACCTACACTGTATATTTCTGTCTGTATTAAAGGAACATTTCACTTCCCAAATGAGCATTTGTATATTAATTACTCACCCCATGTTTCTCTGAATCTGTGAAGAAAACAATGCTTTTCTCACATGCCTCCACGATAAATGAAGAACACAAATCCTTGATGAGGTAAAGTCATAGGGGTCCATGTTTAACAACACCAAAACTCTATCAAAACATTTGTTTACAAATTCTCACACAACTTGTACATTATAATCCAAGTCTTATTTATCTACTTTAACCTTAGTATTTAAACTGAAAGTGAAACTTACGGTATCTCTTCAAAGCCAGACTCCATTGACAAAAACAATAATTTTACCTCGCTGAACACAGGAGCTTCTGGTTTACCGCTGTCTCAATCTGTACTTTGTGTTGTTGTGTGACTTTGGTGAATCCAAACTAACCTTTAAAAACACCACAGTACCATGATAACACAAACAAACTAACTGATAAAGGCATTGTTAGACCAGCAACTCCCATGTTCAGTGAGGTAAAATTACTGTTTTTGTCAGTAGAGTGTGGCTTTGAAGACAGCAGAGGTGAGTTTTCCTTTCAGTTTAGTTTTGAAACTTCACGGGTGAAAGTCAGTGATTGTTGGACCCATCTACCACCCCTTCTACCCAGCCGACTTTTCCTCCCCTTAATTTACACTTTTGTCCGGCCGCAGTTCCCCCAATGCCATCAGGTGCCATTACAAATTGATAGTGCCCGGCCACATATCATGCTGACATGCTGGCTGTTTGGATGAAGGGAAATTGAAAAAGCAGCTTTAACACACATTATTGCCAAGTCCAGATATTTCACAGTGTCAGTCCTGGGATGTTCTGAAGCATGCAGTAACTTTACACTGGTCACTAATCACAAACATCACAAAATTAACCTCACTGACAGCTCTGAGAGCGGCACGACAGAAAGTGCAGGCCCAGAAGTTTCCAGCTAGCCATCTCTCATCACTTGCAGATGGTTGTGAGAGGGTGTGTGTGTGTATGATTTGGAAGACATGTATATGCACATGTGTGAGTATCCTGTTACTTTACTCTGATCCTGTTCATTCACTACCATATTCAGTCATGTAGATTGTTTACTTCAAGGGCTTTTGAATTGATTTTAAGACAAAAGACAGGGGAGATGGTTAAGTGGGGAATAATATGTTCAAATAAATCAAAGTTAGAAAGCTTTATCGTAGATTACCCTGGAGTCTGGACCAATGTGAACTTAATAAAAAGCTGTCTTTTCACTCCAAAATAGGGAGTATAATAAAGTTTAGATTTAGAGTTCATTGTTGACCTTGGACATAATTGGTCCAAGCAGTGGCTGTTCTGCAATATGATCATATTGCATGATATGTCTCAGCAGATGAAGACAACCAGGCCAAGGAAGATTACTCAAAGCTCTCAAACAACTACTGGTGAGACTTTGTCATTGTTATGTCTCTGTACTTTGCCTTTGTTTTCTAATTTTGATGTGG
The DNA here is from genome assembly GCF_011397635.1 of Epinephelus fuscoguttatus. Taxonomy (NCBI): domain Eukaryota; kingdom Metazoa; phylum Chordata; class Actinopteri; order Perciformes; family Serranidae; genus Epinephelus; species Epinephelus fuscoguttatus. Next base: position 18,486,706 of record NC_064775.1, read on the forward strand.
AAAATCACAGCAGCTGTTTTAAATTTATCCTGAGCTATTCACCCTGCATCATCATTGTTATCATACAGTACAGAGTCAGTGAGTTACATCATTATCTAAACAAGTGGTTACCTGTTGTGAACTGGGGTCAGTCAATGACGAGATGACTTCACCTCTGCATGGTTCTAAAGGTAAAGTAAAGGAAAAAAATCACTGTTTTGTTGAACTGGTCACAACTGACAGACAGATAAACACATTCTCACTCCCATGTGGTCAAATACCAGTGCTTGGTCAGTGGCCCTACATATCAAACTATGACCCTTTAGGGGAGCACACATTAGCTCACCTGGTGCCCCCCATGTAAAAAGGCTTTGTCCTTGCTGCAGCAGCCACAAGGTTTGATTTCACCCTACGCCCTTTTGCTGCATGTCATCCCCCCTCTTTCTCCCCCCTTCACGCTACAACAACCATCCTATCATTAAAGGCAAAAAAAAAAAGCCCTAAAAATATCTTTAAAAAAAAAAAACTGTGACCCTCTAGGTACCCCTCTAGTGTCAGTTTGGGACACTCAGGAGGTGCCATGTCATATTTCTGACATCCCATTATTCCAAAAATTACTCATTGTTTCGAAATCTCAATGCTTCGACATCCCATTGGTCCAAACATATTAAACCCATTGTTCTGAAGTCCCGTTGTTCCAAAATCTCAACGTTGCAATGCAAAAAGTTGAAAAAGCAAGCAGCAAGGGAAAACAGCATGAGACCGTGTTGTCATGTTGTTTACTGTTGCCATGACGACAACAGTCGCCCTGTACTGAGAAAGTAGAAACGATGTTGAAAGTTATAATTTTAACCCAAACCATGGTCTTTTCCTAACCTTAACCAAGTAGTTCTTGTGCCTAAACCTAACCAGACTTTAACCATGAAACAGATATTTTGTAACAATGAAAAATTAGATTTCAGAACAACAGGACTTCGTAACAATGGGTTTAATATGGTCAGAACAATGCGATGTCGAAACATTGAGATTTCGGAACAATGGGATGTCGGAATAATGGGATGTCGGAATTATGAGAGGACCCCGCTCAGGGACAGCATGTTAACATCTGCTCGTTACATGCATTGTGTCTTTTTAAGATAAACCTCTGTTTTCACAGGAAATGTACATTTTCTGACCATCAAATGCATGTAGTCTTTTTCAAATGAAGGGAAAAGACTTTGTTTTGAATGTACTTCCTGAGGTTAAGCCAATAAAAGTATGCCAAGATTTTGAAAAAACATCATGGTTTGGCTTGAAATAAGTATGATTGTTGCCAACGTAATGTAATTTCCCATGGTATACATCACATACGTTACATAAGGAACATCAGTAGCAGAGTATGAAGAATATTCTTCTTGAACTAAAGTCATAGGGGTCCACGTTTAACAACAGCAACTATATCAAAACACCAGTTTACAAACTTTCACACAACTTGTGCAGGCTGCCCACAAAGTTCACGCTCACAAATTCAACGCAACACTGGGTGAGTAATTGACATTCATATGATCATTTTTTGGGGATGAAGTATTCCTTTAAGGGGTCATGAGTCAAAAATGTTGGGAACCAGCTTGATGTTTTACAGGCCGAAATCTTGAATAAAAACTCTGAAAATCTTATGTAATCTGGTTTGGTGCATTAAATCAACAACATTATTATAAAGACAGTGATTCTCATATGCATCACGATTTGTTTGTTTATTAAAGTAAGACACAAACACTTTCAAAGCCATCTATCTATACTGAGCTGCAGTAAATGACATCATTTCTTTTGTTTGTCTCCCTCTCTAATGGCACTAACCCATTTTCCATTAGTCTCTCAGTAAGCCAGGACACCTGTCTCTGTCCAATCCTCGCTCTGTCTCCCATCCACAGTCACCAGGGTGCTGTTTTATCAGTCCCTTTACGACCTGTCTGCTCTGCCTGTTCAGTACACTACATGTCTGAGCAGCTGTAAATGGCCTTTTTGGGACACTTCTCTGAGCGCTGGAGAGCTTTTACAGGACACAATAGCCATTGTGGATTTGTTATGTATTGCTGCATGTGTGTGCGCAGGCTTTCAGAAAGTGTGTGATGGTCTGAATGATGTCTGAGAGGATTTTGATGTCAGTGAAAGTGGGGTTTGAGGGTGTTTGTGCATGTGCCTGTGCTGCAAAGGAGGGTTGGGTGTCATTTGGGGTTTTTACTCTCAAAACATCTGAAATAATGTACAACAGGAAAAGAAAAACGTCCCATTGTCCCTTTATTTAAGTAATTTATATGAACTGAGTGATGTGTGTTAGCTAGTTACTGTTACTATGGCTGTGTGGCACATAATCACTTCTCATATACATCCATTTTCAGTGACGATACAATAAAACAATGAGTCCTCTGTTTCTGACTTGACAGGCCTCCTATGCCTAGTTACGGTTGCTAAGGCAGGATTAGACAATAACTGGACAGGAGAGCGGTTTTCGGACTTCATCTCTATTCGCATGGGGCTGGTATTACCTGGAGATCTCTAGTGATTTGTAATAATTGCGAAAGTTGTCTGTGATCTAAATCTTATGCAAAGCTGCCATGGTTATTTGTCGAGCGAATATTCTACAGCAAATTACCTACCACATTTCACCAAACACAGAGGTCATGTGATATTAATAGTCATGTGTGAATCGGCATCTTGGTCATTCGGGGTTGTTGTTTTTTCTAACTTTCTTCAAATTTGACACAAACGTCCACTTAGATTCAACGATGAATTGAATAGATTTTAGTGGTCAAAGGTCAAGGTCACTGTGACCTTCTATCCATCTCTTTTTCGTGAACGTGTTATCTCAAGAATACCTCAAATTTGGCACAAATATCCCCTTGGACTCAACACGCACCGTTTGACCCTGAATGAACTGATCAGAATATGGTGGTAGAAGGTCAAAGGTCACTGTGACCTCGCAAAACATGTTGTGGCCATAACTCAAGAATTTCTTCATTAATTATGACAAAATTGCTACCAAATGCCTTAAAGGTTAAAATAATGAAATTATTACTTAATATCAGAATCAGAATCAGAATCAGAAATACTTTATTGATCCCCGAGGGGAAATTGTTTATGTTACAGTTGCTCCTTGCAAGAGAGGAAAGATACGTGAAAATATAAGAAATTTAAACATTAGTATTAACAAATATAGAGTTAAATAAACAGGAATTATTAACAAACATAAACTTAAATAAATATATATATATATACATATATATATATTGTAAACTGAACAAGATTATTTACACAAACAAAATATATACAGTCAGGGTGAATGGGGTTATTGCACAAGTTAGATTAAATTATTGCAGTGTGTGAAATAGTCACAGGGCCACTCAGAGGGAGGAGTTGTACAGTTTGATGGCCACAGGCAGGAATGATTTCCTGTGGCGCTCAGTGGTACATTTAGGTGGTATGAGTCTCCCACTGAAAGTACTCCTGTGCCTGACCAGCACATGGTGGAGTGGGTGTGAGACATTGTCCAAGATAGTTCGTAGCTTAGACAGCATCCTCCTCTCTGACACCACCATCAGAGAGTCACACTCCATTCCCACGACGTCACTGGCCTTGTGGATCAGTTTGTTGAGTCTGTTGGCGTCCGCCACCCTCAGCCTGCTGCCCCAGCACACAACAGCATAGAGGATAGCACTGGCCACCACAGACTCATAGAAAATCCTGAGCATAGTCCGGCAGATGTTGAAGGACCTCAGTCGCCTCAGAAAATAGAGACGGCTCTGGCCCTTCCTGTAGAGAGCATTAGTGTTCTTAACCCAGTCCAGTTTATTGTCAGTGTGTACCCCCAGGTACTTATAGCTCTCCACAATGTCCACACTGACCCCCTGGATGGAAACAGGGGTCACCGGTGTCTTGGTCCTCCTCAGATCCACCGCCAGTTCCTTTGTCTTTGCCACGTTGAGCTGCAGATGGTTCTGCTCACACCATGTGACAAAGTTATCCACAACAGCCCTGTACTCATCCTCATCACCCTTGGTGATACATCCAACTATAGCAGAGTCATCAGAAAACTTCTGAAGATGGCAGGTCAAGTCCGTGGTGTAGAGGGTGAAGAGGAAGGGAGAGAGGACAGTCCCCTGCGGGGCCCCAGTATTGCTGACCACTCTGTCTGACACACAGCGTTGCAAGCGCACATACTGTGGTCTGCCAGTCAAGTAGTCTACAATCCAGGACACCAGGGGGGCATCCACCTGCATTGCTGTCAGCTTGTCACCCAGTAGAGCTGGACGTATGGTGTTGAACGCACTAGAGAAGTCAAAAAACATGACCCTCACAGTGCTCGCCGGCTTATCCAAATGGGTGTAGACACGGTTGAGCAGGTAGATGATGGCGTCCTCAACTCCAAGTTGGGGCTGATAGGCGAACTGGAGGGGGTCCAAAAGTGGCTTGACCATGGGCCGGAGCTGCTCTAAGACGAGTCTCTCCAGGGCCTTCATGATGTGGGAGGTCAATGCCACGGGTCTGTAGTCCTTGGAGCCACTGGGACGCGACGTATTTGGCACAGGAGCGAGGCAGGATGTCTTCCACAGCAAGGGGACCTTCTGGAGACTCAGGCTCATGTTGAAGACATGCTGAAGTACTCCACATAGCTGGGGGGCACAGGCTTTGAGCACCCTGGGGCTGACACCATCAGGGCCTGCAGCCTTATTTGAGTGGAGTCTCATCAGCTGTCTTCTCACATAATATCCAAAAGGTCAAAAGTCAACTTCACTCTGACATCATAATGCTCTGCAAAAACACTGTTCTCGCCATAATTTAAGGCTGTGACATTTGGTCAGATACTAAATTGGTGACTCTAGTCACAGGTGACCTTGAAACTGTGCTGACTGTATAAATGTTCTGTGTCGCTGAGGGGAAAATGTGTTAAGCATCTACATTTTAGAACATGCAACTTCTTTGCAGCAACATCCATATTTGAAGCATCGTCTGCTGTCATGGTTACATATGAGTCTGAACAGACATGGATGTTAACTGCACTGTAATTTTTATTATTCAAAGACTTTTATTGATTTTAACTCCACTGCAACATTAGCAAACTCCATTTTAAATCACTTGTCTGCGATTTTGCTATTTTTAAAGTTGTTTTTTTTATTGTAAATCATTTAGAATTAATTTTACCTTTAATATTTTTTTTCTCTGTATTCTTTTATTGTAAATCTACATCCTTTATTATGTTTTATGTTTTGCTGCTCTGTAAAGCACTTTGAATTGCACTGGTGTATGAAATGTACTGTACAAATAAAGCTTGCCTTAACTGTCCCTACAACATGACTTTTGCGTGTGTGTTTTGTTTTGTTTTTTGTCTGTACCTTTTTTTCTGCTATTTTTTTCAGGCCAGAATCATGTAGGCTGTGTTGGCAATTTTTAATTAACATATTGACAGCATTTTGGGTGCAAATTCAGGAGACTTATCTCACTACACACCATGGTGACCCATTCACAGAGGGAGCAAGCTCAGATCCATCAGAGGAGAGTGAAGCGATACTGTCAGAGTTCTGTTGTCTGACTTCTGTGGTGGTCACTGAAGTGGGGAAGTCTTTCCCAGGCATTTATTTTTACCCAAGCAGAGCCTTGACATCATATCTGAGAGTTAATGTCAGCAAATTAGAGTAAAACACAGGCTTATCTTGTGAAAATGCGATGCTTAAAACACAGACGTGAGGGAGAATTTTCAAATCACATGAAGTCCCTTGGTGACACTAGTTCTGTCGGACTAAGGCTGTAGTGTGGTCTTTTATATATGTTGATACAAAAATACATTCTACTTCATCTATAAGGACAAAACAAGTTTACAGTTACAGCAAAGTCACAGTGGACCACCTGCTCAACATTTCCTCCCAGTGAAAAAACAGACACATGGTAGAAAGACACACTTACACCAAACAGGAATTGTCGGTATGAAGGAGATAAGAAAAATCATTTCAAATTAGATTTTTATAGAGGAATGATTTGTTAGCTGCAATATAAAGCCATGTAAATGTTTTCCACTTGGTCGTTGCCAAGTCAGTGTCATAACGCACCAGTTTATTTCACACACACACTCTCTGACCTCTTCCTCCTTCCTCTCTCCCTCGGCATTATGGGAGCGGGCTGTTTAAAACCAGAGGTATTTACGACTCAGCACTCTCCTCTAGAGTTCGTGGAGCTCCACAAACATGTGGGACTGTGACACCAGCAGCTCAGTTTAAAGATAGACAGGGGTTTGGTTGGCTATCTGGCTATTTTGTATCTGGGTCCATGTGTCTGTCTGTCTGTCTGTCTGTCTGCACACCTGCCTGTCTGTCTATCTGTCTGTCTGTTGTGTGCAGTTAAAGCAGGACTGAAGAGAGAACTGGGATTGTGAAACATTGCGTGAAGAAAGAAAATCAAACACACAGCAAGTTCTTGTCTAGAATTAGATGGTGACTGCATTCCTGTTAATACATGTAGTGTATCTGCACTATGTATGACTTCTGCAGAGGTGAAACAGATATCTATCTAACTCTTACCAAAGTGTACTTTATTTGATTCTAAAGCTGTAGTTGTATAAAGCGGAGCAAATTTAAATTAATAATTATATTCTGTTGAGATGTGTGATCTGTACAAAAGTTTTTTTAAATGCTCATATTTTATGAGATCATATTTTTCTTGCATTTTTTTGCTTGCAAATTATTTTATTTCATTTTTTAATTTTATCTTATTTTATTTAATTGTAAAATAGTCAGTCGTCTGTAACAAAATGATTTGCTTGTTCTACACAAACTAGAAAAATCATGAATGAACTACATGTTAAAAAAAATTCAATTAAATGAATAATTTCTTATTTCTTTGACATTTTTGTCATATACAGGTATGCAATAATGATTGCTGAGTAATTGATGTTGCCTCCTGTCAAGTCTCTATTTGATCATATGATAAGATGACACCATACAGTATCTAGTTGAGGTGCAAAATCTGTCAAGACTGCCAAGCTGAGCACATCTTCAAGTCCACCAAGCTGGCATGCCTTTTAAACATAGGAGCAGCAGTAAGAAAGGAAAAAAGAGAAACGAACAGGAAGGAATAGTAGCAAAGCTCACTAAGTTATATTCCTATGGCTCCAACATATTTACCTGTGCTTTAAAAGGATCTGTCGCCATCTCGTGGTCAAAAGGAGGAATCAGCTGATTTTGACCCACAGGTGAAAGCAATCATTCGGTGATTTTCGAAAGCACAGCCACTCCATCTGTGTGAACAAGACATCAGAAGATCTGTGTTAAAGCTTTTTGTTGCACTTTGTTTTGGAAAACCTAAGACATGTCAGACAGGTGTTTGACTTTGAAAGACATCCGTCTTTCAGGGAATTTTATCCCAACTGGTCGACAGCTCCACAGGACTCCTCCATTGATGACTGCAACCAAACACCTGGATTTTTCTAATGAAGATTCAAATGAGGATCAGGAGGAACCACAGCAGAATATGGAGGTATAAGAATTGTTTCTCTGCCTCTCTTTACCAAACAGTATATCATCTCTATGACACATACTCAAATCATTTTTTCTTGATAGCCAGATAGTCGAGATCAAAATGGGGATCACCGAAACACAATGTTTGAATTCAACCCAAACCCAGGTACCAAATGATTTAAACAGCACTTGTGTTACTGTATGATTGTGTGTTTCTTTAGAGAATAAACACATCTTAAAGACATACTGTACATTTAGATCTAAACAGATCTCAGATGTTCTTGATTTGATTCTTTTTTTCCCCATTTTGCTCAAACCTTTCAGATGACTCTAGCTCCATGCTGAAGGGGATGAAAGGGTATAAGGCGACACCAGATGACTTGGAGTTTATTAAAAAGATGAAAGCAGAGAAAATTAACAAAGAACTGCAGGTAATTCAATCACTCAATTCAATTCAATCACATTCTATACATCTATAGATGTATAGAGAAGGCAGTGTGCTGATGCAGTGGGATATTTTGGCTGTCCTCAGGGTGAACTGGAGGAGCTGCAGAGGTTGTTGCAAAAGGAAAAGATGCATTTGGATCAGACATGTGTTTGCAGGGACACGCACTTGATTGAACTCAAAAAGGTGAGTTCCTAGTATCTTCAGCTTGATTTATAAAAGTACCACAACTCAAGGTTAACAAAGGTTTTTATCAAAAAGCAGCCACTTGATGATTACTTGTAGTTCTGTTTCTTTTTACCATCACAATTACCATGGGTGGATTGTAAGACAGTGGGCCCCTGGGCACAGACTTGCAAAAGGCCCCACCACCTCTCATACACAGGAGCCAGACACACAGATTTGTGGTGGTTTAGTTTCCTTTTGTGGTCAAAACAAACCTTTTGTGTCTGGTTTTGGACATTTAGTGTCGTTTTGGTAATTTTGTGTCTCTTTATTGTTTTGCTTCTCTCTGTATGTGTTTTATATCTCTTTGTAGTTTATTTGTGTCAACTCATAGTTAGTGGTACAAGTAAACATTCCACCTCAAAAGATGCCGGCAGTCAAATATGTAAGACTTGCCATGGTATGAACAATAGTTACAAAACCAGCCACAACTCAGCCCTGAGCAGTGTGACTGTCATCTACTGACCAATCAACAGACTGCAGTTTTCACAGCTCCACCTTTTAGTACCAGATCTATGTGCTAGGTACCCCAACAGAAGGGTGACCAAAAATTGGGATGGTACCATTGGTTCCATCTACAACTTTTCACAGTGGAAACAGAAAAAAAGTGTACCGAACTGAACCGTACTGCTTGGTTGAAATGGGTCTTTTGTGTCTCTTTATGTTTATTTTGAAGCTCTGAAGTTGTTTTGTGTCTCCTTGTAGTCATTTTGAGCTTTTTTTTTTTTTTTTTGTAGTTTTGTGTCCCTGTGGAAATTGTGTGTCTTTTGTAGTTGTTTTGAGTCAGTCTTTTTTTTTTTTTTTATTGTGTTTGTAGTCATTTTGCTTCCCTCGTTTTGTGTCTCTGTAGTTATTTTGTTGTTCTTTGTAGTTTAGCCTGTTTTTGTCGTTTTGTGTCTTTGTGAGATTTTTGTCTGTTTGAAGTCCTTTTGCTTCATTTTGTAGTTGGGTTTCTTTGTGGTCTTCTTGTTTCTCTTTGTGGCCATTTTGTATTTCTTTGCGTCATTGTGAGTCTCTTCCTCGTCGATTTACGTGTGTTGATGCTCTGGAACATTTTTAAGGCTAAGGCCAGCCAACCCCTGACATTTTGGGCCTGTGGGCCCCTGTACCTGGTAGGCCCGTCCAGTAATCCATCCATGGCAATAATTTATCTGAATGTTCAAGCATGTGTCTGGTACAGGTATTCTTACTAGCATTTTATATTGCCTCAGAATAGCATTGTTTTCCAAAACTTTCCAAAAATTGTAAATGTGAAGCTGAGGATGATGGATCTTTTGAGAGCATTCCTCTGGCATTTACAGTCTGTTAGATAACGGAAATTCACAGGCTTCAAACACAAGCCCACTGAGCCTGCAGAATAACAGAAAAACATGAAAACACAGCACATAATCACAAACGTGTGTGAGAAGTTGGAAAGAACAAACTTATCCTGCAGCTCCCGATGAACCTGTTGGTTTTTCTGTCAGTTCCCATCCTGTGAAGATGTCATTGCGTGGGCAAAGGCAGTAATCAAAATGACATCGCTGTCGACAGACTTGACAGATAAAGATGGAAAGTCTCTCCTAGCCATGGTGACACCAGAAAACATCCAGAGAGCCATTGATGACAAGAGGCTTGAGCTCACTCAGATGAAGAAGATGCTGGCAAACAAGTAAGTGTTTGCATAATTAAGCTGTGTGCCAGTGGCGGTTCTAGGTCAGTTTCAATGGGGGGGCCAAGCTAGGGCCAGTCCTTTTGATACAGGGGCACATACAAGTGCGGTCAAATATCTAAGTCTGAACAATAAGATATATATATGTGTAAGGGGATCCGGGGGCATGCTCCCCCGGGAGAAAATTTTGTATTTGATTTAAAGGCATCAATCTGGTGAATTCTGAGAGCAAAGTTATGATGGCAGAATATGCCTAGATTTCAACATCTTTGTGCTTTTTATGTGTGAAAAATGTTCCATTTTTACTGATAAAAACACTAGTTGTACTATGTTATGGTGAAGGGTTACACTTAAAATACGGCCAAGTATTAGTGGTTAAACATTTCAGTAATCAAAAGAAAAATGACAGACGTACTGATCTGCCTCTGGAGGGCTATTTTAATATTTAAAATCATGTGCAGACAAAATATTCTTTTAAAATTCTCACACTCACAAGTACAGTTCCAGATACGCAAAACAATACAAAATACGCAAAACGAAAGGAAAACAAAAGGTGAGATTCAAATAAATTACACACAAACAGGCACAAATTACTGCTTTCCTCCCTCCCTCTCGATTTGCAAGTACAGCACCCTGAATCAGAGCATTTCAAAAGCCCTCAGGTAGTTGAATGCCTCTGGGACAGGCCCATTTATAGCAACCCACTGGATCCGTGGCGTGCGCGATCCGGCCGAGGCGCGGGTGCTGGAGCTAATAGCAGCCATTTAAGAAGCTGCTCCACCAGCCGCGGCCTAGAAGCGGCTCGGCGCTCCGCTCCGCTAAAATTACGCGCCGGATCTATTTCTGACGGCGCGTCAATTTGCACAGACCAAATGAGTCAAACAGGAAGTCAGGCGCAGAAAAGACGAGAGTATCCAGTCGATTTTCAAAATAAAAGACCCATGAAAACTCCGGATCGTATTTCACATCACTACACAAACATGATGTGACAGGCATGAGTCAAATGAAAAGGAAAAAGTTTTCAGAGCTTACCTCAATGGTGCTGTGTGTTGCCGTGCAGGCTCAGAGTTGTCTTAAATACAGCCACACAATTCTCTACTGATGTTTTCTGGGTGTTTTCAAGAATGCTCACGAAGTGGATGTCACTATTCCTCAATATTCCGCTTAGAAATGCGGTCTGCTCTATCAACTCAGGCTCACATTAGCGCTAGGAGAGCGACGTCTGTGGTGAGGCCGGGGAGGGTGAGGGGGAGGGAGGGGGGAGCCGAAGAATTCCCAGTAGGAGCTCCAGCCGGTGCGCTACAGAGTGACGTTCATTTACCGGAGGCATTTTATATCTGGCCATTTTTTGGAGACTGTGGCAGGGCAAATTAGTCAATGTATGGGAAACACTAAACACTAGAAAACTCAGGCCCTTTTCCTTCTTGTGTGGTGTATTCTGCATGATTCACTGGGTGCGCCTCTTTAAGTGGTCCGACCGGCAACCTGTTGAGACGATTTAGTTCCGCGTTCCCCCTCCGACTCCTCGGCGGGGGGGCCACAGGGGGGGGGCGGACTCGGAGTTACGGGGGCACTGGCCCCTGCTGGCCCCCGCCTAAAACCGCCATTGCTGTGTGCTCAAATCTTGAGTCAGTGAAGGTGATCAATAATGCACTTTAAAGGATCATTTGAAAGGCACAGTTGAGTACAACACCACCTTTTTAAAAGATAGGTGTGTAGTCTTTTTTGTGGTGCATTCATGAGCTGGTAGGAAGCTCAAACACACAACAGCAACAAGGGAAGTTCGCCAAGGGCACTGAAAGTGCACGGTCAGATAGTGTAGATAGGGTAGGATACTAACATGGATTCTTTGAAAACAGGAAGAAGACAGAGGCTAAAGAGAGAACTCAACTTGAAAGGAAAATTGCCCGTGACCAGGTACGACAGGCTCCAACTTGTTTCATTTTATTGTTGTGTGGCTCTTGAATAATTTGCATCTGCTTTCAGCTGAAGATACAGATGTTAATGAGGGAGTTATTGGACCTGCAATCGGACCTTTCACAACAGGAGGTAAGAATCTGATTGAATTTTGTTCAACATTATTTTTTAGGGTTTGGCTGAGTAACCGAAGGCTTGTAAAGATTTGCTGTACCCTAAAAGAAAAACTGTGCTTTCACAGGAAGTCCATAAAGCTATTCAAATGCAGATCGACACCCAAGAAGCTCCAGAAATGGAAGCAGAAGAAGTATCAGATGATCTGCAAGTTGCTAAAGTACAAACAAAAAGTCAAGGACCAACAAAAACTGTTAAAACTGAGAAGCAACAAGATGCTACAATCCAAAGTAAATCAACAAGGAGCAAACACACAGACAACCAGACCAGTGTGAAGGATGCAAATCAAAACACAGTTGAAACTCTGAAGACCGAGAAGCCGCCTAAGTCTGCTAAAGAGGCCAGGGGGCCACAACCAAACGCTCAAAGTCAAATGAAAACTGGGGAAGCTCGGCCCGTGGCTCCCTCGCAGGGCAGAAAGAAAGCTGCTGTAGCTGCAGGTGATACTGGAGACCCTGGTCTGAGGAGATCCAAGAGGATAGCCAGCAGGAAGTGATTGTATTTGATTTTTGATTCTCTTAAGGGCACTGTACTGCTAAGATTACACAAGGTGTTAAGTGTCACCTATGTTGGATGTAAATTTTAGTACTTTTTGTGTCAGCTGTTTTTAATCTTATGAAAATAAAATGATACTTTTTAGAAGACTAGATTCACATCTGAGTGTTTATTGGTGTATAATAATGCTTTAAAGTTTCCCTTAAAAGTGTACAATAAAGTAAAGATATGACAATTATAAATGAAATTATTGCAGTGTTGATCATCTTTCCCAAGGAATTGAACTTCAATGTAAAATTTGACTTACTTAGTGTTTGTAGTGTAGAAGTCCATGGTATAGGTTGGTAGTCTGAAAAGAATTAGCAATTTCACTCTGTTTCTGTGTTTACATGGAGGGTCTGCCATATTGAGTGCCATCCTAAACCAGCTAGTGAGGAGTGGAAGTGAGTTATAAATCCCCGCACAACCAGCCTGCATCGATGCCAATATACTGACCATGTGCAACGCAGAACTTTGTTCGTCATGGAAGAAGCTCCATACAAATAAAGTGCCACATGACTACCCTGAGGAGTAAACTGTTCAAACTAAGACATTTAATATTAATACAGATGTTAACATCTTAAATACATTGTGTTTAGGATCAAATATACATCCCTTAAGTCTCAGCTGCAAAAAGCAGCTTATGATAGGCATGATACGCTGCTAGTGCGTGGCGGCATCAGGGGGAAATGCGGTGGAAAAAGAAGGAACGTTAAGGTGGCGAAAAGTTTAACCACCGACTTTCACTCGAGAGTGGCGTTTGCATTCCATAAGTTTATAAAGCCGAACCCTGAATTTTTTTTTTCCCCAAAACCCCAACCATGCACATTTGTTGGCCAAACATAACCAAGCGCGACCCCTTACAGGATAAAAATTTTGAAAATGACTGAATAAATGAATTCATTTAAATAAAACTGACCAGCAGGGGGAGACTCTACTACTTGCAAAAAGAAGTCAAATTGTTCACAAGTCAGTAAGAAAGTGACCCTACTTCTCACTTGATTTATTTTCTCAGGAAACATTTTCCAAATGAGTTTACAGGCTCAGCTGCTGCTTTCAAGTCTTCAATACGCCATGACGTTCATTTTGTACATTATTGTCCCATTTAGAGTCAAATAGACAATAAAGCCGGATATGCAACTCTGTGGCGACTTTGTGATTGACAGGTTGCTACCACTTTGACTTGTCAGCGTAGCAATGTATTCCCTCCCAAGCTCCACCCTCTTGTTCAAATATGCTCACTTCTGGCTCCCAAAAACAAGATGGCGACCGCCTAAATGCCAAACTTGAGGTTTCAAAAGTCCACATACAAATGGGTGAGGTCACCATGGCTACATCCACTTTTTTTAAACAGTCTATGGAGCTGACTGAGGTTTAATGTTTGCTCAGGGACACCTCAAAATAGTGAATGCCTGTCAGCACCATGTCCTGAAGCCCAAACCCTCATGACAAACTGAATTAAATGTGAAGTTTAATTTGTGGTTAAGTAGGAATTCATTTTCAAACAGACCGCTGGAGCTCTATTCTTCTTCATCTTTACTGATGATTTGCTGATTGATTAGTAATTTGGTACTTATTGTGAATGCTTTGTTTTTGATGAGATCATGAAACCCAATCTCTGTAAGAGCCACCAACACTTCATCACACCTCATTTCTCTTTCACTGTCACAGTTGGAAATGAGTCACGAGCGCTGTTGAATCACTGCAGTTTCCTTCGAGTAATTCTTGGACAGCCGCGCAGCAATTTGGGTGTAACATTGTTAATCTTCCCAATCAATCGGTCTGAGCAGGGAGGAAGAAAAACACCCCGTATTCACTCTCCGTGAGTCTGGAGTGGGAAAACATTGTGCTGACAGCTGGAATGTTTCGAGGCACCTTCTTAAGTTACAAATTAAGTTTGAACTGACGGTCAGATTTTCCGTCATTTGCCAGGATTTGCTTCTCAAAAGGCTGCAGTCTTGACAACTGGAGGAACATCTATCTTCACAGCTAGAGCTCTGTTATATTTTCCCACCTTAAGTCTCGATCCTTGACTTTTTCTGCAATCTGGGAGGCTCGTTTTCAGTCTGACTGTAATCCCAAGACCCTGACGAGGGATTTCCCTTTTTCCCCTCACATACACACATCCCTGATTGGTGAGATGTTTGTCCGATGGTCAAGCACGACGACCCGGCCAAGACCAAAGTAATACAAGCACAGGGTGGGAATCATGGCTCCATATCCTGCCATTAAGTTTAATAGTCTAATACCAATAAAGTCAACTTGCCTCTCCAGCAATCTTATCGTTAGCAGTGAGTTTATTCTAGAATGGATTTAGTTTTGGCTGCTTTTTGTCTTGTTATTCCAGCATGATTTCAGTTTTCTTCCCTGCGGCTCGGCGTTCCTCCGACTTTTCTGCTTGCCAAACCTGGAACCCTGAACTGCTTTTCAGAATCGAAGCATGGGAACATTACCTCAAATGCGTCAATTTCAGAAATCAGATCTTGTTTACGGAAGGAGTCCAAGCAGACGGCCGGGATCCTGGCCCAGGGAATTGTGGGTCGTGGATTATATATAAATTGCACATGTCTTTCGCCTTGTGACTGAATAAACTTTTCTCTGTATTTAGGCAATTCTTTAAACATTTTACCTGTTTACAAAATAGGCATAATAGCCAATCTATCAGTAGCCTTATCATATTATTTTGTAGTTTAGTATATTAAAGGAATACTTCAACTCCCAAATGACCATTTGTATATGAATTACTCACCCCATGTTATGCTGAACATGTGTAGAAAACTGCATTTTTTTCTTGCATGCCTCCACAGTGAAGGATGAATCCAAAAACGTTGAAAATTCCTGATGAATTGAAGTCATAGGGGTCCACATTTAACAACAGCAGAACCCCCAAAAAGAGAATGGTTTGGCCACAGACAGTTGCTCTCTCCTTATCCTTCCTGACTGATTCTTCTCTAGTTTTGTGTTCTGCTAGTGTCCTTGTCACTACTGGTAGCATGAGGCAGTACCTGCAGCCCAGTCAGGTTGCACAGGTAGTCCAGCTCCTCCAGGATGGCACATCCATACGGGTGGTCACAAGAAGGTTTGCTGTATTTCCCAAGACAGTCTCAAGAGCATGGAGGAGATACGAGGTGACTGATTGTTACACAAGGAGAGCTGGACAGGGCCGTAGAAGGGCATCAACCCAGCAGCAGGACCAGTATCTGCTGCTTTGTGTGAGGAGGAACAGAAGGAGCACTGCCAGAGCCCTACAAAATGACCTCCAGCAGGCTACTGGTGCGCATGTTTCTGACTTAATTGTCAGAAACAGACTCCATGAGGGTGGCATGAGGGTCCAACCTCCTCTAGTGGGCCAGAGAACACCAGAATTGGCAGGTCCGCCACTGGCACTCCGTTCTCTTCACAGATGAGAGCAGGTTCACACTGAGCACATGTGACAGGCATGAAAGAGTCTGGAGACACTGTGGTGAAAGTTATGCTGCCTGTAACATCATCCAGCATGACCGGTTTGACTGTGGGTCAGTGTTGGTCTGGGGAGGCATATCCTTGGAGGGTCTCACAGACCTCCATGTCATAGCCAACAGTACCCTAACTGCTGTTAGGTACCAGGATGAAATCCTCAGAATGATTGTCAGACCTTATGCTGGTGCAGTGGGCCCTGGGTTCCTCCTGGTACAGTGGGCCCTGGGTTCCTCCTGGTGCAGTAGGCCCTGGGTTCCTCCTGGTGCAGCAGTCCCTGGGTTCCTCCTGGTGCAGTGGGCCCTGAGTTCCTCCTGGTGCAGGACAATGCCCGGCCTCATGTGGCCAGAGTGTGTAGGCAGTTCCTGGATGACTAAGGCATTGATGCCATTGACTGGCTCTCTCATTCTTCTGACCTAAATCCAACTGAACACCTATGGGATCTTAAGTATCGGTGCATCCATACTGCAACAGACCAGGAGCTCACTGATGCCCTGGTCCAGGTCTGAGAGGAGAACCCCCAGGACACCAACTTATCAGGAGCATACCCAGACATTGTTGGGAGTGCATACAGGCACACAGGGGCCATACACACTACTGAGTCGCATGATGAGTTGTTGTGATAAATTTGACACAAGTTGGATCAGCCTGTGATTTCAGTTTTTTTTTACTTTGATTTTTGGTGTGATTTTGACTCCAGCCCTCAGTGGGTTGATGATTTTGGATTGTATCAATTATATCTTTGGCATGGGTGCATATAGTGTAAGCCACTACTAGGGGGCAGTGTTACGGATGTTGTATCTCTAGTGCACCTTACCCTGTTGCAACACAAAGTCTTTTTGACCTTCTGGGATATTAGATGACGTGTTTGATTAATGAAATGAGGAGATGGAGTAGGAATACACGGCCACGCATGAGAATTAGTCTCTAAAGAAGCTTAATTGTTGGCTTGAGGACATGATTTATTCAGTGGTAGAATGTAAGTACATTTACTGTGCTTAAGTAGTAATTTGATGTACTATGACTTTGTCTTGTCATGCCACTTATACTAATATCAGGGGGAATATTTCACTTTTTAGGAACCAGTAATGAAGACCAAGGTTTATAAAATATATCTAAAAAACAAACTTGTTACATAAAGAAACAGGACACTATGCATGTTATAATCTAACTTTTCAAATGTGCATGTTGCTTGCTTAAATTTGCTCTACAGAAATAATATTTTTCTTTGTTCTTGGCACACTGTTGTTCTGAGACAAAATATATTAAAATCTTTTGGTCAATTATTTGATGATACATTATCAGAAGATGCAAATCTAGCAAAAAAAAATCTATATGTTTTTTGCAAAAGGGGGCTCACATCTGTTAAAACACTAGTGTTGACCTTAGAGAGCGTTGTCCAACACCAGAATATCTTTGGTGTGACAATGTTATTTAGTATCAGACTCTTTGCGTGCCGTCCCGAAACCATCTGTCCTCCCCTGTAATGCTTCTCTGTTTAGCTTGGACACCGAGACAAGACCGTCCCCCAGTCCCCTGCCAAGGAAAACCCTGTAAAAGTATATTAGCGAGAGCGAGGGCTGAGACCAGAGGAGGTGAGGCCCTGTGACACATGTATTAGCAGCCCTGCCAAGTCTAGCAGGGCAGGAATACATTTGTGCTCACTGAAAGCATCCAAATCTCAGTGTGGAGGCAAAGTGTGAATCTTGCCACTCAGGTTTTGAGGTTTCACTACAATCCCAAACAGAGGAAGAGCACTTCACGAGAGGATTCTCCTCTTTAATGTGGTTTGGAAAATAACCGCAAACATGAAAGAGCTTTGGTTTAATCATTAGAGTAAAGTGTCTAAACCACAAGGACTCTAAATAATGTGATTACTGTGGAAGAACTTTGGAGTTACGTCTACAGTGCTTACTGAAGTCTTTTGTTTTGCTTTATTGTAAAACCCAGGAAAGGAGAAGACAGGAAGGAAGGGTGTCTTGTAGGTGTTTGGAAAGCAAAATAAAAAATAAGATGCAATAGACTAAACATTTGGACAATGCCTGAATGTGCACAGGCAATTTGTGGAAAGTGTGGGGAAACAAACATTCTTCAGGTTTGTTCAAGGGATGTTCCCCACAGGGAGCAACTTACTGGATTATTATCGCGTTAGAGGAATCATTCACCACAGAATTATATCAGCAGTTTAATAGGAAGCAGAGTTCACCAGAGGTGGGGTGTGCAGGCATGACCAAAGTGCTGTAAGTGAGGCAAATACTGGAGATAACAAGATTCATTGCAACCACTTGGGAACTCTCTTAATGGAGGATTCTGCAGTTGCCAGAAGAAAATGTTGCCATGTTACGTGTTTGCAAACCACAGATGTGTTACATTTGCATGTTTCATACATATCATGTTAGTGTTTCTTAGTGACGTAGTATATGAGCTGACTGTCACTGGGAGGTGGAGGGGATGGTGGATCGTGTGACATCTAGGCGAGATCTAAGTGCCAAGCTGTGGACTGCTACAGACGGCTGCTCATGGCCAACCAACAACAAAATCTGTTGTGTTTTAGTGAGTCATCGCTGTATTTCCAACACACTCTCACTCCAACCTCATCACATATCCACTTTTGGTCATGGACTCTCCGCGTCAACATACGACATACAGTGGTGGAAAAAAGTTTTCGGACACCCCTTGCATTTGTGAAATATTGCATTAAGAATCACTCTTAGGTCTTCAAGTGCAATTTCTTTTAGTACAGTTACAGCCAAAATACTAAATAAATCCTAAAAAAGCCATTAAAAACTTAAAATTGATTGGTTCAATAAAAATACATAAGAAATTTTGAGTATTGGGTCATTTTGGTACCAGTGATGAAGGTCGTTCTTTTTATTAAAAGACACAATTTTTGTTGCCAAGCTTCGTGTCTACATAAAGCCAGCACATTTGAAAGTTCTTCAGACACAAAAATGGCTAAAACAAGGAACCTAATGCAGGAAACACGCCTGAAGATAAAGATTCTCAGCCAGGAAGGGTACAGCTGCCGCCAGATAGCCAGGAAGTGCAGATGCAGTCCTTCAGCAGTTGGATACACTCTGCAGAAATACAGACGAACCAACAGCTTGGAAGACAAACCAAGATCTGGGCGTCCAAGGGTTTCTTCAGCAAGAAATGACCGCATCCTGATCCGCATGTGCAGGCAAAACTGCCGAATGACATCACAGGAGCTTCAGCAGCAGTGGTCAAACCAAACTGGTGTCCAGTGTTCCATCCGCACTGTACGTGGCCAACTGTTAGATCATGGCTTAAGGTCCTACAAGGCTATCAAGAAGCCCCTGATCAATGAGAGACAGAGGTTAGCCCGGCGTCGTTGGGCCCAGGCACACAAGAACTGGACAGCCAGGAACTGGAAGAAGATTTTGTGGTCAGATGAGTCCAGTTTCCAGCTTTATCTTCCTCCTACTAATGTGAGGGTACGCAGAAGGCCAGGCGAAGCATTATCTCCAGCATGTACAGTACCTACTGTCAAGCATGGTGGAGGCAGTATCATGGTTTGGGGATGCATGAGTGCTGCTGGTGTTGGTCATCTCACTGTCTGTGATGCTGTGATGGCACATTGAACTCTACCAAGTATTGTACCATTCTCGAAACCTACATGCTCCCTTCTGCGCTCAATCCCCGGACATGAGCCCCATTGAAAATCTGTGGTGGATTATCAAAAGGTCTGTTTCAAAGCATAAACCAAAGAATTTAGAAGAATTAAAAGCAGTAATTCAAGAAGAATGGGACAAGATTACCCCTCAACAGTGTGAAAGGCTCGTGGGGAACATGCCAGCCAGGATTAGAGCTCTACTACATGCCAGTGGCAGGACTAGTAAATATTAATTTGATGATGTGATGGTTTATTTATTTTTTGTTCAGTTTTGAACACATTCTCTGTTATTTGTTGACTTTGATACCGACAATGTTGAGAACTGACATATTGAAACTGTCAAGAATTTAGTTTTGTTAGTTTTTCTTGTAAACAATAAACAAAAAAATATAATTTGTATTTGTTTGTATCTGTCTAATGCAGCCACACCTTTTGAAACACAAAAAAAGATTTTTCCACAAAGCACTGTTTCAACATATCCACTACATAATAATGTACAAATGTAATGGTTTGCAGAAATGTACAATGCCAGCATTTATTTTGGTTTGGGTTGGGAATTTGATGACTTTTCGGAACCGTAGAAAGATTTCACTAAAGTTTCACTCTCACTGACTCATTGTTCCTTTGGAGGCTGATGATTTTACAGGATAGAAGTAGAATTTCGTATTTACAAGAGACTGCAATCTTCAGTATGTAGGCACCCTTTGACATCATCAGGCTAGCTGTTTCTCTTTGTGCTAAGCTAAGCTAACCAGCTCCAGAGTTTAGTTTCGGTTGTGTTTTTATTTGTTTCAGTATAATTATTATTTTTATTGTAATATGGGGGTATTTGTCAGGATTTGTCAAGATTTTAAATTTCAGAATAAGTATTACAATAAAAACACAGCACTTGTGAGTCATGTATACATCCCAGTCTCTATAAGCATATGCGCCAAAGCCTCCTCATGCTGGTTGTGCTGACAAATTTGAAAGACTAAAACTAAAGACATTTCCTGTATATTTTTTTATTTTAGTTTAGTTTGTTTTGTGAATACACTATTGTTTCAAGTAGTTTTCTTTCTTTTTTGAAAGGCTAGTTTTTATTATTTCTTCAGTTCACTAAAATGTTTAATTACACCTATTTTTAGTTTTTAGTTTAAGTTAACTATAATAATCTTGGATGGCACTAGCTTCCCATTTAGTGAAACAGACATGAGAGCCATATGGCCAAATGGGAGGATGACTTTGGTGAGAGAATCACAGATGAAACCTCCATATGTGTCAGACATTATTTGAGTCAATTCAAAATATTTCACAGAATACATCAGTGCTGGAGTAGGCTTGCCCAATTCTTTCCAGAATTTGACCCAATCTGTCAGCAATGCAACCGAGACCCTGCAACCCTTATTCATTCATTTTTAAGGGTGTCCAAATGTAAGACGAATTTGGACTGAGGTCTCTGAAACACTCTCATATATGTGTGACAAGGCCAGACACCCAGAGCCAAGTCTGGCAGTTTTTTGTGGTTAATAAATTCCAAAAAGTATGGCAACCATTCCTGGACTACTACTTTAAAAATGTAAACGATATATTCATTTAAGAGTGAAGGAATCCTAAAGACAGAACCGTAAGATGATGGAGACATTTTCCTGACCCTCATCACATCAGCTGTATTGGGCAAAGACGTCTGCGCTTACGGGCCAACATCCTTGGTGGTCTGAACGCGGCACAACCTGTACCCTGACAGACATTAAGACATCTACAATAGGCCAGAACTTTTTGAACAGCTCATGTGAAAAATGCTATAAATACCAGTAGCCCAAAAAAGGAGGCAAACCACCTCTGCATACACCTGAAGTCAATTAGTCCCTCTGTCTGCTGTGTCTCATGTAACAGACTCAAGTTCACTTCAATCAGCTGAGCATGAACTCTCACACACAGGATTAAGTCACTTCACAACCCATAGCAGACGTGGTGCATTATGTGGCTCACTGTGTGCGCCCAGTATTTGTATTTCAACTTATTTATAACTAAATTTGGCCAACAATATCAAGAGGGAGGGTAAAATAGAACAGTTTTATAATCAATTTTGATCTGATGTCGGAAAAATATTACATTTATTTAAATATCACAAAATGCATCAGATGGCAGCCGCTGACAACTAAGACATAACGTTTTTAATCCTGACTATATTTGTGTTTTGTACTGTAGTTCTAGACTATCAGACATGATGTCACTGCTGTTAGTTAATAAAAATCAAACAGGACCTCCATATTTTGTACACGTGATGGAATTTGAAAAGTTTATAGTGATGTAATGTGTCAGTAGCACTGTTGTATATTGATGTTACTGAGACAGGCAGACAAACTTGTGACCCCTTGGATTTAGCGTCTGTAAACTTGGACAACCCTCCATCATGGGTTCTTAGCAGCGATGTCTTTCTCAGTCAACACAGCCTGTGTGTAATCTCTCTGCAAGCGACCTCAGCAAGCCAATAAAAACTTGTTCTCTTGGCAAATGAAGAGAGGGAACTCGCTCAGTCCATGGAAGCTGGACAAACAGGGTCCAGAGCCAAGCTGCTGAGGAGGCACAGACCCACTGCGAAGACCAACAGTAGTCTTCTGCCTTTCCTTTCCTGGTCTGGCTACAGCCTTATTATTATTGTCTCTGTTTTGACTCTGTGTCTTCCTCTCACATTTTGTCTCCAGTCTCATCTCCTGGTCTTTGAAATGACACTCTGAATCCTCTTGATAGCAACACAATGTGAGGCAGGTTTGAGTTAAAAGGAGATCTGTTGCGATTTTCCTTATTTTATGTCATATTCTTACAGTGTTGGGTGTTCATATTTAAACGTGGCCAAAGTTTGAGATAAATGTATGTAAGAGTAATCCCTGAGGTCAAAAACTTAAGGATTCAGACCATTCTGAAAATTCTGTTTTCCAGTGATTGGTTTGCTCCAGGCACGTTACTGCAGGTGTCACCTGTTCGAGTCCCCGTCCAGACCAAAATATGGAGCATGGACTGGTGGCTGGAGAGGTGCCAGTTCACCTCCTGGGCACTGCCGAGGTGCCCTTGAGCAAAGCACCGAACCCCCCAGCCGCTCGGGGCGCCTGACCAAAGGGCAGCCCCCTCACTCTAAGATCTCTCCACTTTGTGCATGTATAGGTCCTGTTTGTGCATGTGTGTGTCTTTCAGACCTGTGTGTAATTGACAAGCAAGAGTGAAAACATTGAATTTCCCCTCAGGGGGATTAATAAAGTGAATAAACTTAAACTTAAACTTTACATTACATGCACTGCTACATGTAGCAACATGCTAACGTCAGGAAAACCTGTAGGCTAATCTTGGTTGCTGATGTAAATTTCTCCCAGATTTCAGAGTTTAATCCAGCTGGAATATGTCTGCTCACAACAGTGGCATAAGGAAGTTATGACGGGCCCTAGTGCATTCTATCGTGCATGTATTGTCTTGATTCAAATAGAGGCCTGACACTGGATCACATTAACATACATAATACCTAGCAATCATCACTGCATATCTGACAAAAATGTCAAAGAAAATAAGAAATTAATCATTTAACTAAATAGTTTGATTTTCAAGGTGGCAGTCTGAATAAACTGCAAGGGTCCACTCTCTTTGGGGGCCCCTCCACCCCAGGGGCCCCAGTGCACTTGCACTGCCTGCACTGTCTATATTAACGCCCCTGGGTCACAAAGATTATGGTTTACAAGCTTTTGTTTGTAACAGTAGAAAGTGCTCCTATGCTCCTGTACAGTCATTCCTCCACTACAATGCTACATTTAGCTGCATGCTAAGGCCAGTGAAACATATATTCCTCCTGGAAGATGTCCGGTTGTAAAGATTTTGGTTTAAAAACTTTTTATAGATGACTTTTAATGGGGGGGAAGTACAATTATACAGTTAACCGGGCTACAAGTGTTCTGCTACATGTACAGTACGGGCCAAAAGTTTGGACACACCTTCTCATTCAATGCGTTTTCTTTATTTTCATGACTATTTACATTGTAGATTCTCACTGAAGGCATCAAAACTATGAATGAACACATGTGGAGTTATGTACTTAACAAAAAATAGGTGAAATAACTGAAAACATGTTTTATATTCTAGTTTCTTCAAAATAGCCACCCTTTGCTCTGATTACTGCTTTGCACACTCTTGGCATTCTCTCGATGAGCTTCAAGAGGTAGTCACCTGAAATGGTTTCCACTTCACAGGTGTGCCTTATCAGGGTTAATTAGTGGAATTTCTTGCTTTATCAATGGGGTTGGGACCATCAGTTGTGTTGTGCAGAAGTCAGGTTAATACACAGCCGACAGCCCTATTGGACAACTGTTAAAATTCATATTATGGCAAGAACCAATCAGCTAACTAAAGAAAAACGAGTGGCCATCATTACTTTAAGAAATGAAGGTCAGTCAGTCCGGAAAATTGCAAAAACTTTAAATGTGTCCCCAAGTGGAGTCGCAAAAACCATCAAGCGCTACAACGAAACTGGCACACATGAGGACCGACCCAGGAAAGGAAGACCAAGAGTCACCTCTGCTTCTGAGGATAAGTTCATCCGAGTCACCAGCCTCAGAAATGGCAAGTTAACAGCAGCTCAGATCAGAGACCAGATGAATGCCACACAGAGTTCTAGCAGCAGACCCATCTCTAGAACAACTGTTAAGAGGAGACTGCGCGAATCAGGCCTTCATGGTCAAATAGCTGCTAGGAAACCACTGCTAAGGAGAGGCAACAAGCAGAAGAGATTTGTTTGGGCCAAGAAACACAAGGAATGGACATTAGACCAGTGGAAATCTGTGCTTTGGTCTGATGAGTCTAAATTTGAGATCTTTGGTTCCAACCGCCGTGTCTTTGTGAGACGCAGAAAAGGTGAACGGATGGATGCCACATGCCTGGTTCCCACTGTGAAGCATGGAGGAGGAGGTGTGATGGTGTGGGGGTGTTTTGCTGGTGACACTGTTGGGGATTTATTCAAAATTGAAGGCACACTGAACCAGCATGGCTACCACAGCATCCTGCAGCGACATGCCATCCCATCCGGTTTGCGTTTAGTTGGACGATCATTTATTTTTCAACAGGACAATGACCCCAAACACACCTCCAGGCTGTGTAAGGGCTATTTGACCAAGAAGGAGAGTGATGGAGCGCTGCGGCAGATGACCTGGCCTCCACAGTCACCGGACCTGAACCCAATCGAGATGGTTTGGGGTGAGCTGGACCGCAGAGTGAAGGCAAAGGGGCCAACAAGTGCTAAACACCTCTGGGAACTCCTTCAAGACTGCTGGAAAACCATTTCAGGTGACTACCTCTTGAAGCTCATGGAGAGAATGCCAAGAGTGTGCAAAGCAGTAATCAGAGCAAAGGGTGGCTATTTTGAAGAAACTAGAATATAAAACATGTTTTCAGTTATTTCACCTTTTTTTGTTAAGTACATAACTCCACATGTGTTCATTCATAGTTTTGATGCCTTCAGTGAGAATCTACAATGTAAATAGTCATGAAAATAAAGAAAACGCATTGAATGAGAAGGTGTGTCCAAACTTTTGGCCTGTACTGTAGCTACATGCTAACGTCAGGGAAACCTGTAACCTGTTGCTAATGTTCTTAATTTCTCCTCAATTTCGGATCATATTCCTACTGAAACATGTCCAGTTGTGTTTGGAAGCTTTTGGCAATTTTTTTTTACAGTAGAAAGTCCAGCTATATTCTGATGCAGTTGTTCCCTGTTTGCAAGTACATTGCTACATGTAGCTATATGCTTATGTCCGGGAAACATATAATCTTGGTTGCTGATCTTCATTTCTCCTGATTTCAGATCATATTCCTGCTGGATATGTCCAGTTGTGTTTAGAAGCTTTTTTTGGCAATATTTCTACAGAAGACATGGCCACTATACTCAGTTACAGTCATTGTCATTGACAGTGCATGGAAAGATACAGAAGACCTGACAACACTGACCTATCACAGTAGACTGGGCTTTTTTGGGAGGGTGGCTTAAAGAGACAGGCGCCTAAACAGAGCATCTCAGCCGGAGGGCAAATAGAGGACAGACAGTATGCGGAAGATAAAGTGTTTTTGGACCAATAAAGCCTGTAAACACGTTTTAGTACAAACTCAAAATACAATATGAACCTGACAATGAGCATAATATGTCCTCTTTAATACATCAACACTGTAGCATTGAGTTGTGAGACCTAATGGAGTTGAAGTCTCCCAGAGAGAGCTGACTTCAGCTGTTTCCATATCTGGAACTCATTTAGCTGGACAATAAAGAACAGTGAAATGTCAGTGTAACCTTTAGAGATATGTACTATATATTATTTTGTATTTAAAGGACATTTGGTGTTCAGTGGGAATTTAATGCCCCTTAAATATCAACATCTTTTATGACACACATTTAGGCACCCCACCCCACAGTCCTGACAAACTACTATCACCGTAAAGAGTGGGAAGCTACAGCGTAGATTACAATAAACAGAAACTTCCAAATAATACTGCTTTGTCAGTTGAGGTTTTGGCTCGGGGGCAAGTGAGCAGTTAGAAAAGCTTTAGTGGTAGATGTGATGATTTGGTGGAGTTGTAACAATTGTGAGAGTTTATGCTCTCAGAGCAGAAGGCATTTCTAACAGAGTTCTCCACTGGGAAGAACACCTCTTTAATCACCAGTGTTCATTAGCAGCCTTGTCCGCAGGCGACTATCACCCAGAGAGAAACAACAGCCGCAGTCGTTTTGGCAAATGCCCAAAAACAACATATATTGATGTTAAAGTGACAAAGACTCCAAGCAAGCGGTAGTAATATAGACTTTTCTCTATTAGAAACAAAGGATGAGGGCATGTGATGTTGTTATAGAACCATGAAGTTTAAAGATTAATTGGTCAGTGTGAATAGCTTTACAATATGTCAGACTTTTGACACAAGAGACCACTGTTCGTTTCCCATTTCCTACGGACAGGTAACATTTGTTTCTTTTAACCATGACCACAATCAGTCCCAAAGCTTTATGCTTCTTTAACCCACACCACGCTCTTGTGTTAAATTAACTATAACAAGTATAGCCTTGTAACTTGAAGAGGTGGCATGAGGGCTTTGAAATAATGGACTTGCAGCACAGACTTAACATTCATTTCAAGAGTAACATTGAGTGTGTATTTATCTCTTCCAGGCCCTCCATGTATGCAAAATAAGCTAGTTTGTTAATGGGACAGTCAAAATCAAAATGCATATTTTTCCTCTTACATGCAGAGCAATTTATCAGTCGAGATCGTTTTTGTGTGAGTTGCTGAGTGTTGCCGATTTCACCTGTAGAGATGATTCTCTCCAATATAATGGAACTCGATGGCACTCGACTTATGGTGCTCAAAGCACCAAAAAAAAACAAAAAAAAAAACGCACCACTGAAACATATTGTAACATGTGGCTAATGTTGTGAAACGGTGGTGCTTAGATGTAGCCAACAAAACTACTTGGTTAGGTTTAAAACTAAAATCTTGTTTTGGGTTGAAATAAGTAGGTTTCTTACATAACACAACAGGACATAATGACCATCGACTAACGACCCTCAGTGCATGATGACGTATATAAGAAATGTTTCATTAAAACAATATTGACTTTTGGTTTCAAACAGGACACACCTGTGGTCTCCTGGGTGAAAGTCATGTTATGTTTGACCCACTCACCTCTCTTCCCTCCCAGCCTATGCGGAGAGTCTTGCTCTTTATACCACAGCAGTAGCGCTCAGTATCAGGCATTGCCACAGACTGGTTTGCGCTTTAGCTGAAAGCCCGGTGAGTCACATAAACACGCTAAAGGGTGTCTTTGGCATCAATATCACATGCCTAGGGCTGAGACTTAGCATCGGTATTTGATGACCTGGGAATGAGAACAGATTGCTGTGGATTATCTTGAGTAACCAGGTCATTATTTCTTGAAAAAGAAATTGTTCTGTTACAGTGTGTTTCAGCTGTGCGTTACATAGAGACGCTAATGGATACTTGGTGCATCACTATTGGATGCCAAGGGGCATGCCTAAGCATTGGTATTTGATGACGTGGAAATGAGAACTGGTCGTCCACAGACCTTGCTCTGAGCAGTTTCATGTAGGAACTATTTTCTATCTGTCAAACTACACCTGCCAACATTATCACCGCACAAAAGGCAGCGTGCATCTACTACTAGCTCACCTAGCAGCACTGAGCTAGCTAACCTTACAGCTCAGCTGTGCAATGTTTTCATCTTGGGCTGTCACGGGCCTTTCGTCCATGTTAGATGCACACTTTTCAAATGTATTTTTTTGGCGCTTTGAGCACCACAAGTCTAGTGCCATCTAGTTCCATTATATTGGAGAGAAGGTAGACATCTTTACAGCTGATATGTAGTTTTGATTTGGGGGTTAACTGTCCCTTTAAATTAAAAGCAATATATGTTACTACATGGAATATTTCATGACCCCCAGACCGCAGTGCCTTTCACACAGTGTCAGTGGTAACTTAAATAGAGTTTAGGGTTAATATCACAGGATCAACTGCAGAAACTTATAAAGACACATCTCTATGCTTGTTAAGTTGGAAGCCATCTCAACACTGAACTCGTCCACTCTCAGACGTCAGTGTCTCAGCCTGTGTGGCAGAAGAAGGCCAGGGTCAGTTTACTCTGCTCATCAGAGGAATGCTGGGAATTGTTTGCACTGTCTCCTTCAACTTCTGCTGCTTCTAACCAGATTAGTTTTGCTGTTTCTGGATGCACACACACAAACACACACACATAAACTCCTTTATTTTGCATGTGAAGATACACATTTGAGTTTCACCCTATAAGGAGCCCAGTGGCTCTGGTGTTATGGCTGCAGCCTGTTTGTCTTAATGATGTCTGAGAAGCTTTGAATAGAGGTAGGACTGGATTGTGTGTGTCTCTGTATCACGTCTGTGTGCTTTTGAACCCGTGATAGACAGAATCTGGGATCAGCGTTCGTTTTCTGATGCTGGCGAACGCAGCGCCGTGGTCTGGTTGGCAAGGCGTAAAAGTGAGCCTGTTTTTGAAGATATTAATGCAAATATTTTGCCAAGTTCAGAAATAAAACAGGGCTTTGTGGCTTCATCTGACACACAAGCAGGAAGGAATTCAGCCCGGTCACATGCACAAAAAAAGTATTTCTGTTCAACATCACACTCCAGCACTTGACAAATGTTCCCGAAAACACATGACAAGACTCTTTAATGATACTTTCAACCGTTTCACAACATGGGGTTGAAATACCTGTGGTTTGGTGCACTTCATAGTTCAAAGCGTAACATGTAATGTGCACTGCAAATTAGCTGTGGAGAAGGTAGCTGTAAATTTTCACCCACTCTCTACGGCATGACCTACAGAATAGGTTGAAGAAAAGGAATCCATCACTTATGTGAAAATGATCCTTTAATTAGTCTGGACAGCTCAGACAGCCATGTTTCATGGAAAAGAGACAAGGTTTTGGCCCATTGTAAAGTTTTTCAGGATATTATATTTCATACCTTTGCCTCCAGTGGCATGAATGTCAGACAGCTGCCATTCCTGAGTCCAGAGGACTATTATGAGCCTGTTCATGTTTGAAAATAAAAGGAAGTGTGCAGACACAAGAATATTCAGACCAGTAAAGTAATTACAGTGTCTGGTCACACCCAAAACTGGCTGGTAATGGAAGTTTGATGATGTTTTAAGTACCTGTGGGTCACAGAGTGGCTACTGTTAATGCTGCATGTTGTCTAGTTTATTGTCCAGTTTTGTTAGCTGCATTATTGGGTGGTGCCTCAAAGCTCGTATGATGGCTTCTTTCAAACTAACTTGAACTCCAAGTGACAGCGTTGCATGTGTTAATGTCAGCTCTGGCAGCAAATCCGCTGATTGTGGTCGTTTTATTGAAGTGAATTTAATACAGTCCCATTTTTGGCAGTTTCAAATGTTAGTTTGACCGAGCACTTCCTCTGACATGAGTGGTTGTGTTGTTGCCAATAAATCCCTATGGAAAACTCAGAAGGGCTGATATTATCTTTTTAGTTTATTACAGAAATATCTGTACTGGCAACTAAATGTGTGACAAATGAAAGGACAAACCAGCATTAGAGACCATATTCAAACAATCTACAGTGCACAGTCTAAAGCCTGGGTCTTCATCAGGGGGTCCATGACCCCCAGGGGGTCCTCAGAGTTACTGCAGGCTGGCCGTCAAGTTATTGCTTAGTAGTTTTTTCCCCTAAGATAAATTGGCTTATTTGTAAAATAATAATAATAATGTAATTTTCAGTACACAACATTGATCATAGGCTAACTATTACCCATGAATCCTTTTGCAATCATGTTAGCTATTTAATGCTAAATCACTGTGCGGCGCTAGTCCGTAACAACAACAAGGCGAACTAGTGAGCAAATAGTTTCTTACTACAGAAACATATTGGCCAATTAGCTATGTTATCATTACAAGTGTGCAGACAGTGTGAGCCACAATGGATCTTTTTGTCACTTTCAAAGCGAGAGACACTTAAATACCGTCCACCTCAGAAAAAAAAATTGATGTACAGTACAGGCCAAAAGTTTGGACACACCTTCTCATTCAATGCGTTTTCTTTATTTTCATGACTATTTACATTGTAGATTCTCACTGAAGGCATCAGAACTATGAATGAACACATGTGGAGTTATGTACTTTACAAAAAAAGGTGAAATAACTGAAAACATGTTTTATATTCTAGTTTCTTCAAAATAGCCACCCTTTGCTCTGATTACTGCTTTGCACACTCTTGGCATTCTCTCCATGAGCTTCAAGAGGTAGTCACCTGAAATGGTTTTCCAACAGTCTTGAAGGAGTTCCCAGAGGTGTTTAGCACTTGTTGGCCCCTTTGCCTTCACTCTACGGTCCAGCTCACCCCAAACCATCTCGATTGGGTTCAGGTCCGGTGACTGTGGAGGCCAGGTCATCTGCCGCAGCACTCCATCACTCTTCTTCTTGGTCAAATAGCCCTTACACAGCCTGGAGGTGTGTTTGGGGTCATTGTCCTGTTGAAAAATAAATGATCGTCCAACTAAACGCAAACCGGATGGGATGGCATGTCGCTGCAGGATGCTGTGGTAGCCATGCTGGTTCAGTGTGCCTTCAATTTTGAATAAATCCCCAACAGTGTCACCAGCAAAACACCCCCACACCATCACACCTCCTCCTCCATGCTTCACAGTGGGAACCAGGCATGTGGAATCCATCCGTTCACCTTTTCTGCGTCTCACAAAGACACGGCGGTTGGAACCAAAGATCTCAGATTTGGACTCATCAGACCAAAACACAGATTTCCACTGGTCTAATGTCCATTTCTTGTGTTTCTTGGCCCAAACAAATCTCTTCTGCTTGTTGCCTCTCCTTAGCAGTGGTTTCCTAGCAGCTATTTGACCATGAAGGCCTGATTCGCGCAGTCTCCTCTTAACAGTTGTTCTAGAGATGGGTCTGCTGCTAGAACTCTGTGTGGTATTCATCTGGTCTCTGATCTGAGCTGCTGTTAACTTGCGATTTCTGAGGCTGGTGACTCGGATGAACTTATCCTCAGAAGCAGAGGTGACTCTTGGTCTTCCTTTCCTGGGTCGGTCCTCATGTGTGCCAGTTTCGTTGTAGCGCTTGATGGTTTTTGCGACTCCACTTGGGGACACATTTAAAGTTTTTGCAATTTTCTGGACTGACTGACCTTAATTTCTTAAAGTTAGCTGATTGGTTCTTGCCATAATATGAATTTTAACAGTTGTCCAATAGGGCTGTCGGCTGTGTATTAACCTGACTTCTGCACAACACAACTGATGGTCCCAACCCCATTGATAAAGCAAGAAATTCCACTAATTAACCCTGATAAGGCACACCTGTGAAGTGGAAACTGTTTCAGGTGACTACCTCTTGAAGCTCATCGAGAGAATGCCAAGAGTGTGCAAAGCAGTAATCAGAGCAAAGGGTGGCTATTTTGAAGAAACTAGAATATAAAACATGTTTTTAAGTAATTTCACCTTTTTTTTGTTAAGTACATAACTCCACATGTGTTCATTCATAGTTTTGATGCCTTCAGTGAGAATCTACAATGTAAATAGTCATGAAAATAAAGAAAACGCATTGAATGAGAAGGTGTGTCCAAACTTTTGGCCTGTACTGTACATCTGGATCTGATACACAACTTGGAAGATAGCATTATTTGTAATGGAACACAAAATTTTTAGGTGAGCAAAAGTATTGGAACATATAAACTTAAAACAGGTTAAAGTGAATGAGACTTAATATTTAGTTGCAAATCCTTTGCTTTCAATAACTGCATCAAGCCTGTGACCCACTGACATCACCAAACTTTTGCATTCTTCTTTTGTGATGCTTTTCCAGGCTTTCACCGCAGCCTCTTTCAGTTGTTGTTTGTTTTGGGGGGTTACTCCCTTCAGTCTCCTCTTCAGGAGGTAAAATGCATGCTCTATTGGGTTTAAGTCTGGAGACTGACTTGGCCAGTCTAAAACCTTCCACTTCTTGCCCCTGATGAACTCCTTTGTTGTTTTGGCAGTGTGTTTTGGGTCGTTATCTTGCTGCATGATGAAGGATCTCCCAATCAGTTTGGTTGCATCTTTCTTTAAATTAGCAGACAAAATGTTTCTGTAGACTTCTGAGTTCATTTTGCTGCTGCCATTATGTGTTACATCATCAGTGAAGATGAAAGAGCCCGTCCCAGAAGAAGCCATGCAAGCCCAAGCCATGACATTACCTCCACCGTGTTTCACAGATGAGCTTGTATGTTTGGGATCATGAGCAGATCCTTTGTTTCTCCAAACTTTCGCCTTTCCATCACTTTGGAAAAAGTTAATCTTTGTCTCATCAGTCCATAAAACTTTGCCCAGAATTTTTGAGGCTCATCTCTGTACCTTTTGGCAAATTCCAGCCTGGCCTTCCTATTCTTCTTGCTAATGAGTGGTTTGCATCTTCTGGTGTAGCCTCTGTACTTTTGTTCATGAAGTCTTCTCTGCAGAACAGTAGATTGTGATACCTTCACTCCTGCCCTCTGGAGGTTGTTGCTGATGTCACTAACAGTTGTTTTAGGGTCTTTCTTTACAGCTCTCACAATGTTTCTGTCATCAACTGCTGATGTTTTCCTTGGTCTACCTGTTCAACGTCTGTTGCTTAGTACACCAGTGGTTTCTTTCTTCTTCAGGACATTCCAAATGGTTGTACTGGCTATGGCCAATGTTTGTGCAATGGCTCTGATTGATTGTCCATCTTCTCTCAGATTCACAATTGCTTCTTTTTCACCCATAGACAGCTCTCTGGTTTTCATGTTGGTTCCACCTCTAAATGCAGTCTGCACAGGCAAAATCTATCGTACCCAATCTGAAACTGAGCTCAGACATTCAGTGCTATTTATTGTTTGAATAATCAATGTAATTGGGAGACACCTGGGCAACAAAACACACCTGTCAGTGACATGTTCCAATACTTTTGCTCTCATGAAAAATGGGTGGGTTCAAACAAAAGGTGCTATCTTCTAAGTTGTGTATCAGATCCAGATGTAAATACCTGGAAATAAAAGCTGAAATGTTGATCTCTTGTCCCATATTCATCTTTTGATGTCAAACCCAAATATTTTCAGTCTACAACAAAAATAAAGGAATTGGCCTCACTGTTCCAATACTTTTGGAGGGCACTGTATAGCATTAGAGACAGTCACAAACACCACTAAATAGATTTGAGTTCAAAACTTTAGAACATACTGTATGATTTCATCTAATAGAGATGGTGTTGGAGAGCATTGTCTTACACATGGATCCAAAATCTTCCATAGATGTTCAACTCGGTTGAGATCTGGTGACTGTAAAGGCCATAGCATTTTGTTCACATCACTTCCATCATTCTAACCAAACCATTCATTGAGCCCTAGTGCAAAAAATCATCCGCATTTGATATGTTTCTCTGCTCTTTAATCAAGTTTTTCCTTTAATTTGTCCTATCTATGTCATCCAATTAGAGTGCATTTTTATTTACATTCATTTTATAACTTTTAAATGTCTCCCTGAGGACACACGTTGATTAGAACTGGGATCAAGAGTGGAAGGAAGCCAGGTTTTAGATGCAGGCAACAACAGGGCTCTTTGCACTCAGTTAACTCAAGTGAAACTACAACATGTTGTGTTGTAAAGTTCTCTATTAGAAGTAGAAACAGGGCCAGAATGTCCCAGACAAAAGTTTTTCTATCTCATTTTGGAAACATGCACCTTTACCCAGAGTGTATGTTCAATGAGGCGAAACCATCACAAGACTAACATGTTAATATCCTATTTTTAGCTATATGAACTTTATTTTAGTGTGGGAATTCAGAGTCTTACTCTTGTATGGAGTTCAAAGCAAACATTTATTCGATCCCCTGGACATGACTTCTTGTTGCAGGCTAATTCTTGAGTCCACACTGCACTACCCTGCTACCACTCCCAAAGGCACTGCTATTAAACTCATGTTTATGTTCTATTTCATGCCGTCTGGATCCTTTCATAGTTTCACTGCAAAAGAAATACATGGAGTAGGGCGAAAGAATCACATCTTTGTGTTGAAACCTTTAATACTTTCTGGTCTCCTAATAACTTGTCAAATATGTTAAAATCCTCTCACTTTATTAACAGTTTGGGCAAATCTCTAAGATTAGTATACTTTACATATTAACCCAACCTATGATGGCTTACTGTAACTATGGCACTGAACTAGCCTGCAGAGTCTGGAATACCAAGACCATGATACATTAATAAAAAACATTCCTGCCATTGTCTGTTGAAGTCCAGTGCGTGGGATTTACTGGCATCTAGCCAGTGTTTGATTTGATGGTTTTGTCTCTTTCTGCCAATGGATGCCGCTATATTCTACATACTGGACCTCTAAATGTAGATTCATATAAATACATTCTTAAATATTCAATAAACTTCTCACCAGTGTGGGTTGCTGGGTGGGTGTAGAGGAATCATGAGTGTGTATCGAGACATCTGCCTGGTCTTGGTCAAACAGCATTCCCATGAGGAACTCAACATGGGCCCCAAACATGTCTGTCTGAAAAAACTGTCTGCAAAACTCACGACCCAGAACTGACACAAAGCACAAATAAGTGATAGATATAGGATTTGCTGGATCAGCAGGCTGCGGTGTACCCATGTATTCACAGATTTGTGTATGTATATATCCAGCATGACATTAATGGTTTTCACTGGCTGTCAAGGGTAAATGACAACCCAATTATCAAAATAAATGTTGGCATTGTACATTTCTGCAAACCACAGATTTTCTTTTGAAATTTTTACATTTCATAGTGAATTTGAAATTGAAACTTTTTTTTTTTTTTTTTTTTTTTTTTTTTACATTTCAATCTTCAATTTAATGTTGTGACAGTGCTGTAGTTACCGTGTGGTTGTCACAAACAAGGCTAGAAATGTTCTGACATGTCATTAAAAAATACCTGGTTTTGTTGGCACAAACACAGCTGAAAATGTCCTGAACTGTCGTAAGAAAACGTGGATTTGGATTTGTCACAACAAACACAGTTGGAAATGTCTTGATGTGTTGTTGAAAAAATCTGGTTTCGTCACAACAAACATGGTTGGCAATCTGTTGTTTAAAAAAATACCTGGTTTTGTTGCAACACAGCTAAAAATGTCCTGAACTCTCGTAAGAAAAGATGTGGATTTGTCACAACAAACACTGTTGGAAACGTCTTGATGTGTCGTTGAAAAAAAAATGGTTTTGTTGCAACATACACGGCTGGCAATGTGCTGTTAAAAAATACCTGGTTTTGTTGCAACAAGCACAGCTGAAAATGTCCCTAACTATTGTAAAAAAAAAAAAAAAAAAAAAAAAAAACACAGCTAAAAAATGTCCTGAAAAAGATGTGGATTCATCACAACAAACGGAATGGAATGGAATGGAAATGTCTCAATGTGTCATTAAATAAAAACGGTTTTGTTACAATAAACACGGCCAGAAATGTCCCAGCCTGTTGTCAAAAAATACTGTTTTCTTGCAACAAACACAACTAGAAATGTACCATTAAAAATGCCAAGTTTTATTGCCATAAACATGACTGGAAATGTCCCAATGTGTTGTTAAAAATATGGCCTTAAATTTCCTGATCTGTTGTTAAAAATGTCCAGGTTTATTGCAGCAAACACGGCTGGAAATGTCCTGACATGACGTAAAAAAATGCATGCTATTGTTGTTTGTTGGTCTCAAACTGTTGTCTGCTGCTTGGCAGTCATCTCGTCTTGGTGCCGTGCCATCCATCATCCACGGGAACTGCCCATTAGTTCGACAGCCCATTGGTTCGACATCCCATTGTTCCGACCATATTAAACTCATTGTTCCGAAGTCCGTTCCGAAATCATCATGATGCCCTGTGGTTAAGGTCTGGTTAGGTTTAGGCACAAAAACCATTTGGTTAGGGTCAAGAAAAGATCATGGTGTGGGTTAAAATGAAAAATAAAGTGACAAACACATAAGCCGTGAGCCTGCTCTGCCTCAAGCTGGT
Source organism: Epinephelus fuscoguttatus (assembly GCF_011397635.1). Taxonomy (NCBI): domain Eukaryota; kingdom Metazoa; phylum Chordata; class Actinopteri; order Perciformes; family Serranidae; genus Epinephelus; species Epinephelus fuscoguttatus. Next base: position 18,522,746 of record NC_064775.1, read on the forward strand.
CGCGGCACACCACGCCCACCGCGAGCCGTTCAGCACAGCGGACAGTCGGACTAATGGGATGTCGAACCAATGGGCTGTCGAACCAATGACATGGACCCTAATCCACTCCTCCTCCTGTTGAGAAAATCAGCTCATATAAATGTAATCTGAATAATGTCACTCTAGAATGGTTGATATTATACATATGAGACATACAAGTGTAACATATGTATGGTTTGCAAAAAAGTATAATGCCAACATTTTGTAACCGAGGGTTTACAGATGTCGCCTATACTGTGTAAAACTATAAAATAACAATACGGAGGCTGCAGTTTCACACGAGGACCACTTTATTCCGTCTTCCATTCCAACCGTAAACTCCACTGCTACCACACCGTGTAACAACACTTCCACTCTCTGTTAAGCCTTCAAAATAAGAGCTCAAGGCATGTACTGTGGTGACAGCTTATAACAGGAACTTAAAATCACTCTAAGAGGCAAGTCCATAAAAATAGGTTACATACCTCCCCTCCTACAAAAAGAAACGTCCTCGTTTCAACACAATAACAGCATAAGTGCATAAAAAATACACAGGCTTGTTCAAAACATTCTCAACCTGTCCTCCTATAGCAGAAAAACATACCCTGGCACAAAAAAAGAGAAGTGCATATTAATCTGTGAACTTCAGAAGCAACCCAGCACCATAAAACAACATCTTAATAACAATATCGAAATACATGTTACCCCTCACACAACTGCACAGTCTCAGTAAAGCATGCCACACTATCCCCCTTGTACACCAGAATATTCTGATACACCATAGCATTCAGACATACTATACACATATGGAAAAATGTGCCATCCCAGTAAGAAAACATGTTAAGTGACCTTGACAAACATTCAACAGAATTTCAACAGTAGTATTTCCTCATCTGTGCTGTTTATCTTTCTTTTTTTTTTTTGTGAAACAGCTAACCAAATGTGACAAAGTCCTTGAAACGAACTGGTTTTCTCACAGTCTTCCCAGAACGAGAAACAGTCTGTAGTGGCTCACTGGTGCCTGTAATCCGAACAGTTCCTGTGTCAACAGAGGCCAGCGGTTCCTCAGCCACAAAGTCCCCCTCTGGCGACCCCTCGTCCAGCAGCGAGGGAGCATGAAGAGGAGAAGCCGGCAGGCTATCTGAAAAACCAGCAACCATCGGTAGTGTGTATGGTTTCAGTCTATCATAATGGACGACCTGCCCCTGTCCATCAAAGTCCAAAGGGCTGCCAATATGATAGGTGAGGCCAGGTTCCCCCTGAGAGCCCAACACCGACAGGACCCTGTAGGGCCCCCTCCAGTGAGGAGCAAGTTTCATATGGTCCTCTGTCGGATTATGCAGCCATACCAGATCCCCTACTGCATATGGCTGGTGACGGACGGTCCCATCATAGTACAGCTTTTGCTTCTCGTGAGCGTTGGCGCCACCCTGCCTGGCACCAGCAAAAGCAGTCTCCAGCCTCTCTACCAGAGAGGCCACAAAGTCAGCATGAGAAAGAGGTAAGTCTGAACGTACCAGCTGAGATGGCACCAACACATCCACTGGAACACGAGCCTCCCATCCATGAGTTAGATAGTACGGAGTGAAGTTGGTGCAGGCATGAACACATGTGTTATAGGCGAAAGCCACCTGTTTCAGATAATTGTCCCACTCACCACCACAGGCGAGCAACGACTTGGCCAGCTGGTCAATGAGGGTGCGATTAAAGCATTCAACCATGCCGTCCGACTTGGGATTATAAGGTGCAGTGCGTGTTTTCTTTATTCCCAGGAGCTGACACAGTCTCTGAACAATCTCAGCTTCAAACTGCCGGCCCTGATCACTGTGGACCACTTCAGGAACGCCATGCACCAGCACATAGTCTTCGAACAAACACTGTGCTACTGACTGGGCTGTTTGGTTAGGGAGAGCATACAGATTCACAAACTTGGTAAAGTAGTCTTCCACTACTAACACATATCTGTTTCCCTTAGAAGTCACTGGCAGTTCAAGAATGTCAGTTGCCACTCTCTGGAATGGCCGAGTTGCATGGACGCTCCCCATTGGTGCACGATGCTTAGGCACCGGGGCCTTGCGGGTTTGACATGGGCAGCATGCAGCTGATCCAATGTAATGTCTGAATTGGCGTATAGCCCACACTACAGCCCACAGCTCTCTGTCAAATGTAGACCAGCGCCTTTCTGGGGAAGTGAGTGATTGGCTAGTGTATGCCACCACTCGCTCCAGTCCGTCCCTGTCCTGAGCCAACACAGCCCCAACTGCTTCCATGGAGGCATCTGTGTACACTTTAAAGGGGATGTTAAAGTCAGGCATGGTGACAACTGGAGCGGATGAAAGCACCTCCTTTCAGGTACTCAAAGGCTGTGTCACACTCAATGGTCCATTTGAAAGGCGTGTCTTTGCAGGTAAGGCGGTGCAGAGGAGCTGCACGCTGGGCAAAGTCCTTAACAAAGCGTCTGTAGTAAGAGCAAAGGCCCACAAATGCTCTCACTTCGTTTGGATTCTGTGGTGTGGGCCAGGTTCTGACTTTGTCCGTGTTTCGAGGGTCAGGCTGTAAGCCGTGGCGAGAAACAACATGTCCCAGGAACACTACATGATCTTGAGCCAGGTGACACTTCCTAGGATTCAGCCTGAGGCCAGCTGCCTGAATCCTGGAGAAAACTTCACTCAGACTGGAGAGATGGTCCTCAAGGGTGGGGCTGTATATTAAAACGTCGTTGAGGTACACCATACAGACTTGCCATGGGAGCCCTCTGAGCACCAGCTCCATCATGCGCTGGAATGTTGCAGGTGAGTTAGTAAGGCCCATCGGCATAGACTGCCACTGGTAGAGGCCCCGGCCCGTTGTGAAGGCAGTTTTCTCCCTGTCTCCCTCAGCGACCTCGACCTGCCAATATCCATTAGAGAAGTCCAGCGTACTGAACCACAGGGAGCCCGCCAGTGCATCCAGGGTCTCGTCCACCCTGGGGAGAGGATGACAGTCTTTCACGGTTATACTGTTCAGGCGACGATAATCAATGCAAAACCTCCACTCACCATTCTTCTTCTTTACAAGGACAACAGGCGAGGCCCAGGGGCTGCAGCTTTCCTCAATTACCCCGTCAGCCAATAGGGCGGCCACCTGCCTGTCTATTTCCTCTCTCTTTTCTGATGATGATGATGAGGATGATCACCAGTCTTGATGTGATGTTGGATAAGTGTGCATTTGCCAGTCACCCCTTCTGATGTGCTGAATATCTCCTGATGCTCTGCCAGCAGTGCAGCCAGTTGTACTTTCTGTTGCTGACTAGCGGGAGACTCCTCCAGTGACACAAAAGGCACATCACTGGATGAAATGGCAGAGACAGTCTCAGTTGGAACCCGTGGGAGTGACACAATCTCGGACTCATCCACAGAGAAAAACTCCTCCAGGTGCACACCTTCTCTTAGTATAATGTCCTGATTTGTAGGATTCAACACACGGGCTGTGGTAACCCCGTTTTTCACAGATGTCACTGTGTGAGCTATGACGCACTCACTTTTGCCTTTGAGGTTGGGTGATAAGTAGCCCACAAAGTCAGGAAGCTGGTCAACGGGCCCAGGTGGGGACACACTCTCAGGCACTAGCATCTCGCTTAGGGGGGGCAGTGTCATGACAGTGGTGATGGAAACATTACAACACTCAGGAATCAGGTCTTTGCCACTCCGAAGTGGAAGTACAGTGTCCCATAGGTGCAGTTTGCCACGGGCATAATCCAAGAGGGCATGATTAGTGACAAGAAAGTCCAAGCCCAGCAGCACTGTTTGTGTGGACCCCCTAATGACGTGGAAAACCTGCTGCCGGGAGGTCTTCCCCAGACGCAGAGTGACTGTTATAGTGCCCAGTGTGTCAAGCATCTGTCCATTCACTGCCCGTGCAGCAATAACGTCCGCCGTTAGGGGCCGCTTGTGCAGGGCTGGAACAGACATGCGGAGATTGTCACTGATAAACGACTCGGTTGCTCCTGAATTAACCAATATGTTAATTTCAGTCCCTTCAATGCTTCCCCTCACGTATGAGGTTCGCTGTTCTGTCTTGTCCGGTGTCATGGCATTACTCGTGGAGGAGATAAACCTTCCTCCCTCCAGAGGGCCCATAGGCTCTGTAGCTGGTGTTTGGGCTGCAACATCAGCTACATCTCTTTTACCGACTGGTTTGCTGAGTCTTCTCTCCTGGGGGAGAGAAAATGCACACCTCGCCGTCTCTGTGTTTCCTCATTAGAGGGACTCCTAGCAGGTCTTGGACCCCGCCAACTTGGGGAGTTGGCTCGGTTGTTGTAGGGGGCCCAGTAGTCCTGTTTCTCCCTGGGACCTCCTTCTGCGCGCCGCTCGCGCCAGCCACGGTCAGGTGAACGCTCTCTCTGTTCACCCCATTGGCGAGACTGATAGCCCTGCTCCCCACAAGTATACTGACACTGACCTCCACGTACGGGCTGAGGGGCTCTCCATTCATCCTTCCAGCGGCTGGATCGCAGTCGGTTGTTTTCCTCTGCCATTTGTCTCATTTCCATCCTCATTTCTCTCATATCTGCAGTAAGTCGGTCCATAGCTCTGTACAAGCCACCTCCATCAGATATGGAGTGCACCATGGCCGCTGCACTGCTTTTAATGGGAGGCTGGCGTACCTGTGTGTTGACATAGTCCATCTTTAGGGCCTCTCTGGCCATCTCACACCGGCCAGCGATGGTCAGGGTCTCATCCAAATCAGTAGCTCCCTGCTCGTGACATTTAGCTCTCAGAGCTGGGTCAAGTCCAGCCAGAAATCTGCGAAATTTCTCCTCTTTCTGAGCTATATCACCGTAGCCTGGGAATGCCTCTTGAACTAGCTCGCTTATTTCTGCTGCATATACTTCCAGACTCTCTCCGGGAGCACTGAGGCAGGCAGAGAGGTTTGCTCTGAAACAATCTAGAAAATGTCTTTGTCCAAAAGCCTCCTGCAATTTCTCTTTTACCTGAGCGTAATCCGCCTGAATGGCAGCGGGCAAGCTATCCCATAGAAGAAAAGCAGCCTTTGTCAGGCGCGTTGGTAAAATCCTCACCAGTTCATAGTCAAAGTCACCGCCAGTGCCTCCAACCAGCGCCTTCACCGCTACTTCGTATTGTCTGGCCCAGCAGGGGAAACTTTGTTTTTCTTCACCGGAAAATGGCGGAGGAAGTTCAATCCTCACGGTGCTGGCGAACGGCTTTTCTCCACGTCGCTCTCTGTAGTTATAGTCCAACGGATCCTTGTATTTCTACATGTTGCCCCTAAATTATCTCAGAAGACAGCAGCAAGATGAATGAAGTCTTCGTGCACACACCGCGCCGACTTTCCGACACGACGAAACTCCGCCGTTGCTAGCTGAGGCTAACTGAAAAGCTAACTGACTCTCCGAACTTTTCTTTTCGGTAATTTAGACGTCTTTCTTTTGTGGGACGTTGGCACAAGCATCCCACCGCTGCCACCAATGTAAGGGGTTTACAGATGTCGCCTATACTGTGTAAAACTATAAAATAATACGGAGGCTGCAGTTTCACACGAGGACCACTTTATTCCGTCTTCCATTCCAACTGTAAACTCCACTGTTACCACACCGTGTAACAACACTTCCGCTCTCTGTTAAGCCTTCAAAATAAGAGCTCAAGGCATGTACTGTGGTGACAGCTTATAACAGGAACTTAAAATCACTCTAAGAGGCAAGTCCATAAAAATAGGTTACAATTTTATTCTGGTGACTGGGCTGTGAGTGACGCCCCTTCCAAAGTAGAAGGTGGAAAATGCTGCAACAAGCTTCACTTTGAGCACTTAAGGGTGAGCTCAAACATTTTCCCCAAACCAGTGGGCCCAGACTTTGGCCTGACTGCAAACCACATGAACAGACAATGACTCAGCGGCTTTTCAAGCTGTGAGCAAGCTCCCTATTTTTTTAGGTCCACCTAAAACTGATTAATTTACTTCCCATCATCGTACACCGGGGGTTTCCAGTCCTCACATATTTGGCCCTTGTTCCAAGGGCAGCAGAGGAATGAAATGCAAACCAAAGCATTTGGCTCAAACTTACAGCCAAATAAATAAAACATTTGAGAGGGAGGCTCTCCTAAAGCTGCAGTGTTCTCTCGTATACATGCAGTAATCTTGACGGACAGAGATTACCTTCACGTCCAAGGCCGATGAAGAGTGCTCAGAGTCAGATGACAACATAGTTGACATAATATGGATGAGATCGAGGAAAGCACTATAATTCTGTGCATATGCCGTGGAAAATATACATGTCACTGTTTTATCTTCAGTATAGATTTTATCAGACCATGAATGCCCCATTTTTCCAGAGTTAAACAAACTGATTTAAACATTAGATACTTTTATCTGTTATAGATTATCAGCAAACACGCACTGTTCTGATGACATGCCCATATCCTGAAGTTATATTAATGTCATACATTACAGGAAATGTTTCTAGCTTCCAGAGTATTTAAACCATGCAGCCCCATTAATTTCATTGGAATATCATCTTTTCCATCATTGTTGACAGCCGGCATTCACAAATGATGTATGCAGTCTTAAAGTCTAAGTACTTTCTTTCTTTAAAAAGGATTAATACATAAAGTGACACATTTTTCCGCTACTTTTATTCTAAGTGCAGTGTACTCCAGTCAAATTTATTTATATAGGGCTTTTGGCAGGCAGGTATGCTCAGGTATATGTGCATGTGCATTTTTGTGATGATATATGAGCATCATGCAGCAGCCAGGCAGTGTGTAGGAGCTGGTGATTGACAAACTGCAGAGAAGGAGAAAATGTAAACATTTATGGATCATATTTGTCATTTCTCATAATGTAATTACTCTAATCCTGTTTTAGCTAACCAGCTACTCTCCTGCCCAGAAACACAGGGACATGTGGCCATGAAACTGTGCACAATAGCTCCATTGATGGAGACCTTTGAAATACGTGAATGAAGTGAGCGGGTGCTTTCTTGATATGAAGCCTTTGGGGACAAAACAGTGCTCTGAGTTGCATTATGGGAAGTGTAGGATGCCGGATTTCTGGAGCTTGGCCCATACTAGGGTATATATCCAAGATATCCCAGTCTCTGCAGCTTAGATTTTCCTTAAATCTGTCTTTGGCAAAGTTTATGGATGTTGCTAAATCTCTTTAACAGAAACAGTGACTTTATCTCCTTTACAGTTCTGCACCTGTTTTGTTGTTGTACAATGTGTTCTTATTTTTATTTCCACTCTGTCACATACCTGACACTGGAGTGAGCTACTCTGGTTTATTCTGAGTGAAGAAAAAGTACATAAAAACTTTTTGTGTGGAACACAAAGGACATAAATGTGTGTTTTCCTCCACTAGTACCAGAAGCACTTTCTTAACAGGATGAGTGGCTAATATGTATAGATACAGTAGGTATGTATAAATGCCCATATGTCCACGTTTTAATATAAGGTAAGTGTAGTCTTTGTGTCTTTGGGGCTGCAACATGGGAATTGTAGAAAGTCGTTGTTAGACTGCCACTGTTAGACAAGGAATAAAAGTTTATGGACACCAGAAAAAACAATTTACATCCCAAACCAATCATATCTAGCAAAGTAATGGTATATTAAATTACACTGCAATCAGTGGCACCCAAGGGTGGGTTCTCAATCTCAACCCAAGCCTTATGGGTCTTGAAAAGCCTGACGGGTCGGACTAGGTTCGGGCTGAAAATGTGCGCTGATTGTCCCTGCCAGGTAGAGCTTAGGCTATTGAAGAAAAAATAAAATTTTAGATAAATGAAGAACAGTAAAAAGTGAGCAATCTGCGCTTAAATTAATTATTAATTATTGAAAATGTAAATCTTGGTCGGACTCAGGCTCAGTGTTATATGTGATGATCTTGGACGGGCGGGTTCGAGCTTCAACTAACAAAGGTTGGTTCTATTTGGGTTGTAATTTTTTCGTCCCACTACCAGGTCTACTACAACTGACAACAGCAGGCAGTGAGCCTATAGAGCCCTATAGAGGAAAAGTCAGCTAGCCTGTTTGAAAGACAATGAATTGTCTAACATGTATACAGATACATAACACATTAAAACAGGATTGTTGTGGAACTAAAAAAATGTTGACTGTACCGATAACCTATGCATATCAGACAATTGACCTTTTGCTAAGCCCCGCCAACCTTAATGATGGTCCAACAAGCTGTCGGAGTAAGCATGGAGCCTACACTGTAACTAACTAAACTCCCTGAAGAAATATTATCATATTTTTGGAAAAATAAAACAGTGATTCCAGAGAGAAGCAGACAGAGGGGTCTACAGTCTGTGTTTGAAGGATATATCCAGGATCGCCACAGAAGACAATGAATATAAAGGGAAACTTTGTTGATATTGAACCAGCTGTGTGGCATCACAGTGTGTGCAGATGAACAGTGTTTGGCTTCTTCCCCGTGCCACTACCAGCACCCCGACGGGCAGGGATCTCTGGAGGAAGTCAAATAACATTCATCTGCACACAATGTGATGACACACAGCTGATTGAGTATCAGCAAAGTTTCCCTGCTTCCCTTCACTGGTTCCTGTACAGCAGGGTCGGCCTTTGTTTCACTGTTATAATCATTAAAAAGCAGCATGTGTATACATTCAGTAGGCTATATCTTTAGTAGCTACCTAGCTAACCCTACACTTTTCAGGGTTTGATTTTGGTTTTGGAACAGGGAAGAAACGCGATTTGTGTATGCCGCCATCTTCCGGCGGCACCATTACTGTGGTGACATGTGTCAGTCATCAATTCATTATGCTGTCATTGTGGATTTACTCTCTACAATGATAGCATCATGAATAGCTGGATTGATGATGTTAGATGGTGGCCTCCGGTAACTGATGAAGGTATCTTAAATGAGTACCGATATTAATTTAGAAATTAATCATTTGCATTTGTTTGAGTGATAAGCAGGAAAGATTAGAGTAACAGGGAGATAATAGACTGTATCATTAAACACTGTGTAGTATAACGTTAGCATACGTTACGTGTGCTGAGGTTAGCAAGCTAGCAGCGTGACATTTAATCATTATGGACAGGCTACGTGACTAAAAACAACAACAACATGTGTTTGTGTTTTGTTTTAGGTATTCAAGAATACCAAGAATCAAGAATTACAGGTCTCTGCTTGAGGGTCAAAATTACCTGAGCTCCGGATGGTCGGGCAAATTTTACACCGCCTTTTAGACGACCATCACATCATATTGAAGGCGATCAATATTGATCGCCTTCAATATGATGTGACAGTCACATAGCCTGTCCATAATGATTCACACTACTGGCTTGCTAACATCAGCACACGTAACGTATGCTAACGTTATATTACACAGTGTTTAATGATACAGTCTATTATCTCCCTATTACTCTAATCTTTCCTGCTTATCACTCAAACAAATGATTAATTTCTATATTAATTTCGGTACTCATTTAAGATACCTTCATCAGTTATCGGAGGTCACTGTCTAACATCATCAATCCAGCTATTCATGATGCTGTCATTGTAGAGAGTAAGTTCACAATAACAGCATAATGAATTGATGACTGACACATGTCACCGCAGTAATGGCGCCTCCGCAAGATGGCGGCATACACAAATCGCTCGCCGAATTCGTCTATATCTTTTTCCAACCTCTCCAGGTAACGAGTATCATTAATACACGACGTGCCCCAGGCACAACATTTAGCTCCAAATCCACAAAACCAGCCTGAAAATGAAGGAAATCTGAAACGATTGCATTAGAGTCAATGGAGCACAGCTGTGTTGTTGTCGGACCCTGGTCTGAGCTGGCCCGATGATACCTTGTGATTGGCCAGTCTGTGTCCAGGGGCAGGACTTAGCAAAGGGTCAATTAAAATATCAACCCTAAATAAGAAACCAAAGTATATCAGTATGTGATTCCTCAAGCAGCCTATACACTTCAACAGCATAACAGAATTCCTGACATTTGGCTATGGCTTTTGGTTTTGGTGTGCCAATCCAAGACTTTCAGTGGCTCCATCTGGCCACCCTATGAAAAATTTGTGAGGGCGCCACTGACTGCATTACTCCCAGAACCAAAGCTAATCCAACCATTTACTTCAGCCAGCAAATTGGTGTAAAATAATTAAATATTCCTGGTCTACTGAACCTAAACAATTGCATCATACAAAGGAAAACATCCACCCTGGGATCCACACACATTCCACATGTCGACATATTTCCAGTACAGTGACAAACAAAGCACTGAAGGGGCTTAAAGCACAGAGGTGATGTGCCCCTGTACAACCCCCTGTTTCTGTCTTCAGCACAGACTTAATGACCTCAGGAAATTCTGGTAAAGGGGGTTAGCGTCTAATGGCCCTTTTCCTGTGATATCACGTGGAACTGGCGTGCTTTGGTTTGCTCTGTAATTGGCCTGACTTCGCCGAAAGGAAAACACTTGGTGACAAATGAATAAACAGTGTTCTGTTGTGGCACGACCACTGTTATGTATTTTGTTTTTCCAAGCTGTCCCACGTCGCATGCTACAGTGAATGACTTACACAGTGAGATGTTAATGATAATATTTAAGCTTCAGAGCAATTAACATTTTTTAAAGCACAGGTTTGGTGTTTGTGAGGGTTCTTTATTTTCTCTGGCACTATTTTTTTTATTTATTTAATGTGCAAATAGCAAACTCAGCTCAAGCGGGCATCTTAGATTCGGGTCTGAAACTGTACATCTCGAACAACAATAAGGTAGTCTGGATCTGGAAATCTGCCTTTTTATGTCTCTGTCTGCATGAAGTAGTTAATCTTGCGGTAAAATGACAAGAGTTCTCCAAACTTCTTTCTTCTTGAGCGCATTACTCTGCCAGCTTAGAAATACATTTTGTTATTACAAGCACATGGTGACTGTTGTTCCAAAACAGATTTCTTTATTTAGTGATAAATGCATGTTCTTGGAAACGTTCTCGGAGCAGTGAGACAGTAAGACAGCTGTGACACTGTCTCTGAACTCTGAAGTTTGGATTGTTGACGATGTTTTTAACTTGAAGCACATAGTTGGAAACTTCCTTGTTTTACCCCTAGACCACTTTATGCAAGTTATATGACTGAATGAAAATAGATATGGACACATTTTAAGCCTATAAAGATGTCTGTGGACATGCCATGTGATCCACACTGTCCCATTTCCTGAGGTGGGAAGTCTTCCTTCCAATTTTGGTGTGCTTTAAGTCGTAGCATGGAAACATGATGAATGCTACAAAGATGTATTGTATTTATACTGCTCAGAGCATTTAAACATGTTGATAGCTGTTTGCGTGGAAAATTAAATATAGAAAAACTAAATATCCACTAAAATATTGCCTTACCTGAATTCCTATTGGGGTTAATGCTAATGGATAACTTTTCTAATTATACTACAGCTAGTATTATCACATGTTTCGGTGATCCAAACATTAAGTGGACAGGCGATACACATCGCGGTTCACACCTGTGCCTGTCACACGTCTCCAGCTGACCACTTGTGTTCAGATTTCATTCCTGCTCCATGCACAGTTATGACATCTGCACTTTTGCTAGCTGTTCAGCAGCATGCATGCTACACATGTTAGCGGCTGTGTCAGTACATCTGGAGATATCGCTGTCAGCAGAATTCAACATGGCTCCTTCCATAGGACAAAACCAGGGATGGTCCATCATACAACACTTCGTCCAACACAACATATAATGGGTAAGTTATCTTAGCGCACTATAACCAACACAGTCATCATGTCCTGCATTAATGATGTAGTCCTCACATCAGGATGCATTAGCGCTTACACTGCATCAATCAAACATGAATTTGTGATGAGGTCGCAGTGAGAATGTGTTGGTCAAATGCATCTCAGACCATCTCAGCAAGTGGTTTGAGTGTTCCTGGCATGATTCTCATTTAGGCTTGCAGCCTATTTAGCATTTTCCATTTGTGATTGGATCATCTAGCCTGGAAATCCAGACTCAAATCTAGAAAGATTTTGAGTCTGGCCCTCACCGATATACCCTTCCTACCCATGGGGCGGCACTAACTGAGGCATTTCAAATGCCGCCGCATGCAACTGAATAGCACAAGGGCCGATCAGAGCAAAAAACAAGGTGACATATTCATTGCACTAAGCCCCATTTGTTTGCCGACCACTGGGGCTGACTGATATATTATGCTTTTGCCGTATCCCGTCGGCAAAACAGCAAAAACGTGCTTCCTGGAAACGAAGGCTTCTAGGGCAGTCTTCTGTTCCTCTCTCAAGGAAGAAGATAAGTGTAGTTGGCTTAGTGTTTCTTCCAAAGCTAAATTGAATGGACGTGGTCCTTCAGCAGCTGCCATCTTGGCTGTTTACCTTTCGACTCCTACAGTGCAGCGCTGTCTTCATCATGTTATGCCCGCCCAGAGCCCGCCTCTGTCAGATAGACTGATCTGATAAGTCCGATTGGCAATTCAGCAGGCTCTGCTCATCAGGGTCAGATTCCCGTGCAATGCAAATTAGAATTTGCTAGGAGCGGGGCATCTGGATTTCCAGGTTATGGATCATCCAAAATGTATGTAAATACCAGGTCTACACAGGCTCTATGTGAGTCTACATGGACAGCAACTAAAATTACAACCTAATGCCATTGCACAAATGATATGTGAGCAAAAAATTATATGCAATACTTAAATTAAGAAAACTTTTCTTGCCATTAATCAAATATTTACTTTTGTCTGCCCTGTTTCTGCATACATGAAGTCAACTTGGGAACTCACACACCAAAATTTTCGCCAACTTTCCGCATTGTTGTTCTAGCTTGACAGGGTGTTCACTTGAATGTTCCCAATCTGAAACTCATTTTTATGATTACACATATCACTTCAATTCAGTAACTATTTGCATGCCCCCAGAGGGCAACTCTGGTGAAACATAAAGGAAAACAACAAACATCAAAGAAACAGAAAAAAAAGACTATAAACAACAAGTAATGGCAAGTACAACAATAAGAGGCAGACTATAGTTTATGGTTAATGGCTGCAATCAGATTTCCAACACCCCATAAATGCAGCAATAGCTCCACAGGCTTTTTTTTTTTTAATAATAAAATAAATGATGGCTGAATTTCAGTTTCAGGGTCTTGGTATTGTGCACGCTGGCTCACTGTCACACAGTCTTACCTTGCAGGGACACTTGATTAAGTGAAAGCAGTCGTTAACGTTATGAGTAACACCTGTGTTTTTCAAGTCAAAATGTCTGCTGTGAAGAAGAAGAAGCGAGAATGAATAAGGTAAACCATTTTTTATCACTTAACTCATCCCTTAATTTTAAGTAAAAGGAAACTTCCACCAGGCACAAGTTTCATATTAGAGTTAAATGTACCAACACTGCAGCCTACATTCTTGGATTAATCTAAGAAATTACATGTTTGGCACATTATTCAGCCAGTTAAGCTGCCTCACAGCTTCACTGTCATCTGTCAGTAAGACAGAGTCAAGATCTCAAAGGAAAGTGAGAAGGATAAATGATTTTCTTTTGATGAAGTCAATGCCAGACCTTGTGCCTTTCACACCACCTGCTGGTTTTAATGAATCCACAACCTTTCGTATCTAGCTGCCAAACTTTCAAACCATCCACCAAAGATGGAGAGGAACATTCGAGTCGCAGCCCGACTCAAAGCAAGCTCTGAGACGACGGGATTAACAGCCAGACAGAAAAATTCAGAGGTGGTCATGAGAGAGAAAGTGAGTCGTCACCGCATTAAGTAACTGGTTCCAGCAGGAATTGGCGGGCTTGCTTGTTTCACTGTGAGGAAGTTTTGCAGACAGTTTTGACTGATGCATAACCTTACTTTTGTTCACCATATGTATATTGTGACTAGGAATGTATTAGGAGCATTAGTTTTCTTGCCCCGCAGCTGTAACTGGTATTTAGTTCGCATGTAATGACATCATGTAGGTACAGTCAGGACCCGCATCTGTAAGTCCTTTTGAGCCAAAATCTCAAGAAAGCACTTAACAAAGGACAAAAAACAGACCAGGAGTATAAGAAAGAGCTCTTTTAGCCAATTACAAATTTGTGCATGTACACACATCAAACCCAGGAGACTTTAACATAGAAATGAGTTGTAAAGTTTAAAGATGTCACATTTAGTGGTGTAGTATTACTGAAGTCAGTGTGACGTCAAGAAAGGAGTTCTCTGTTGTGCACACTGAAGAATCGTAAGTGAGCTTTCTGCTTTATTTCACAACCCTGAGTAACATTTTGTTTTATGATTGAGGCCAACATGGCGTTTGACTGTAGTTTTGAAACCCTTTTTGTGATTCAAGATATGAGAAAAAACTTTCCCTAGCATGGTTGGTACCTCGGGATGTCAATATTTGCAAGAGTAAAATCAGGCCCTGCAGAAACTGGGACTGGTCAGCGTACTAAAATGCAAAAAAGAAAAGAAAAACTGTCTTCTTCATTTTCTCTTGCCAAGTCAGTGGTCACATTTTACAGAACCTGACTGATGTGAAGATTGTAATAGCCGGGCTTGTGAAATAGGTCATTGGCTCCAGTCGGAATTCTCACACTTTTCCAGCCTGTAATGAAATTCAAGCCACAGTCTATCAGCACAAAACTTTAATTGACAAGCTTTAACATCTTTCACAGCTTCCTCGTTTCTAAATGCTCAATTATTTCCTTTCCCTAACAAATAACCAAGAGGTGCTCCGGAGGAAGGGGAAGGCTCGCATTTTTCTGGGTCGTTAGGTGACTTTATGAGATGTTCTGACAGATGGGAGCCATCGACGGCCAGAATCGACAGCTGTGGGGAAGCTAAATGGAGGGGAGTCGGGCAATCTGAACAGAAGCTCAGAGCGGTACTCAAATCTGTGGTAACAGAAGGGGACCCAGGGGACACTGTGGAATTGTCTTCCCTTCTCCTGCATCTGGAGCTTGTTTTTCATTCTTTGAGAAATTAACACTACAACTTGTGTTGTATCACAAATAAGCACATTAGTATCCAATGTAAATAAAAACTTATTCTGAAAATTTCTGAGGCATCAAATCAGAGTAGAGGTTTAAATCTGGTGTTTGGGCCTTACTTTGGACAGATTTACTCCACAATATAGTATGTAAATAGAAGCTTTAGGAATTACCTCTAAATCTGGGGTAGGCAGACATGTATAGTTGCCTGCAGCTCATTCACTCAGTCCCCCCTCTCTGTCTGTCTCATTCTCTCTCTTTATCAGACCACAAATGAGACAAGAATTAGCTGCTAGCCACTCCTTAGTCCCTCCGTCTCGCTCCCTGCTGCTGTGGACTGCTTCCCTGAAAGGAGGGCAGGCAGCAACTTGGGACAAACCTTTGGTTGGTAGCAGTAGCAGCTTGAAATCGGCCGATGTAACCACCCCAGTGCTGAGTGTCACAGTGGGCTAGTGGCCAGTAGGTGCCAAGTCTAACTTGTGTAATGGCAGCAACAGAAAGTTTTCTGATCAAGTGGGGAGTGGGGGCTGTCTGGTTCCCTGGAGCTGGGGTCTGCGCTGACTAGATTGGGGTTACTGCAGATGCTGACTGGAGCTCTGTCTCTGTAGCTGCTGCCCGCTCCCCTCCCGGTGAGGTGGTCTGTAGCAGTAGGGAGTGAGGCAGAGGACACACTGATAAGAGGCTCTAGCTTACATTAGTTTTGGCTCCGGTTAGCAGGAGGCTAAACTATTAGCAACATTTTCTCTCCATCTCTGAAACACTTTGCTGACATTGACACGTGTTTTATTTCCTTTATTGTCAGACTTTCTTTTGGACTTTCTTTTTCAGAGGCCGCCTTCCTTTTTGGGGTTACTTTGCAGTGCAGGCAATTGTTGCCAAAGCTAGGAGAGCAACTTTCTCTGCAGGATTCTCCACCACTGAATCATGCTTTCACCATCTGACAGGAAATGCATGTGCATGTGCAGCCAATAGGAACACCCTCTCTCTGAATAACCTGTGATTGGCCTAAGTCTCCCATCATAGGTTAGCTTTTGTAAAGCCTGAAAACAGAGCCAAGAGGAGGTTTATTATGGGATTTTTGCCCAGTGACACCAAAATAAAACCGCGTACACCAGCTTTAATAGAAACAACTTAGAGTGCAGTGATCGAGGATAAAATACATGTGCAATGCTCCAGAGTGGATTACTCTTAAGCGGCCACGTCAGAGAGAGGTGCCAGGAAAAGAAATAAAAAGAGCGCCCACGAAGAGTAGATTTTTTTTTTTCCCAATGTCCACTTCACTTCATTTCAGTGTTGTTGGTTTTGGAGCCCAACATGTTGCTAGTTTTTGCCAAATGGTGGATGAAACGCATGCCCACCAACAAATTATATTTATGATGACTGGATTAATCACATTTTAGTCAATCATATGGATCACATAGCATTAGGAAAAAGTTAGTGTGTGATGCCTGTGAAGAGTGCCAGTTTTTTAAGACCCAAACTTTAGAAAATAATGTGCACATCCTTACCAAGTGAATCATTAATCCCACATTTGACAGAAACATCACGAGGAATCAGGACACACATGAGACAAAAACCAAACTTGTGCTCTTGCAACATCCACCTGCTAGCATTACTCATGACCACGAGCTGCCAATCCCGAGATCAAAGATAGTTGATTGAACAGGAAACAGGGAGTAATGAGAGTCATTGCCAAGGTTCTCTGCGCGTTTCACATTGCTGCAGCGACTTGGCCTTGAGATCTAAGTGGCAGGTTAATAACTACATGAACAGGAAGTCTGCATGCAGACAGGTATGAGGTCAGTATTTCCACGCAGATGACTGCTTGTTGTTCTCTCTGGTGTAGGAGAAACATTTTGCTGCTCTGGACTGATGATTGCAAGATGAACAATAGAAAAAGAAGAATATGTTCAATTAGACTTAAAAAGTAGTCAAATTTACAGAAGGGTTGTGTCAGATAGGTGTGTGTCTGTCTTTTTCTGTCCATGTTGAATGACCTGTGAGTGAAGTCATGATTATTTGAATTGTAAATTACTTTAACAAGCACAAATTAGCACGGTGAATTTCAGCACAAAGTAGCTGACAGTAAAAATCAGTCAGTTGGGGGGGAAAGCAAAATGTTTTCTTTGTAAGCAGTTCCTGCACGGGGAGAACATGTTAAAGAACCGAAATAGGAACACAAACAAAAACACAAAGAATAATTCCTCAGATGTGAACCAGCTGTTCAGAGTGTGAACGTTCTCCCTGCTGCTGCTGCTGCTTGTTGCTTCCACACACTGAAGAATTTGGGGAAAAGCTGAATATTTTTGACATTTTACACCCAAAGCTCTGGGGAAGAGTCACATTGGAAGACAGAGCTACATGTACATGCAAACCAAATCCTTTCCTAACGAAAAACAAAAAATGTAAAACAGCTAAAGGCCAAAGAATGAGATCAATGGATAGCTTTACCACTTTGGTCCAGACTGAAATATTTAAACACATATTGGATGGACTGCCATGAAATTTAGTTTATACATTCATGTTCCCTCGGGATGAATTGTGGTAACTTTAGTGACCCCCTTAATCTTCTTCCAGTGCCACCAGAAGCTCAAACTTTTTAGTTAAGATTTAATATGTCCAGTACTTTCATTTACCAAATACCCAACCCAGTCGCCTCAAAAAATGTTGGCATTGTATGTTTCTGCAAGATTTCAGCCAAGCAGCAGACAGCAGCAGACCACTGTTTGAGACCAACACGAGTATTGCTGAATCAGAGACAGCTATTAAATTGCTTCCTAAAACGTATCCAATCAAAAAAGCCTTTCATTACTTTCAGCACACAGTTTATTTTATATATGTTATATATGCCATGAAATTTGGTACACACATTCAAGTTCCTCTCAGGATGAATTTTGGTGACTCTGGTGACACCTTTTCCTCTAGTGCCACCAACATGTTATTTTTTTTAGTTATCTGGTCACAATTTAAATTTGTCCAATACTTTCTTTAACCAAATACCCAACCCAGTGCCAGAAAAAGTGTAGGCATTGTGTGTTTCTGCAAAGCACTTATACATTACATTTGTATATTATTTTGTTGTGAATATGTTGGAATTTTGGATTTCAACAACACTGTGGTTGACGTGTGGTGAGGTTTTGTCACCAGAATGTTTGGCTTTAAATACCTGGTCTTGGGGACACAATCTCCATTGTAAAAGCAACAATGTCTCAGTAACAAATAACTGCTTTTTGTGACACAGTGCCTAGTGGATAAACAGTCGAAGGGTGCTAAAAAACACCCACATTAGGTGCCTAAAAACCTGCTGGAAACTCAGCACAGTTCTGTGCTTGTGGAGGTCTCATTGCATGAGTTAAGTACACTCTCAGTCCAAAAATATAAAATGCAAGTCTCCTTCAAAAACGATCCAAGGCACACTGTAGGGTTGGTGCAAGAATTAAAATGCCATCATGCATTGATCAATGCCATCACTGAGTTTACATTGCAAAATAGATTAAAAAGACCAACATGTTGCGAATCACAGGTCTTTATCAGGGTCACTGGTTTTGTTTTTTTGTTGGTGTCTAACAGTGGTCTGTAGTGGTCTGCAGCTTGGCAGGAATCTTGCATAGGTGTCATGTCATCAGTCATTGTTTCTACCTCCCAAGGAGGCTAGATGTAATGTGAAAATGTAACACATTTGTGGTTTGTAGAAATGTATAATGCAACATTTACTTATGGCAAATGGGCTGAAGTACCTGCAAATTAGTGACATTCCTATCACCTTTAACTGTACTTCTGACTGTACTGTTGGCAGTGCTGCCCTCCAGGGCAACTTGGTCTCACGCTGAAGTCATCGTAATCTGGCACTTGGCCATTGACTTGTGGCGGTAGACATTGATGAAAAAGCTGTCCTTTAACGTCGGCATGACATACGACCAGTCGCCGTTATAGCTTAATGGCGCCCAGTAGCATCAGGAGGAAATGAAGCGGTACACAAACAAAAGTTAAGGCTACAAAAGTCAGAGGAGGGTGGGTGGATGGGTCCAACAAACACCAACTTTCACCCAGGAGAGTGATGTTTGTGTCCAGTAAGATTATAAAGCCAATCCCTGTTCTTTCTTCCTAAACCCAACCATGTGTTTTTGTTGCCTTAATCCATCCACATGTGTGAGTTGTTGAAGGCAAAAAAACCAACAGCTGTCAATTCACAGTATTTTACTGACATAGTGTTTACTTTGAAAGAGACTGTATGTAAACAGTACATTTCCTGTGAAAACAAAAGTGTATTTTGAAAGAAGACAATGCATGTAACAGGCAGAACTTGACATGGCATCCCAGAGCATCAATAACCAATGCACCCATTGGTTATTTCACGCCATATGTGGACATGGAAAGTCCATGACCAAACATCTATATGTGACGAGGTTAGAGTGAGAATGTGTTGTCCGGGGGGCAATCACTGATACAATTGCTGCCCCACCCACTGGTCTCTGAACTCTCACCTCTAGATCCCTAACCTTGAGAAGTCTTGTATAGTAAATGTTTTGCTCCTTACAATCAATGTACTCCTTCAAATTAAAGCTGTAGATTTGTCTTCTTAAGAAAGGATAACCAGACTATTTGAAGAACACTATCACCTTACACATTTATAGATATAAAACACATTAAAACAGGATTGTTGTGGAATGCAGAATGTTAATTTGTCTATACACATCAGTAATCAGTAACATTAACTGTAAAATAAGAATTCAAAGTCTATCACCATGCAATTCCTTAACCCTTATATTTACACAGATTTCAACTAGCGAAGTGTTTCCCAACTGGTGGGTCACGGTCCATTCTGAATGGACTGCAATTTATTTTGAAGTACAATGAACTTCCAGCACAGAGCTTTTATTTTGAAGTGCCATTTTCTGCTGTTCAGTGAGGGAATAACGGACAGCTACTTGACAGAGACAGCGAACCAGCTTGATGACATGGCCAGACACAAGAATGACACTGAATACATCGTTATATTCAATCACAGCTTTTGGTTTTGGTGTACCACCCCAAGATTTTAAGTGTCCCCATCTTGCCACCCATGTGGAAACTTCTGGGGGTGCCATGAACTGTTTGGTGCTAATTTGTTAGCATGGTATCACACTAAGATGGTGAACATGGTAAACATTATACCTTCAAGTTAGCATGCTGACTTCAGCTTCTAAATCTTTGTCTTGGTTTAGATTATACTAGCAAAGGTATTTGTCTCAGTCTTGCCTTTTAAAAGCTCAAATAAAGGTAGAAAGAATGGTAGAAAAGTAGTTCTCTCATACTAAGTGTATCTGGGATAACTGTGGACCATTCTCTCTGCCATGTTATCTTGAAAGCAGAAATGTAATCATCTACAAATCCATGGGAAAACTCTCCGGCGTAAGACACAATCGAAATCTCCCGAACAGCTTCTAAATGGGCCTTGTGGTTAGACAGTTTTATCAACTACTGTGTGTGTATACTGTCACAAAAACCTCTCCTCTCAGCTAAATCCTGACCTCAGCCAGCTAACCAAAGTGAGACCCTGCCCTCAAATCTTTCTGCATGCAAAGAATGCAGCAAGAGGTCCAAGTCAAACGAGAATCCTCCTCCTTGTTGCTCTATAGTCGTGCAGCTGATCAGACTCCCTCTTCTGCTTTAGTTTCTTTCCCTCTACAATAACTTTTAATGCAGCAAACATGCAGTTCCAGTAGTGGTTTCTCTCTCACACAGATCCTGTTATCCTTTTTTCTGTTTTCCTCCCTCCTTCTCATGCACAGATCCAGTGCTTGTCCTCTCTCAGCTCGTGCAGCTCCACCCACCTGCAGATAAAAGCCAAACCCTCACCAGAGCTGCTGTTCAGCGTCTGTCCCTCAAAGCTTTGTGATACTTCCACCCTGCAGCAGCAGCAGCAGCAGCACATATAAAGGTAAGTGATGCGTCACCACTGACACAGCAGGATTTGATGATGTTTTGTTTGGCATGGCCACCATGTTTAGGTTTTTTGGTGCATGGTTTGAGTTTGTGATGTGTTTGTCTTGCTTGGTTGTCTGATTGCAGTGGCTTGACTGAATCATTTCCCCTTTCTCTTGGGGGAAAAAAAACTGACAAATCATGTCCTGTTTGAATTCTTGGAGCAGCACATAAGTAACTTTTGGGATGGCACGTGAGGAAAAGTTTCAAAGAAAATGTTTCATAAGACATCCTGCTTCACAAAGCTCACTGCTGTGAAGCCTGTGCTGACAGAAGTCTCTGCAGATAACGTCTGACAGTTTTCCAAATGCAAAGAACTTCCAAAAGAGACACCTGGGAAGAATAACTCAGGCTTAAGCTTGTTAAAATAAATGCACGGTCTTGACAGGATTTAGCACCACTTAATGGGATGTCTTGACATTTTGGAGATTTCAGTTGCATGTCTTTCAACACAGAGGGGAAAAGGGAGGCACTTTTTTATCTAATGTTTGAAGAAGAAAAGGATTCAGTGTTAAATTATTGTAGTTTAAACTATCCCACATAAATAAGAGAATAGTCAGTTTTAGAAAGAAGCTCCCTGGCAGTATGTTGCCTCTCAAAAATGAGTCAGAGATGGAAAGTTTTGGGGTTCAGGAAATCTTTTAGGCAACTTTTTTTCTTCCTATCTTCAACCTAAAACGTGCAGAACTGAGTGTTTTCCATCTTCAGTGTTCTTCTTTATAGCCTGAGTCAACTTCTCTGCATGCATACTGTACAGAAGCGTGTGCACCTGCCAGGAAACAGTTGGGAATCCCTGTTTCAATGTGGATTTATCACGATGTTAAACATGTCCACAGTGAAGCTGCTGTTTCTGTTTTCTGCTGAAAGTGGGTGGAAATGTGTTCCAATCGCTGCTGTGCAAAAGTAGCTCACTGTAAAATGAAAGCAGACATGTTTTGGTGTGAGCAGACGAAAATGTGCTTCTAGCTAATGAGCATCACAGGCCGGTCTGATGAGCTGAGGTGATAAGCACCTTAATAAAAACTTAAGATACCACAAAGGTCAGTGTTTATGGGACTGAGAGAAACCTTGTTAGATTTCTTGCAGCTGTTTCTAACTCTCAGTTCTTTAAATTGAATTTAAAGTGATCATGTTTTTCCTTTCTCAGAGAGAAAACTCTTAATTAGGGGAAAATGTGGTTAGCTCGCGTAGTTGAGGTTAAATAATTATTGTGTAATTAAGTTGCTGATGGATTTTGATTACCGTAACACTCGTAGTGTAATCCCTGGTGTTCTGAAAGGACTGTTGGCATCAGCAAAATGTGGGAGCAGCACCGTGGAAACACACAAAAACACCGTGCAGCAGATGTGCAGAGGTCATGAAAGCTGAAATCAAGGAAATCTTGAGCTTTGAGATTTGGGGCAGAAAGCATTTGGTGAATGCCTGATTGCTATGGGACAAGGTTATGGGTTGTTTATCTGCAGTGGTATCATGCCCAGACCAACCAAGATGCATGCATTTTTTAAGGGGTGTTTGTTATATTGTTCTAGGACTGCATGTTTTTTCCACATTAGGAAGAGGAAAGTTGATTCCCCACTTCGACAAACAATCCGTTTATATTTAGGGGATCTTTAGGTTATGATCTAGTTTTAGGAAACTGAATATTGTTTATTGTTCATTTACATTCAACTTCAAACATCAGGTTGAAGAAACCTAGAGATTTCAAATCCTCAAAGCCGCTTTTGTGTGCATGTCCAAGGGCTTGAGGGGAGCTGGATCCTCTCCTGTGAACTCTGAGGTTTGGCCGCACATAGGCTTCACCACTCCAAAATGTTATGTAGGTTCCTTCAAAACAATCTGCTTGTCAGGAATTGACTGTTTTTGGGGGAAAAAAGCATGTTATGAAAAGCATATTGATGCTATGAACCCTTCAGTTCAAGGCAAAAAGCAGAGATGTTTCAAAATGTTTCATTTTTTGCGCTCCAGCTTTTGTACAGATTAAACTAACAAACAGAACATGTTAATAAGTGAGCTTTGGAGGTGTTGGATGGTGGATTTTGTTACTTTTCAGCCCAGTCTGAAATGGGCATGAAGTCATAACAATGCATTATGTGGTGGTGGGCGCAAAATGGATTAAAATGACATGCTTCCAACACGCTAACAAAGCCCATGCGAAGTCACTGAGGACCTTTGTTGTGGATTGAGTGTAAATAGCAAATTCAATAGAAAGAATCTCAATGAAACATTTATATAGCATGATAGCTACGGCACTAATACTATAGTGCACCACTCTCTCACACTTCTAATCCAGAAAGTGAGAACATAAGCATAACAATGGAAACTCACTACAACTGAACTCCCATGGCTAGCAGCAGCTCCTTCCCTCCTGCCTGTCCCACAGCAACTGCATGGCATAAGATAAGAGAGGTGGAGAGCCATGCACTGTGATTAATCTGTGCAGCATGCATGGGAATGATATTCCAATATATATCTCTCTTTTTCACTGATGGTCTGAATAAGTCGCTAAATTTGTCGCTAGCTGCTTTTTAGAAATAAATCTAGCTAAAAAGTTGTAAAACAAGTTGGCAACACTGCTTTCAAACAGAACACTGCTGTTTGTGTCCCATGTAAAACTTTACTTTTCCTAATTACTTCAAGTAAATAGTTACTTTATGTAACTAGGCAAAATACTTCATGTTGGCACTTTATCCTCCTGAGACCCGAACTTTTGTTTGGTATGCATTTTTAATTTCTCCTAAGATTTAGGATCAGTAGGTTCTGATAAGTATAAAAAACTAAATTTTGTCAACAATAATAAAGTCTGAATGTCTTCAAATGAGCACTTCTTAATTAACAGTGTTTTAGTTTGTTGATGTTGCTAAAATTGGTCAAATTTGTTTCCATATCAAACTACAAACATTATTAATCATAAATAAACAAATTTCAACCATACTATGTGATCCGATTTTGGACCTTGTCCACTTTTGTGTCGGGATCCGCTGCAGACTGACTTGGCAGAGATGGCTGCCATCTTATTTTTTACATGGATTAGTGTATTGTGCTCATACGACCACTAGATGGCACTAAAAAGTGTTAGTAAAGTAAAGTAAAAGTAAAGTAAAGTTCAAGTAAACCCAAAATGTGATGTCCTTACATGAGGACATAGGGTCTCAGGAGAGAGACCCTACATACGTTTACATCACCTACGTGCCGCAGGTAGTTATTTCAGATTATTTTTGGGCATTTTTTAGCTTTTATTAACAGGATAGCTGTAGACAGACATAAAAGATGTCATGACAAAGAGTGAGCCCAGGTCGCTTCAAGAGTCGTCCCCTGCCCCTCCACTTGCAGATAGTTATTTTAAGTGATACCTAACACCACCTAACACATTTTGTGCCCCCCACCACGTAATGAATTGTTAAGAAGTCATGTCCATTCAATGTATTACCGTGAGACAAGGGTTGTCAAGATACTAGAATGTCTAACTTGATACCCCGAAAAATAGTCAATACTCGATACCATTTTTGATAGCACAGGAGGATGAATGACAAAAAAATAAGAGGCATGAAATATATTTTTAATGGAGATAAGACTAACATTAGTCACAACAATATTCTTAAGTTGCAACAGGAAGTGTAAAAAAAACAAGCTTACTCACAAGCTTACTGTAAGATATTAATGACAACTAAATTTTAAGGTTGTTGAAGGAAGTGGGAAAATAAGCAATAATGACAACAGTGTTTTTAGACTTTCTATGCTAATTAACGTTACAGATGTCAGGACTGATAACGCTGGCTGCCTAGCTCGCACATTAACGTTAGTCGTTTTATTAGCCATTAGCTACTAGCCTAACAATAGCATGACAGATGGCTAATTTGGCTGTCAGCTCAGCTAATAATAAAACAGCTAACGTTATGTGTTCCGCCAGCTAGATTAACGTTAACATTTATGATAAATACTTCAATGCTGTTGAAATAGAAGCTTTATTAATGTCTCAAAATTCTTCATAAAGGCCGCAGTGTTGGTCCTTAAGATGCTTTGCCAAGTTTGTTGTGCTACTCGACTTCGTTGCCACCTCTTTGTAGCATTGTTTGCACACAGGCTTATCAACATCCTTAGCCTTTCCCTGGTTGTTTACCTCGTATGTAAACAGCACTTTTGCTTTTTTCATTTTCAATAAAACTGGTCACAAAAGCCCTGCAGCAGCGGCACTTGCCATGTTAAGTTATGCTGGCGACACAGGCCAGCTGACAGTGTTGTTCATGACAGCTAGCGAATACAGCTGGTAGTGAGGGGAGGGGACTATGCATGCCTGACTGCAGCGGTGTGTGTGTGTGTGTGTCAGTGAGAAGGCAAAGAAGGCCCTGTTGGTATCACTACTATCCCAAAATAAGTGTCATACCCAATACTACAATGATTAGTATCTGATTATACAACCGTTAGTTCCGGCCCTGCAATCTGATTGGTCGAGAGACAGTAAAACCGTGATGATATTGGAGTACAACATCACGGTTATTTCACTGTGTATGTATCACTCCGCCTCACAGCTGATTGCAATCAACAATCAAATCAAAACTGACGGTTAGTGTCAGTTAGGTCAGCAGTTGCGTTGTAGGCTAATTAATTCATCCACTGTCAAACAGCCAAAAATTTGGATTTATTTCCTAAAATAAGTTTTGAATTGAACTGTGAATGGTCATCAAAGGAAGATGAGGGAGAGGAGAAGCTTTGTCAGTGTGTCATCAGCGAAGCTCAATGACTTGGAGAAAAGCAACATACTGTCAGATCAGAAGGCAGAGTCGGCTGTGCCTGTGAAGCAACAGTCCACCATGCAGTCACCACAGACTTATTTCACCGGCTGCACAATTAATGGAAACGTGCAGATAAATGTGTATAAAGAGTAAGTGCCTGGCGCACCATGTTTGCGTTACATAGCAACGGTGACAGCGGAGTCCTGAGGGAACTATTTTTGTTGGCGGAAGACAAATAAAATAGACCAATATCTAATCTTCCCTTTATGTCGAAGATCCTTGAGAAAGTAGTCGCAGACCAGCTGTGTGATTTTCTCCATGATAATAATTTATTTGAGGAATTTCAGTCAGGATTTAGAGTGCATCATAGCACTGAGACAGCACTAGTTAAAATTACAAATGACTTTCTGACCTTCAGTCTGCGGCCTCATGCCTACGACCAAATCACAGCCGTGACGATATCACAATACAACATCACTCCCTCTCATGTGATATTGCTTAAGTATCAGTTTTTTGACAACTCTATGTGAAACAGTGTTGTACCTTTTGGAATGAGCAAGGCTAGCTGTTACCCCCTGTTGCCAGTCTTTATGCTAAGCTAAGCTAACGGTGCCCTGGCTGTAGCTTCATATTTAGTGTACAGATATAAGACGGGTATCAATCTTCTCATCTAACTCTCAGCAAGAAAGTGAGAACACTTAAAATGTTGCATTAAGTTCCTTTGTTTCAGAGTGTTGAATGTCTTTTATAAAGTTTGTTTCTTGTTGTTGAGACACTGAAACCTTGAGCAGATGCTGCAGAAGCACTGACGTTCGCAGAGGGAATTTGTTTCGAAGCTCCACGTTTGAATCCCCAGACTGCACAGGAAAACCTGTGCTTCTGTCAGCAGGCTGTGGCTTTATATATTTGTCACTCTGCTAATGTGTCTTGACAGTGTTTTCTCTCTTAGTCTCGCACTCAGACAGTTCTCACCTACTGAACAGGAAGTGTTTATGCAGCTCAGGGGGATCCCGCAGCTGCAGCTTCTGTGACTTGAGGCCATGTGTCCAAACACTCTCCTGCTACCGTGCAGAACACTGCGGCCTTAGAAATGTCTCAAAATATGAACTATAAATCACTTTCAGACTCTGCAGTTGGGCCAATTTTGCATTATTTATCATTTACATGTCTCTGTCAGTGATTAATCTCTTACATTAGCTGCCATCCGTATGGTAGTTTAGTTTGAAAACATCACTCTGGAATTACAGCTTTAAATTTTGTAGATTTACTGCAAAGTATCTCTTATCTAAACTCCTAAGGAGACAGAGTCGTAGTTCTTATTATCCCTTGTAAATACTGCACTGCAGAAACATCTGGACAGTAGGGAAAGGGAGGATCATATTTTTTCTCTGAGTGGCATATTTTACGGTGTGACTGTATAATGCATTAAGCTTCCCAGGACAGTCGTCATATCCCATTACTGTCACTGGACAGACGATGCATGCGTGTTGCAGCAAGCCTTAAATGATCCCAGGCCATTTTATGATCTCAATAAATTGATATGTGTGTAAGAAAGTAGAGAGTTTGCAAGAACAGACCCGCTAAAAGGCTCATGACTGATCACTTGTGGAAGTGTGTGCATTACGTAGAGATCTAGTTAGCAAATGCTCCGGGGAAATCATCATCAAAGTGTCAGTAATAAACTCTAAGAAACCCTCTTTTAAAGCCAGAAATAATCACCACCTCCTTTTTTAATATTGGCCTGCTCTCACCCTCCAAAGTTACGACTCCGCTGGAAGGTTTCATTTGCTCACTCGTACTTTATTTTTCATGTCCTGTGTGTTTGAATTGCAAAAGCATTAATCTTTATGTTGGAAATTTTACAAGGTATTTGTGGTCAATTTGTGACGCAGCTTTTTTGGCATTTTCGTGTCTTTGTTCATTGGCAGTGGTGAAGTCTTGAGATCCTTTCTACAAGCAGAAGTACCAAGAGTACAGAAGAAATAGCAGCAAAATATAACAACAGCATAATAATAATAATAATGATAATAATAATAACAATAATAATGCATTTTCTTTATTGCACCTTTGAAAGCACTAAATATCAGGTATAAAACCATCATTATAAAATCATCATCAGTGCAAGTCTCAATATGTGTCTCCATTAAATCAGACCTAATATGCCAGCTTGAAAAGGTGTTTTTTCAGAAGGGATTTGAAAGTATTAAGGGAGTCAATATTGCTAATGTCATGGGGGAGAGAGTTCCAGAGGCGGGGAGCAGAATGGCTGAAGGCTCCAGGAGAAGCTCTCAGTCTGCAGAAAAATGGCCCCAGTGACTGATGCATTATCATATATGACATTAGAGTGTTGCATCAATGTGTAAGCAGCATTTTACTGTTGCAGCGGTCAAGGTTAAGAATTACTATTTTATATAAATTAGGTAAAATAGTCCAGTTGTTTCCAGGGTCAAGGTTTGGGTCTGATTACAATTACTGTGTACAAATTACATGGCAGTTTTTGTAATTAATACTTTTGGATTACTTCAGAATGAGACACTGAAAATATTGCACCTCGTAGCAGGCTTATCAAGTGTAAATGCAGGTTGCCTCCCCCTGGTGGTGGATATCAGGGAATATATTGGCAGAAATTAAATATAATATAAATAATTATGTTTTCATCAGTTTATAATCACCTGATAATAAGAATTGCTGTCTTTTTGTTATTTTGGAATTAGTCACTTATGTCTACATACTGCAGGTCCTCTTCCACAAAGACCACCATGTTGTTTCTACAGTAGCCCAGAATAGACAAACCAAGCACTGGCTCTGGATAGTGGCATTTGACTTTTAAAATTTTTAAGTTTTTGTTTCTGCTACTGTAGCTCACTGGCACTCGGGGGAAGTTTTGGTTGGTTGGTTGCAATCTGCAACCTCACCACTAGATGCCACTAAATCCTACAGACTGGACATCTAAAGATGTAATCAAAAATGTAATCAAGTAATCCTTGACAGTGTAACTAATTGTAATCTAATTACACATTTTTTAAACCTAATCTGGGCTGATTGTAGTTACTTATTTGTAATGACATTACATGCTTCTGACTACATGTAATCCGTTACTACACAACGCTGGTCACAAGTTAAATCTGAGAGGTTGTGAGATACTTAATGGGGCAGAGAAGAAAAAAAAACTTCAATTCATATTCAATATCTGGACTTTACTTTTTTGTGAAATATTGGATAATATGACACGTTTTGGGGCCTAAAACAATAGATTTAATAAAACCATCTGAGAAGCAAAGACAGGGAATGTCTTTTTGGTGGAACTACTGACAACTTCATTAAATGTAACAAGTCACTGTCTTTTTGTAAGGGATCTCAAGCCCAAAAGATTGGGAATAACAAGTTTAATTTTCAAAGGGACAGCTCACCCCAAATCAGAAATATTTATTTTTCCTCTTACCTGTACTGGTATTTATCAGTCTAGATTGTTTTGGTTTGAGTTGCCTAGTCAGAACGTTTACATGACATTAGAGAAAATTGATTGATTGTGTTAGTAACTAAAACCTGACTTTTAAAATACATGTAAACATGCTAGTTGGACTAACACATCCAGATAATGCGACTGGGAGTCTAACTGATCCTGCATGTATACTGTCAGAAAGACCCAAACTGGCTGAGGCACTCTGAGCATGCTCCACAGTTACTGCCCTGGGCTTTGACCCTGAAGTCGAAAGCATTTAATGCGTAACAGAAGCAGAAGGCGGTAATAACATGGTGAAATCTACATCCAGAGCCATGCATTTTGGACGGACAAAATGTACAGAACTGCAAAGTTCTGCAAAGTACCATAGTACTAGTTTGCTGCTAGCTAACTGTAGCTAAGTCGTTTGTTAAATTGATTGATCTGGTCAACCAGAAAAAGATCCAATACTACCAAGCTGAAAGGGGGCATATTGCCACCTATTGTAGCGGAGTCAGACATCCTTCAATCAATAAATTGATTCCCCTCCCGTGCTTGTATACTGGGACAAGGACAGTAGTCTAATTAAATGGCCTAGTCAAGCTATAACCACAGCTCAACTTAACTGTGCACGTAAATGTACTGAATGTTGGAGATATTAGCCATAGAGATGTCTGCCTTCGTTCCAATACAATGGAACTAGATGGCACTCAGCTTGTGGTGCTCAAAGTGCCAAAAAATACATTTCAAAAACTCAACAGCAATGTCTCTTTCCAGAAATCATGACCTGGTTACTCAAGATAATCCACAGACCTTGCTGTGAGCAGTTTCATGTCAGAACTATTTTCTTTCTACTGAACTACATCTGCTTTGGGCATCTAAAGCTGAGTGCTATCTAGTTCCTCTATGTTGGAGAAAAGGCAGACATCTCTATGGCCGATATCTCCAACACTCTGCAACTGACACCAAAACAATCTAGATGGATAAATAGCACTACAGGTAAGAGGGAAAGATGAAATATGGGATAATAATGTAATAATATGTCAAATATATTTGTGATTTTGGGGTGAACTATCCCTTTGACAGCCTCTTGTATTTTATAAGTTTATATGTTTTTAATGTAAAATCTGTATAAGCTCTAGTGGAGTAAAAAGTGCAGTATTTCCACTCAAATGTAGAAATAAAAGTATAAAATGGCATTAAATAGACAAAGTGAAGTACAGGTACCTCAGAATTGAACATATGTGCAGTAGCTGAGTGAATGTACGTCGTTACTTTCCCCTGCTGTTCATTGGAAAGGTCAAAAACAGAAGAAAAGAGACAACACGTGGCCTCTCGCACAGCGTGGGCTGTTCTTTTCTGATTTACACAGTACATAAAATATATTTATGCAGCTGCAAACTGCAGAATTCCCCACTGGAGTCTGTGGTTTAAGCATAGTATAAGTGATCAGATCTGATTATTGGCCAGATGTTGTTATTGCCTATAAAAATAATCATTCACTAGTGGAGTGTCCCTTTGAGAGCCAGTGCAAATATGAGAGAGAGCAAGAAAAAAAAGGGGCGAAACCGCACGAGGTTCAGGCAAAAAAACTTGGATTTAGTTTTGAAAAATCTGAAAAGCCTCACAAGTGTTTCCTTCCTGCTGTGTGAGATAGTGAAACATGTTGTGTAAAATAAGATGTCTACAGATTCAGAAATGCATTCTTCCCATCCTTGTTCCCCAGTGATTTTTTTTTCTCTCTGAACATATGAGCAACTTCTGTAAAAGTATGTAAAAACCTGAAGTGCTTCTGAGTTCTGAAGTGCTATTAAATGCCGTCCACTGACACCAGATACTCTGTTTTGACAGAACTCAAAGCTAATAGGAAAATAATTCTCCTCCCGCTCCGATTTTTGCCTGAAATGAAAACTGTGGCTAGACACTGGGTGACTTGTGGTTCCCAGAGCTGTAGGAGAGGGAAAATCTGTCAGTGAGGTGGGTGAAGAGGTCGGACGGAGTGTCTGTGTATGTGTGTGTGAGTGTTAGGGAGGTGGAGGTGCAATTATGTGCATGTACGTACGTGTATGTCAAAGGTTAGAGGAGCAGTGAGCAAACACTGCGGTTGCCAATTTGAAACTCATCCAGGGGCTACTGCCTCTCGTGGTTATTTGGAACATCAGTTTGAAATTTGTTCCCACCTTAAAATGAGGCTTTTCAATCCGCACAAATGTCACCTGACGTCTCGTCTGCCTTGTTTGAGGCTGTGTACGTCTCCAAAAGGCGACTCCGGCCTTCGTCCTGCAAAGAGATCGAGTAGGTGTGAAGGAATGCTGTAAAAGAGCGAAATAGATTGGAGATGAACTGGAGCAGACAAAGAAAACGCAGTGATATTCCCTTCCCATCGAGATAGGGGAAACAAAAATGTTTCTTGATGATTGAGGCCGGGATAAATCACCTGCTCGGAGACAGAGAGGGCAGTGAACGCAGAAAAGAAAAACAGCTTGAGGTCCAGAATATTCTCAGAATATAACCTGTGGTTTGTCAGAATAACGTAGTGAGAGACTGTTGCACATGGAAAATGGCAGGCGTGATGCACAAAAACCGAAGTCCAGTGTTAATTACACTAAAAACAGAAATATATCTGATTGAGAAGAGTTGACGTAAGCCAGCAAACAGGCTTTGTCCAAATAATTTGGCCTTCATCTTGTGCTGGAAGCAGACTTAGTCCTCCACCCAGTCTGTGGAAAACATCAGTAAACAGGACAGACTGATACAAGTATTGATGGGTTTGAAATCAGAATCAAAAATAGAGTTTGGCGCCCTCTGTTGAACCATCAGCCTCACTGCTGGCTTTGTGTCAAATCAATAAGCTGAGGGACAGGCAAGACGGACAATAATTAATTCATTTCACCCTATGAAACAAACACACCCAGGACTCTGTGATTGAAAAATAAAATAAAATAAATCACACTTTGTGAATGTATTAGGTATGATAAGTAAAACAAAATTAATGAAGACAAGAACAAGCATCAACTCAAACTGGGTTAAGTATCTTGACAAGCTATTCTTTGACAATATGCCACCTACTTTGCATGATTTAAATTAAATTTCATTTGCAACATTCAGTATGTCCTTGCATGCCTGCATGGTAGAAGTTTCAATCAGTTTTAAATTTACGACTCATTGGCCACTTCATTAGGTACACCTTGCTAGTACCAGGTCTGACCCCTTTTGCCTTCAGAACTGCCTTAATTCTTGGTGGCATAGATTCAACAAGGTGCTGGAAACATTCCTCAGAGATTTTGGTCCATATTGACATGATAGCATCACACAGTTGCTGCAGATTTGTCCACTGCACATCCATGATGTGAATCCCCCGTTCCAACACATCCCAAAGGTGCTCTATTGGATTGAGATCTGGTGACTGTGGAGGCCATTGGAGTACAGTGAACCCATTGTCATGTTCAAGAAACCAGTTTGAGATGATCTGAGCTTTGTGACATGGTGCGTTATCCTGCTGGAAGTAACCATCAGAAGATGGATACACTGTGGTCATAAAGGGATGGGCATGGTCAGCAACAATACTCAGGTAGGCTGTGGTGTATAAACCATGCTCAGTTGGTACTAAGGGGCCCAAAGTGTGCCAAGAAAATATCCCCCACACCATTACACCTCCACCACCAGTCTGAACCGTTGATACAAGGCAGGATGGATCCATGCTTTCATGTTGTTTACACCAAATTCTGACCCTACCATCTGACTGAAGCAGCAGAAATCCAGACTCATCAGACCAGGCAACGTGTTTCCAATCTTCTATTATCCAGTTTTGGTGAGCCTGTGTGAACTGTAGCCTCAGTTTCCTGTTGTTAGCTGACAGGAGTGGCACCTGGTATGGTCTTCTGCTGCTGTAGCCCATCTGCCTCATGGTTCAACATGTTGTTGGTTCAGAGATGGTCTTCTGCAGACCTTGGTTGTAACCAGTGATTATTTGAGTTACTGTTGCCTTTCTATCATCTTGAACCAGTCTGGCCATTCTCCTCTGACCTCTGGCATCAACAAGGCATTCTCACCCAGAGAACTGCTGCTCACTGGATATTTCCTCTTCTTCGGACCATCCTCTGTAAACCCTAGAGATGGTTGTGTGTGAACATCCCAGTAGATCAGCAGTTTCTGAAATACTCAGACCAGCCCGTCTGGCACCAACAACCATGCCATGTTCAAAGTCACTTAAATCACCTTTCTTCCCCATTCTGATGCTCGGTTTGAACTTAAGCAGGTCTTACAGAAGCACTGAGATGCTGCCAAATTTTTATTGTAGCAGTGTTTCCTTTGGTTTTCTTTCACATTTGATGATTGGACCAGATTGGACAGATTTTTTCACTCTGTCAATTACACACAGGCACGAAATACACACACATGCACAAAGAGGACATATGCATGCATTAAATGGACAGATGTCAGAGCGGGGGGGTTGCTATTGGAAAGGCTCCCTGAGCACTTTGGGATTCAGTGCCTTGCTCAGGTGCACCTCAGCAATGCCTAGGAGGTGAACTGGCACCTCTCCAGCCACCAATCCACACTCCATACTTGGACCACACAGGGACCTGAGCCGGCAACCCTCCAGTTCCCAAGCCAAGTCCCTGTCAACTGAACCACCGCCATCTGGGTTGTGAGTAAAAACGAGAAGTTGTCACGGCACATTGTAATTCATCCAATTCAACACAACGCTTTAATGCTTATGATTCAAATAAGATTCAAAATGTTGATCAAAACAGGAATTATCGGAGTCTGACTCCATCAACATCTCCACGGCTTGTGCAAACCGTACACTTTTCCATCTGCGCCAGCATTTTCTTGCGGTTTGCAAGTGGCTATATTTCTGTAAAGAAAATCTTCTTCCAGTTCCCAGCAGATCTTTGTCTTTGTTTGTTTTTGGACGTGGCAATGCTGTTCTATTTCACTAGATGTGTAACACGGCCCCCTATCTTATAACAGTGAAAACACGGATTGCCGGAATATTCCGTCAATGCTTAACTAATACAATATACAAATTGGTTCAGTGCCATGTAAAGTGGCAACACACTACAATGAGGGGGACCCCCAAACCAAATCCTGCTCAGGGTCTCAAAAAGTCTAGGGCCGGCCCTGCATAAAAATTGTATTTTTTATAAAAGTGATTACATAAGCTGTAGAAAGATGCATATAAAGTAACCAGAAAAATATTTAATGTATTATCATATGATTCAAAGAATGCAGCATTTTTGCAAGAAAAAATGTATCAACGTTGCCAATTAGTTTTCTGCTGATGGATTTATCTCTTGTGACACTTGCCTGCAGAAGCTGCAGTGTGAGCACAGATGGTCACAGCCCAAGAGAATCACAGCAGAGGTGTTTTTCCTATAAAGGTTAGGTAATAACTGCAACAACTCACACATGCATGCAAAATAGTCGCGCGCACACACACAGGTGCATTCCCCAGATGTTGTCTTGGCGCTGATGCTACTTCTGTCAGCTGATCATTGCATTCCTTTGTGTTTGTGTGTGTGTATAAACGTTTTCACGCTGCACTGGCTGAATAGTTGCATGTATTTTGCATTATTTTGTCTTCACTTAGGTACGATGACAGTTTGTTTTAAGCCGCCCACCCTCATTGGAAAAGAAAGACCCTCTGCAATCAGTTTAAAACACAAAAGCCAGGCCTGACCACTAGCAATTAAGACTGGCACCCGTATCTGTAAGCAATGACATGCCTCTGTTCCTCATCGTTTGTTTATCAAGCGGTAGAGTCCCCCATCTGGAATCAGTCAGGAGAGGAACACAGAGGAGAAATGGAAATTTGATTATTTTCAAAGCCAATCTGGAGGTGATAAAAGACTTGTGGCTCATCACCAAGCGGGGCCGGCTGTGGTTGTAAGTGTTGGCAAAGATGTTCAGAGGAACCAGCAGCATCCATCCTGAGGCAGGCAATCTTTGTTGCATGGGATTGTCATCAAGCGAGGAGGAGGAGGAGGTGTCTGAGGAGTTTTCATCAGAGTTCATGTACAGGATGAATGAACTCTGATGAGGAGGTGTCTGAGGAGTTTTCATCAGAGTTCATGCACAGGATGAATGATTGATGATGATTTAGGATGTCGAGTCGAGGAGATATTTATTGTCGAACCATCCAAATACACACACACAGTAGGATGAAATATCGTTCTGTCAGTCACATGTTGCAACAATAAGACAAAGCAGGGAAACAGTACAAAGTAATAGAGAATGTGCAAATATGCAAAGTTAGAACTCAGTGAAGAGCAATGCATTTTATGACAGCCAACACCCATGGTCCTTTTGGTTCTGGCGACACACAACAGAGAGCTACACGGTGGCGATGGAAACCCCAGCCATCACTACTGATAGGCTGGTAAAATACAGTACAGGCCAAAAGTTTGGACACACCTTCTCATTCAATGCGTTTTCTTTATTTTCATGACTATTTACATTGTAGATTCTCACTGAAGGCATCAAAACTATGAATGAACACATGTGGAGTTATGTACTTAACAAAAAAAGGTGAAATAACTGAAAACATGTTTTATATTCTAGTTTCTTCAAAATAGCCACCCTTTGCTCTGATTACTGCTTTGCACACTCTTGGCATTCTCTCCATGAGCTTCAAGAGGTAGTCACCTGAAATGGTTTCCACTTCACAGGTGTGCCTTATCAGGGTTAATTAGTGGAATTTCTTGCTTTATCAATGGGGTTGGGACCATCAGTTGTGTTGTGCAGAAGTCA
This sequence comes from Epinephelus fuscoguttatus, assembly GCF_011397635.1. Lineage (NCBI taxonomy): Eukaryota > Metazoa > Chordata > Actinopteri > Perciformes > Serranidae > Epinephelus > Epinephelus fuscoguttatus. Next base: position 18,558,612 of record NC_064775.1, read on the forward strand.
GGTTAATACACAGCCGACAGCCCTATTGGACAACTGTTAAAATTCATATTATGGCAAGAACCAATCAGCTAACTAAAGAAAAACGAGTGGCCATCATTACTTTAAGAAATGAAGGTCAGTCAGTCCAGAAAATTGCAAAGACTTTAAATGTGTCCCCAAGTGGAGTCGCAAAAACCATCAAGCGCTACAACGAAACTGGCACACATGAGGACCGAGCCAGGAAAGGAAGACCAAGAGTCACCTCTGCTTCTGAGGATAAGTTCATCCGAGTCACCAGCCTCAGAAATCGCAAGTTAACAGCAGCTCAGATCAGAGACCAGATGAATGCCACACAGAGTTCTAGCAGCAGACCCATCTCTAGAACAACTGTCAAGAGGAGACTGCGCAAATCAGGCCTTCATGGTCAAATAGCTGCTAGGAAACCACTGCTAAGGAGAGGCAACAAGCAGAAGAGATTTGTTTGGGCCAAGAAACACAAGGAATGGACATTAGACCAGTGGAAATCTGTGCTTTGGTCTGATGAGTCCAAATTTGAGATCTTTGGTTCCAACCGTGTCTTTGTGAGACGCAGAAAAGGTGAACGGATGGATTCCACATGCCTGGTTCCCACTGTGAAGCATGGAGGAGGAGGTGTGATGGTGTGGGGGTGTTTTGCTGGTGACACTGTTGGGGATTTATTCAAAATTGAAGGCACACTGAACCAGCATGGCTACCACAGCATCCTGCAGCGACATGCCATCCCATCCGGTTTGCATTTAGATGGACGATCATTTATTTTTCAACAGGACAATGACCCCAAACACACCTCCAGGCTGTGTAAGGGCTATTTGACCAAGAAGGAGAGTGATGGAGTGCTGCGGCAGATGACCTGGCCTCCACAGTCACCGGACCTGAACCCAATCGAGATGGTTTGGGGTGAGCTTGACCGCAGAGTGAAGGCAAAGGGGCCAACAAGTGCTAAACACCTCTGGGAACTCCTTCAAGACTGTTGGAAAACCATTTCAGGTGACTACCTCTTGAAGCTCATGGAGAGAATGCCAAGAGTGTGCAAAGCAGTAATCAGAGCAAAGGGTGGCTATTTTGAAGAAACTAGAATATAAAACATGTTTTCAGTTATTTCACCTTTTTTTGTTAAGTACATAACTCCACATGTGTTCATTCATAGTTTTGATGCCTTCAGTGAGAATCTACAATGTAAATAGTCATGAAAATAAAGAAAACGCATTGAATGAGAGGGTGTGTCCAAACTTTTGGCCTGTACTGTATATGTAACTGCTCACCTGAATTGCATCTCCTAAAGTAGAGAGCTGGACTGGGTGCTGCTCCAATAAGGCTCAGATACTCAACAAGGAGGTGGGGTGGGCAGTGCCAAGCTGGAATCAATGTTATACAAGGGACTTGGCCAACCTGGTCTCCCGGTGGGTCGGTGTATGGGTCCAACAACCACTGACTTTTACCCAGGATGTCTGTATTCGCTTCCTGTGAGATTGTGAAGCCAAACCTTGTTCTTTTTTCCTGAACCTAATCATGTGTGTGTGTGTGTGTGTGTGTGTGTGTGTTGGCAAAACGCAACCGCGTGCATCTATTGTCGAAAGGAGAAAAAACATTCATTTGCAATGTTGGGTATATTTTGAAAGAGGCTGTATGCAAACTGTACATTTCTTGTGAAAACTGAAGTATATTTTGAAAACAGACAATGCACGTAACAGGCTGAACTTGACATGGCACCCCAGAACATCAACAAATGCACCCAGGGTACCTTGCATGTCGTATCTTGCCGTGGAAAATCCATGACCAAACGTTGATATGTCACGAAGTGAAAGTGTGTTGATTGGGCATATGGGAAAAGACATTAAAGCAGTAGTTAGTAACTTTCATAACAATATATACATATATTTTTTTAATGTGCTAAATCTGTCACTAAATCCTGACAATAGTACATGCTTTCTTATAGTGTTTCTAATAGCATTTGCTAGAATTTACCACGCTGTCAGTCATGTCAATCCCTGCTCCTGAACTTTGATCAAACTGTCAAACTAGGTAGTGCTGATCAAATATAAATCAAGATTCTGTTATTGCATTGCATTTCTAAATCTAAATGTTTTCAGGAACATATTTTAGTGTACTGTTTAGCTGTAAAATGAGAAAGTTTGTGACCTGGCTGCCATGCTGAAAACAGCACCACCCACTGGCTGGAGCAACCTTTCTCATTTTACAGCTAAACAGTACACTAAAATATGTTTCTGACAGCATTTTAGGTGAGAAATAAGCATTGTAGCAACAGAATTTTGATTGATATTTGATCAACACTGCTTAGTTTGACACACTGACCACAGTTCAGAGCAGTGATTGACATGATTGACAGCTGTGTTAGAGACTCCTTGGCTTTGATTGGGTGTTTTCCTTCAGTTGTGGTAAATTCTTGCAAATGCCATTAGAAACAATGGTTCTCAACTGGTGGTGTACCATGATGCCAATCAAGATGTGCCGTGGGATTTTGTGATAACCACACATTATTATTGCAGTATTCAGCTGGGCTTGAACAAAAAGTTATGAATGAATTTTTAATTGACTGTATCAGTATGTTGTGTGCACCCGTTACCTAAAAAAGAGACAAACTCTAGTTAAAAAATGTAATTTAATTAAATTTAATTCAAAAAGCGTTAGCGCATGGGAATTGTAAGTGTGTGACCCATCAAAAGCTCTGATTGGCAGCCAGTGTGCAGGATGATAACAATTAAAAGGTGAAAGTTGTGAGTGGGACAATGGATCGCTTTATTGTACGGAGGAGATTGCAACAAAGCCCCAGTGAAGACGACCTACCCCAAAACAAAAGAAAAAAAAAAACTGTCAGTAGACAGTATCACAAAACCTACCTGTCTTATTTTTTTCCTATTTGTCTGATGTCATGATAAGAGTGATAACACAAGTTACAGAAGATATTGTGCACAGATAATAAATATAGGTGTGCCTTGAGATTTTGGCTTGTCCTTTGATGTGCCTGGGGCATTAAAAGTTTGAAAATCACTGCCACAGAATACGCCAGGAATGAGACCTAAAACCCAGACATGAGTTAGCATTTTAGCACTTCTGGTCTTCTGTCATGTAATTAACATCATATTATGCATGCATACTCTTATTGTTATGGCCCTCCAGTAGATGGAGACATGAAACAGAATACTTTTTAATGTATGTAATATTCATTTGTTGTGCAAATAATAAAAAGTATGTAGGTCGATTTTAATATTTCATTTTAAAGCCAGTATCTGCTGACATCAATCACATGCCAATATTAGTGTGCGTCCCTACTTTACGGTCTTATTATGGTGGTGATGTTAGGTCAGGCAACCGTAGAGTAGTTAGTTTATAGCCTAAAATTAGCTTTTTACTTCTGGCGATTGCATTTAGGCTTCAATAATCATGGAAGTAGTGTTCATTTGTGAAGGTTATGTTGCTGAGCAAAATGTGTAAGTATCATAAACATTTGTTTACCACAGAGCTTATTTTTGACAATAATTCAAAATCCAATGGAAAATTCCCATAGGCTTTATAAGGAGGGACCCAGTGCAATAGTTTATTTGCCATTTGCAGTAATATACCTCATTGGAAAACAATTGCAAGAGTTCACATTTAAGACATAAGGGACCATAAGACAAACATTAAAATGAATAAATAATACAAACAGGTAGGTACATAACAAGGACAATGCCCCCAGCGACACGGCCACATCATCTAAATGGTAACTTCAGTGTCAGCTTACAGATAAACTTCATCCTTGGGGTACTCTATTGTGAGGGGGCAGAGGAAGATGATTTTTTTTCATAAATTATCCCTCTCATGTCAGGATTTAGTGACAGTTCCAGCAAAAATGACAGAGTTATTTTTATAAGTTACCAACTACAGCTTTAATAAACACAGACACAGGAGTGGTTTCCAGCTGCAGCTGTAATAACAGCACATTTGCCATCACTTGTGAGAGGAACTTAGGCATAACAATGGAAATATTAAAGTGGAGTCGTTTTAACCACTGCTATTTAAAAACAAACACCATGTTTGTGTATTCAATACCACAGGCAGGCAGACATTCCTTATTGGCAGCAAGGTACACAACATATTTTTAAATGATTAATGTTTCGCCAGTTTGTGGTGCTGGTAGCATTTTATTATTCTCTATTCTCTATGTATAATGGTTTTGACTCAGTTTCACAAGATTCAGTATGAAGAAACTCCTAATTCTGGACTCACAGTTGTGGGATCACTTTGTAAACTTAATATAATTGGGCACAGGTAGAATTTGTCATAGCATATGGGCACAGTAGTAGTTGTTGCAGTAATTTATTTTGGTCCTGATTCACAGTTTTCCCTTAGAGAATACACATTAAGAGGAATAAATAGCAATAAGGTATTAAATTAAAGAGACAAAACAAATTAAAAGGGAAAAAAGGATATTAACAATATAGAATTAATAAAAGGTGTATGCTGAAACTTATTGTACCTACCATTTTTAGATATATTTTTCTTTAAAGAAACCCTTTTATTACTTGGTTTAGGCAACACAAAAACATATACACATCTCTCTGTAGTTTTGTGTATATTTCTCATCATTTTTTGTCTGTTCGTAGTTGTTTTGTGTCTTTTTGTAGTCATTTTGGAGTCTCTTTGTGGTTGATTTATCCCTTTTTCTAAGTCTGTGTGAGTCTCTTTGTGTCTCTTTACAGCTGTTTTGCATCTCATTTTATGTGTCTTTGTGGTCCGGTTGGTGCATGTGTCTTCAAGTGACATTTTGCAGGTGAAGGCCTGGGGACTCTGCCACTCTGGACCCCTGGGCCTCTGCCAGGTTGGCCCGTTTAGCAATCTATCCATGAATAAAACGATACAGACTGTTAGATATTGAACAAAAAGTTGAAACACTGTCTCAAAAAGCAGCAAAAATCTGGTAAAGAAAAATAGACCTGATTCCAGCAAAGACCCAGTGGTTAATAATGTCCTTAACCCTTACCTTTGAGTCTTTGAGACATTAGGTCTGATGAAGCTCTGAAGCTGCATCCAACTTCCCAAACGAGCTCTGCTACTCATGCATCTCGTCCAGTAAATGGAATAGGATGTGTTTTTGTCTACCTCATCTCTGTGAGCCATGAAGACTTGACGTATCCTTGGAGGTTGGAGGAAACATGTGTTTCAAAGCGCCCGTCTGTCCTCCTTGTTTTGCTGACTTCTTGTTTTTACAGAGGTCGTCTCGTTTCCTCGCCAAGCATATGTTCCCTTTTTAGTCTGCAGAGAATAGGTTTCATTGTAGGAGTGTAAGGAGTTTTGACCACAGCGATGATCAGTTTAACATCCCCATGTGTGAAATCATGTTCAGTTTAAAAGATCAATACATGCAGATCGATCCCTTGCTGGTTTTATATCTGAAAAAGATGTTTAACAAATGATTTGCTCTGGTGCTGGGGTTTGGGAAAACATACAAAAAAGCTGTTTAGTCTGGTTGTAATAGCTGTATGTGGCACTGAAACACTTAAACGACCAAGTTTTAGTCAGTTGACAAGCTGTTTTCAATTTAAGCTTTTAAAATGTCTGCCTGTAACTTTTTATTGCCCAGTTTCTCTACAAAACATTCATTAGGAATTTAAAAGCACACAGTTAGTCCCTTTCTCTAAGGCCCCCCATATATCTTGGCCTTCTTACAGTGACAGTGACAGCTCCAAGGTTGAGCTGGCAGCCCAGTCGCCAGTATAAAATTTTGGCACTGTATGTTTCTGCAAACCACGGATATGTTATATTTGTACATTTCATATGTATGACATAGTTCACAGTACACGTATATGAGCTGAGTTTGTCATCAGGGTGAGATAGCTGCCAAACAGCTGCCAAGCAGCAAACCACTGTTCAAGACCAACAAAAGCTGGTATTTTTAAACAACAGTTTGGGACATGTCAAGTTGTGTTTGTAGCATTAAAAGTCTATGTTTTTGAACAACAGTTTGAGACAGCTGTGTTTGTAGCAACAAAAGCAGGCATTCTTTAATCAACAGTTTGGGATATGTTCAGTTGTGTTTCTTGCATCAAAAGCAGGTGTAATTTAACAACAGTTTGAGACATTTCCAGCTGTGTTTGTAGCAACAAAAGCAGGCATTTTTTGAAGAAAGGTTTGGAACATGTCAAGTTGTGTGTGAAGCAACAAAAGCAGGTGTTTTTTAGTAACAGTTTGGGACATGTCCAGCTGTGTTTGTAGCATTAAAAGTCTATATTTTTGAACAACAGTTGAGGGCATGTTCAGTTGTGTTTCTAGCATCAAAAGCAGGTGTAATTTAACAACAGTCTGGGACATGTTCAGTTGTGTTTGTAGCAACAAAAGCGGGTGTTTTAGTAACAGTGTACTACATGTGCATGTTAACCACAGTGTTATCACAGTAAAAATGTTAAATTTGTAACCTAAAGTTTCATTGTAGTCATTACATGTGAAAGGTTCAAATGTGCATGGTTTGCAGAAATGTGCAGTGCCAGCGTTTTACTGGTTAATTCTTTAAATCTAATTGATTAGATGATGATAATTGTTTATTGATTTCTGCTTTTGTTTTATAATAAATCTTTTTATTTTGGATTGTAGTGAAACAGGCTGAGGGAAAATATGGGCCTATTACTGTTTGGCTTTAAAATGTAAAATATAATATGATAGAGTGTATGATATAATATAAATACTATTCTGCTGCTGTGGATATTGAATTGATGAACAGTGAAACAGATCAGAGGTTAGTTACAGAGTGTACAGACTTTACAGTCTCACAGGTGGACTGCCTGCAGGCTCTGTCCATGGTGCTGGATCTATACATTGTTTACAGTATCTTTTACTTATAGAGTCCTCTGAGTTCACTGGGATGGGTGTGATGGAAATAACTAACTGTGGTCTTAAAATAATCATTAGGTCCTTCATGTGAGGTTTTCTTTATTGTGAATTTACTGTGTAAAGATAGTACATTTGCAGTGTTGTGACAAAAAAAAACTCCCTTATGTTTGATATGTTCCCTTGTAAATTCTGCTCCTTTCTGTGTATCTGTATTTTCACATTCTCATTCACACTTTTATTTTGTTATCATTTTAAAAACACCAGACAAGTTGAACATTTTTGCCTTAGACTTTTCAGTTCTCTTACAAAACCAAGTATAAAAGCTGAGGATGTTTCCTCCCTATACAGGCTGCAAAAGTACAGTTTTATAACTTTACAGTTCTATTATTATTATTTTTAATACCTCCTTCCCTACATTCCTCAGGGAAAGAGGTGTGTCTCAGCATAACTGTATCAAGGCCAAAATATGTCTACCAGGTGGAGATGGCAGCTCAGTGTTACAAACCCCAGGCCTCTGCGAAAGGTCACCACCGGACATTCATCGAAGCTGACATTCATATTTTCACAGGGCCCAGCAGGGCTGCAGCTAACACCAGGCTGGATCCCGTGCATGGCCGCCGTCCCACTCATGCCTTGGAAAAGCGACCTAAAAAGTGACCTGAAGTGAGGGGAAGTAGAGGAGCAGACGAAGGAGGCGCAGGCCAGAGGGAGCGACGACCTTGAGTTTGAGAGGAGGAGAAATCTGAGAGTAAGAGAATTTGTTGTTTTGCATGGTGGAACCTGTGGCTGTAAAGTGACCATAAAAAACATAAAAGAAAGTACAGTTCTGTTGATTTCTGCTATTTGGTACAAAATGCAGTTCATGTAAATTCACCAGAATGCGGGAAATTAAGTGTTTAATACTCAACATTTTTCTTGCTGAGGACCCCAAACCCCCCGTTTCATGTGTCCCTCCCAGTGTTTAAATGAAACCTACACCCTTGTCTTTAACACACTAATTGTGCAGATGAACTACACAGATTAGGAATAGTGTGCTAAAAATACTGTACAGTAGACACATTGGGTCTGACACTACTTTACTTGCTTTTTTAGTAATTGCCCAGAAAAATGTGAGCAAGTCTTGTTTCCAAAAACTTTGATCTCTTTGGTACTGTTTCAGGGCATACAAATACCATGGCGGAGGAAAACATACATTCACCCATCACTGTTTGTTTTCACACTGTGCTCTTGGCAACACTTAGCCAATCTCTTTAGCACAGACATGTTTAAAGGATTGAGGATTATGTTCAAAAGTGACCACGTCCCCTGCGGGGCCTCTTAATTACGATATATGTTTTAGCAGCATGTGCTTCGTGTAATTCACCTCAAGGATATGAGACTCTGAGGCTTTTACATAGTATGTTTGAATAGATGTGTAAACAAGGGGAAGGACGGACAAGAGGCAGTGGAGGGGTCTTGTTTCTTTTTTGGTTTGACCACAGTGGGTTTCATACTTTCAGTCAGCTGTAAGATCGAAGAGCACAGCCTGCTGGTCGTAGACTAACATGATGGCTGCTTTTAGGTTAAATGGTGTGTACAGTGAATGTCCTAGTGGTTATAGCAGCATACTACAGACTACAGGATTTCTTACCTAGCTCTTATTTCTGCCTTACTGGAGTGTGAATGATTAACTTCAGCGACCTCAAGTGGTGAGAGAAGGAACATCAGCAACCATTTAAATGGAAATCAGAAAGATTTCATTACAAACTGAAGGTCTGAAGTTTGAAAGATACTATCCTGGTGCATTATGGGAAGTGTAGGATCTAGGATACTGTTAAAACTGTGTTATGTTCACCTACAGTAAAAGGTCTGTTATGGCTGCACTGAATTTTCTGTAACGGCAGTTAACGTGTGTTGAGATGCTGTGAAGCCTGTCAGTCAATACTAACAGTGATTTGTGTGAGTTAACCACCCATAATTGGCAGACGTTTGAGGATGGGGCTGTTATTCCTCTAGTTTTGTGTGTGTGTGTAGCCAAGGAGCAGGAGCTGTTGAAGTTGCTGCTAAAGCAGACAGGTTTGTTGTTTTGCCACTGGCCGTGGCCCACAGTAGCCTGTGTTAAAGGGCCAGTGTGTAATATTTGGCATGGTTTATTGTCAATCTGAATCTGAATCTTAATATTCTACCCATTAATATGTTTATACAAGTGTATAATCGCTATAAAATAAAATTCGTTTGGTTTTCATAGCCTTATAATTATGCTTTTATATATATATATATATATATATATATATATATATATATATATATATGTGTATATGTATATATATAGCAAGGGCCTTGCTTTAGAGAGGTCGCCATCTTGCGCCGCCATGCATATACGACAGACCGAGCGGACAATCCAGCCAGCCACAGAACACGTTTCGTGTGTATAAATAAACCAACGAAGACAGCGGAAGGAAGGAAGAAGGAGAAGGAAACAGCAGAGTGTGTTAGTAGTTCGTCGATAGAGAGTAGTGAAAAGTTTTTTTAGTTATAAAGTCTGGGAATGGACCACACTACCACGCAACAGGAGAGAATGAACCCGATCCGTCATCTGCGAGGAAAAGAAGATGCAACTTCACTCCTTGTGATGCACTCTCTGTGGCGCTTTTCCTCCTGATGATATATCTCCCCAGCGATGGTAGCACCGAATCCCATTCAGTGCATTCAGCCTCTCTTCTCGCCCGCTCAGCATCAAACACATGGAGTTCCTCATATGTATGCTCCGGCTCAAACAGGTATGGCTCTGGGTCTGTGTCCGCTACAAGAAACTCTTCAAAATCGCGTTCAGAGTCGTCCATTGCAGCTACTATAGTCCGGAGATATTGCTAGTCTAAATAAACAGCTGAGCTCTGTTTACAGGCTACGCTGTCAGTCAGTGTACGGGCTGGAGATTGGCGGAGCAGAGAGGGGAGGGGGGGTCCCCACTCGGTATGGTAAACGAGTATGTGTGTATGAAGTGTGTCTGTTACGCTAGAAGAGTCAGAGTTTGGGACGGAGTCTTTTACACCCTGGAGTGTTACTGGAGTTTTTGGAGTGCTCAAGTAAACTGGCCTTTTTCCCGAACGCTCCTCTGGTCTCCTGCTTGTGAGGGATTCATTACAATATCGTAACATGGTTTAGATATCTAAATAAATATTCACCTCCTCACTAGATAGACCTACTCCTGAAAAACTTGTGCGCAAGGCTTTTTGTCCCTACGAGGCCACCGTCATTTACCCGACGGGAGGGGTGAGCGAGTGAGCCCTGCAATCTAGAATTTGACCACTGATGTCACTGTTTTCAACCCATTTTACACACTGGCCCTTTAAAGTGAAGGAATAAAAAGCCAGCAAAATGAGTTCATGCCTCATAGCCTCATTGTTAAGGGACACTACAATACATATATATATATATTAAAGATATTTTTTAGGGCATTTCCGCCTTTAATTGATGCCAACCGTACCACCACACAGGGTGAATCATGCCTCTATCTACATTATTGGACATTAAATATTAATGGCATCCTCCATGGCTGAGCTGTAACATTAGCTAGCTCAGTGGTGCTAGGTGAGCTAGCAGTAGATGCATGCGTCCTTATGTCCAGTGTTGCATTGGCGGGTGCAATTCAGTAGAAAGAAAACAGTCCCTTCATTAAAACTGCTCAAAACAAGGTCTGTGGACTATCTTGAGTAACCAGGTCATGATTTCTGTAAAGAGACATTGCTGTTGAGTTTTTCAAATGTAGTTTTTTGGCGCATTGATCGCCACAAGCCGAGTGCCATCAAGTTCCATGATACTGGAGAGAAGGCGTACATCTCCAACACTCTGCATCACACACCAAAACACCCTAGAGTGATAAATGGCACTACGGGTGGGAGGGAAAATACTGATTTTGGAGTGACCTGTCCCTCTAACGTCAGGATATCTTGGCCTATGATGCTTTGACGTCTCCCTTTAAAGTCTCCCAAAGTACCACTTTAAAACCAGGGATCAAGGTGTTGCTATGAAATGAACGCAGTTGCCAACAAATAATTAAAATTACACAGAACGTTTCAAATTTGTGGACAAGAATACAACTAAATATCACTTTGAATACAGTTAATTATCAGTTATGAAACAATCTAGTGGCATTAAACTAACCACCAGACTGCACAATTGTCTAAATGTGTTATGATGTCATAATCTGTTATATTGTACTTATTTTCTTCTCCAATGCAGAAAATGGCGGCTGCCCCCCTCCACTCTCTCTGTCTACTCATCACAGTGTTCCAACTGTCTTTATTACACCTGGTCCACAGTGGGGCATACTATGGACATAAACAGCCACCTCAGCAGCACCAGCCATTGCCTCAGTACAATGATGGGTTTCCCCAGCAGCAGTTTTTGGGGAACGAGATGCCACACCTGCCTTACAAAGGCCAAGATGGGCCATTACTGCCTCAGTATGGAAAAGAGCTTCCTCAACTGCCTTTGCCACTGGGCAAAGAGAGGCTGCTGACTGAAGGCAAAGGTGAGGTCAGCTAGTTAGTGGAAAACCAGTAATTTAGTTGTCACTTAATACCTACCAGCTAAGATAGACAATATATACCAATCCTTGAACAAGACTTGAAGAAGAATTGACAAACTCCTGTGAAGGAGACACTTGCCTCAAAGATATCTTCAAATCCAATCACTCTGAGGTGACATGAGACTGCCAAAATGCAACCTGAAATACTCTTTGCAAGATCAATTTAGGGCTGATATAATTTACTACCATTAATGGGGCTGTCATAATCTATTTTCAAATTCAAATAAATTAATAAATAAATCATTAACCAGTATTACAATCATGATAAATATTTTACATATTCTTAAATATTCATGTAAACTTCTTAATACTGTTGATAATCCATCACAACGCTTGCTGTATTTCATTGATCACTGTTGATTTATTTAATCAATATTCTACATTATATTATATCTACCAAATGTTCCCTTTTATTTTCAGGACAAACATTCCCCAGAGGGGCCAAAGGTCCGCCTCCCCCTGTTCCTGGTGGGGAAGGTCTCAGAGAGGGACCACAAGGAATTCAGGGCCCCCCGGGACCAACAGGGCCACCAGGACCACAGGGCCCCTCTGGCCTACCAGGCCAAGGATTGCCAGGGTTACCAGGAAAGCCAGGACCTCCTGGTCCTCAAGGCTACCCAGGAATCGGAAAACCTGGCATGCCAGGATTGCCAGGAAAACCTGGAGGACCCGGATTACCAGGACCAAAAGGCGACCTCGGTCCTACTGGTGGTGAAGGACCAACTGGACTTCCTGGGCCTGCAGGGCTCCCAGGTCCCCCTGGACTCCCAGGGATTTCAAAACTAGGAGGTCAGGGGTTGCCTGGCCATATGGGTCCTCCAGGGGAGCCTGGCCAAAAAGGTCCACCTGGGTTTCCTGGTCCTCCGGGCCCCAAAGGAGACAAAGGACTTGGTCAACCTGGTTTGCCAGGTTTGAAAGGACCTAGTGGACCCCCAGGTCCACCTGGAAATGTGGGCTTACAAGGGGTTGGTAAACCTGGGCTGAATGGTCTCCCTGGACAACCTGGGATACCAGGGAAGTCTGGTCCTTCTGGAGAGCCAGGACTGGCAGGGCCGCCGGGTGAGAGAGGCCAACCAGGACCACCAGGTTTGCCAGGGATTGGAAAACCAGGAAAAGATGGTTTCAGAGGGCAACCAGGGCCTCCTGGAGGAAAAGGGGAAACAGGCCCTCCTGGTTTACCAGGTGGTCCAGGCTTGCCAGGTTATGGTAAGCCAGGGTTTCCAGGACCTAAGGGTCACAAGGGACATGCTGGTCTTCCTGGACCTCCAGGCCTAAAAGGTGATAAAGGTCATGGAGGTCCTCCAGGGGTCATTGGTTCCACAGGTCCCAGTGGTATTCCAGGCCCACCAGGTCCGATAGGGCCTCCAGGCAGTCTTGGCTTCCCAGGGCAAAAGGGAGAGGATGGTGTCATGGGACAAAAAGGAAATCCAGGAATGAAGGGTGACATGGGGCCTCCAGGTCTTCCAGGACAACCAGGTTTGGGAGGTGGTGGTGGACAACCAGGACCAAGAGGTTTTCAAGGGCCCATTGGCCCTAAAGGAGAACCAGGTCTTAGGGGTTTACCTGGTGCCCCTGGTGCTGCAGGATTACCTGGACCAAGAGGAGAGGTGGGACAACCTGGAGACCAAGGCTACCAGGGACCACAAGGTATCCCAGGCATTATAGGACCAGGGGGACCACTTGGACCTCCTGGACTGCCAGGGCAAAAAGGTGAAACAGGTCTGCCTGGTAAACCTGGCTATCCTGGTGAGGGAAAGCCAGGACCTCCCGGTCCAATTGGACCTCAAGGTAACCCTGGGACAAGTGGCCCCGCTGGACTTCCAGGACAACCAGGACAACCTGGACCCCCTGGTCCTCCAGGACTACCTGCTGCATCTCCTGATCTCGGACAGATCCTTCCTGTAAGCGGCCCATACACTGGCCAAAAACAAGGTTACAAAAAGCCAAAGAATGGAGGTGACATCGGTGGAAACGTTGTGGAGATGCCTGCGTTCACAGCTAAGCTCACAAATCCGTTCCCTCCTGTTGGCTCTCCTGTCATCTTTGACAAACTCCTGCACAACGGCAACCAGGACTACAACCCCCAAAATGGTATTTTCACCTGTAGCGTCCCAGGGATCTACTACTTTGCTTACCACGTCCACTGCAAAGGGGGGAATGTGTGGGTGGCACTGATGAAGAACAATGAGCCAGTGATGTACACATATGATGAATACAAAAAGGGCTTGCTGGATCAGGCATCGGGGAGTGCCGTACTCCCGTTACGTCAAGGAGACACTGTGCACATACAGCTGCCATCTGACCAGGCTGCAGGACTTTATGCTGGTCAGTATGTCCACTCCACGTTCTCTGGATACTTACTGTACCCAGTGTAAGAAACGTGTATAGACCAAGGCAACAGTAATGACACATTGATGGTATCTTTTACCATATTTATGGTAAAACTACTGCAGTCTCGAAGGTACAGTGTAGGTCAAGTTAAATGGTTTACAATGTGTGGTAGCAAGATCATCTTTTTTATATACAGCAGCAACATCCTTCATTTAATAATTCTTTGCATTATATGCATCACATGTTACAACAATGGAGTCTCAGAAAGATATAGAGTCATGAAATAATGGAAAGTGTATTCTGGTCACTGGCTATGATGAATGAAAAGTTTCTTGTGAGTGCTGTGGAGAGAAGAGGTAAAAAACAATACCAAATATCTCAGTTGTCATAATTCTTGTATGTTTACATTGTGCATTTATTCTTATATCCATCCACACACAATATATCAGTGTTCATGTCATGGCTGGAATAATTCCTGAAACTATGAGGCTTTATGTTGCAGAATTGTATTCACTCATGTTTTGCTTTACAGTTATATACTGTATACTGGGCACATAACAACATATTGGTTTCATTGTGCAATGCATTTACTCACAGCTATCACCACATAATGCTGGGTTATGTATTTGGGGTCATGATACAGTTATTAAATTATTGTTAGTCTTTTTTTGTTATCTTAAAATGCAGCTTTTTAATACGACAAAATCTTAATACAATTTTTACATATTCATCTCACAGTGAAAGAAGTATTTGGGTGAGTTTCAGTCTAATTTCATACCATATCTCCCTCCACAACAGAACAGTTTTGTCCACAATTTGGCAGTTGAACTATCTTTTGATTCTTTACTTTCGACCATTTGATGTCATGATTTGTCTTGTTTTGATTGTAATAGACATGAATTCTTTAAGAAGGGTTTTGTCAGTTTGTCAGTATTCTCTGTAATTTATTTGTTTGACTACTGATTATTTGGGATTGTGTTAATTTCTGTGTGTTGACAGTAAATGATGGAATTCATTCCAAAATGCAGAAAGTGCACATTCTGTGGCAAAACACAACGCTAATATTCGAAAATATGTTCACACTCACACCCATTTATACCAACATGTGTCCGTTACTTTCTTTTTGTACTTTATTTCTCCAAACTGGATGTGCCATTTTGGAATGAAAAAAAAAATTCTTCCTGGTTTTTTTCTTTGCTTTGGACAATGGTGCACAGCATTAAATAGGAAACTGTGCCTAAAATATGTGAATTTTGTTGCTTTGATTTGTTAGATATTGGTTTAATAAAGAAATAAAACCATTTGTCTTGACTTGATTTTCATTTGGTGTCATATACTATGTGCCTCATTATCCCAGCAAAAATGACTACCAGTGGTGTTGGCACCTCAGATAAATGTTAAAAATGTGGTTCTCAGAGTGACTCCCTTATGCCATTTACTGTGAGAAAATTAGAGAGACTTGGGGAAAATATTGAAAGATGGATTTTAAGAACTTGCAATGGTGCAGTAGTTTTTTGACCACCAATTTGTCTCTTTCAAAATGTTTGGAAATTAAAGATACCCAACAGGATGGCAAATGCTTTTCTCACCATAAGTTTATAAGAAGCACATATTGCAAAACTGGAAAAATGAGGAAGCATCTATACTTCAAGAATGGAAAACCAAATATTATCTGTGTATTGAAAGGACAATTTTGGGAGACAGCAACAAAGAGAAACAATTTGATAATATATGGAGCCAAACCTAGCATGTAAGTATAAAGTAGCATAAAAATAAATACTCAATTACCTCTAAACTGTACTTAAGTCTTAAGTACAGTACTTGCTACCTTTCACCGCTGCCCACATTAGATTTGACATTTTTTTTTACCAACTCCACATTGGGGAAAAAGGGAAAGAAATCCCCCCTTTAATTGAGGAAAAGACATTGACAGTATTGAATAGTTACAATGCACAATTATCAAGTCTCAAATTATCCAATATGTCACTGTAACAAAGTAATAAATGTGATCCCTTGTGTTGAATGTTTTCCATGTGCTGGTTGGGCGAGAAGTAACGGGAATTTGCGAGAGAACGCGAGAATAAGCCTAGCCAATCAGAGTTTAAACGTCATACTTCCTCCAGTTTCCCCTCCTGCTGCAGTTGCTAACCTCTGTTTCCCTGTTTCATCGGTTAACGCAGCCTTTCTACAGTTTAATGCTTTTTATGAGCAACAACAAATAAAGCGTAAGTGCTATAGTTAATCTCGTATGTGCCCTACTAATGTTATGTGACAGTTTGGCAACTTAGCTTGCTATTTATCTCAAGCTACCAAGCTAACACGCCCGTCTGTGTGACCTAACGTTAAAGTAGCTAACCATTAGCTAGCATTAGCTTGGTAGCTCAGCTGTCTTATGCCATTCACAGACTATTTAACTCAACCTGTCACCATTCATGATTGCTGCTGAAGTGAAGCGAAGCTTTTGCGGATACACTTTGGACTGACGCGTTAATCAAGAGGACATGACAAGTCAGGCATCTGCTACACGTTAGCTATGCTAAGTTAGCAACGCTAGCAAATGACAAGTGCATGGAAGAATCACAGTAGTGCTGCAGCTGTGAAGCTTACAACGTTAATGTTTGATTTTACTGAAGCTGGTGATTCATGTTTTTGTGTTGTTTGTGGTAATGCTATGCAATCTGCAGCGCACTATTTTATATTATCTTCATCTCTGTTTCATCGGGCTATCAATGGTTTAGAGTTTGACATTAAAACGGGAACTGCCCATTGGTTCGACAGCCCATTGTTCCGACCATATTAAACTCATTGTTCCGAAGTCCGTTCCGAAATCATCATGATGCCCTGTGGTTAAGGTCTGGTTAGGTTTAGGCACAAAAACCACTTGGTTAGGGTCAGGAAAAGATCATGGTGTGGGTTAAAATGAAAAAGAAAGTGACAAACACATAAGCCGTGAGCCTGCTCCGCCTCAAGCCGGTCAGCACCACGGACAGTCGGACTAATGGGATGTCGAACCAATGGGCTGTCGAACCAATGACATGGACCCCATTAAAACAACTATGTCACAACTTATTCCAGATATCCACCATGGCTTCTCGAGCAGGTCCGAGAGCAACAGGCACAGATGGCAGCGACTATCAGCACCGGGAGCGGGTTGCCTCACACTATCAAATGAGGTAGGTTCATTCAAACATGAAAGTAATGGAGTGATATCTTACTGGAATAATTTACCCTTTTCTTGAGATCTGTTGCATCTTTCCGTTGCTTTGGGACTAATTTATATTCACATCTCAACACAAATGGCTCATGTTTTTAAGTTGTCCTATGGAAAACTGCCATGTAACTATGGTAGGTCAAAGGGAGGCCATGTTAATGTGGGTAACCGATGGTGAGCGAGATGTCTGTATGGTGTTTTGTATTTGTGTACAGAGGAAAAAATTCAAATTTCTATCGGAGGAAAATCAGTAGCTCTGTTTCATCCATATAATTAAGATAAGCAATGGTATGTCCAGTTCCATTTTTATCAAGATCAAAATGCTGAAAAAAAGGTGCCCTTTTTTTTTTTTTTTTTTTTTTTTTTTGGCCTCTTTGTCGGTCATACTTATTTCAGTGTGTCGTTTTATGAAAGTATGTGAGGTAAAATTAGATATTACATAAAGGTCTGTTATAATTTGATTAAGAGAATTCATCATCAATGCATCTATGAGTTCAATGAACTCATAAATCTTACTGCTTTGTGTTTGACTGTACCATCTGTTGCATTGTGCAGTGTTGCCCTGAAGTCTGAAATCCGTAAACTCAACATTGTCCACGTGCTGATCTGGGTGCTGATGGCAGCTCAGGTAATTGTAGAACTTAAATAAAAGTGTGGAGATTGACTGACAGTTGTAACAGCTGAGCTAGTTGTGACTCTGTGTTCATCTTTTCTCAGGTGACAGTGAGCCAGCTAAGCCTGGTGTCCCACAAGGTCGTAGCCTCTCCATATCAGTGGGAGTACCCCTACCTCCTGAGTTTAATACCCACAGTGTTCAGCTTCTTGGCGTTGCCTCGCAACAACATCAGCTACTTGGTCATCTCCATGATCAGCGCCGGGCTGTTCTGTGTGGCCCCGCTGATCTACGGCAGCATGGAAATGTTCCCTGTGGCACAGCAGCTCTATCGGCACGGCAAAGCCTACCGCTTCATCTTTGGCTTCTCCGCCGTGTCGGTCATGTACCTGGTGATCGTCATCGCTGTGCAGGTGCACGGCTGGCAGATTTACTACAGCAAGAAGCTGCTGGACCAGTGGTTCACTGGCACGCAGGACAAGAAAAAGAAATGAGTCAAAGCAAGTCCACGTGGACATGAGGATCTCAGAGCTGAGGTGTTTGTGTTGGATTGAGCCAGCCGAGACCAAGAGAAGAGACTCTCAAGTTAAAACTATCATGGCTCTTCATCATCTTTTACTGTATTTATATTTGACGTGATATCATCATCGTTCAGTTGTTGACAGAAGATCATTCCCTGGACTGCTTGTGACTGCTGCCATCACTCTGTACATTAATCCTTCTGGAATTTCATCATCCAACTGTAAATGTGTTCTGTTAGTGCCTCCTTATTCCAGGTGTTGACAGTGTAAACAGGCCAGGTTTAACTGGAAGAAGACTGTAATCATGTCAGTTGATGTTTTGGAAACAAATCCAAAAATAAATTTGAATATTTGACTGATCTGTTACACACTCTGAGCTGTTTGAGTCAGGTCAGACTTTCACTATGTCTTTCTTTGGTGAATTTTTTGGATTGTGTCACCCTTTCCTTCTCCTCTATGTGACACAGCCTCACAAATTTCTCACCCAGTTGTGTGTGGTATAAACACAACCTGTAGGGCGAGGCATAGCATGAGAAAGGAGTGAGGGATGGAGTAACGGCAGCTGAAACATCACAGCTGACATACCATAAGGTCAAAGAAGCAATGTTTCTAAAAGGTGATTTATAGATCTAGATAGTTAAAAATAAGTGTTTTCCAGGTGATATCTGGTTTGACATAAACAAACTTAAGAAGAGAGAGACCCTTATTGATCCCCAGCCGATAAATTTGGTGTATTGATCATTTGAGACGTTCAGATTAAAACAAACATTGACAAAGTGTTGGAAAAGAATATATTTTTCATAAACAAATGTATTCAAGATTATTTTTTAACTATTTAGAGAGACCTAATTTTTTGAGTTGAATTACCTGCAGCACTGTCTTTCACAATAAATGAATTTTTCTAATCTACATTATTTATATACAACTTTTTGTTAGTTTTGTGTGTGTGTATATATATATATATAAAACTCTACAGCTGTCCTACCTACAGATGTACCATCAAAATATAAACCCTACTCTTTCTTCCCCTGATTCTTACATTACCTACTACGTACATTGCCCTGCCTCTCTCCTTTGCATAGCCTGGATCAGAAGGTATAGGTGTAAATCAAGGAAACTTAAGTTAAAAAGAAACAAAGAGGAATACGTCATATTGTTTGCGTTCGTTGGTTGGAAGGAGGGACAATAGCTAAATGAGTTAAATTAACAGTTGGGTAAATTAAACTCTATACTGTCCTACCTAGATGTACCATAAAAATAAAACCCTACTCTTTCTTCCCCTGATTCTTACATTGCCCTGCCTCCCTCCTCTGCATAGCCTGGCGCGGAAGGATCACCAAGTCCCCCCAAGTATTATCTTTGAGCCACTATTCACTTATTTATTACTTGTACGTTTTGTTATTTTTATTATTTATCACTATTTCTATATCATAATTTCTAATTTCTAGTGGGGAGTGATGCTGACATGAGTCTAGTGTGTATCAAGTGTGTATGTGTGCTTCAATAGATAGTAAAAAAGAAAGGTGAACCAAAAAAAAAGATACAACACTCATTCAAGGAGAAAAGAAAATAATAAATAAATTTATCAATCAATAATTAATCAAGTAATAAAAAATACATATACACAAACATAACATACATTTTATTATATTTATTATATCCTTGGTTCAATAGCTATTTTTATCTTGGTAACTTTGTGTCCTAGGAAATCTGTGTGTTTATTGGTGTAGCCTTGAGCTATGGAGCAGTTTTATCTTTTATCTTTATCATGTTTTTCTCTTTTGGTTGTTATGGTTAATGTTGTACTGTATGTATGGATGAATGGATGTTGACTCACTGCAAAACAAATCTACCTACGGGTATGAATAAAGTAACCTAACCTAACCTCACATATGAAGGAAAGCTGTGAGCTATAGTCTATGTTACAAAGATATGTTTTGAGTTGTTTGCTCTTGAAGTCACTGATGACCATATAACAAGATGTACATACTATACTATAACTTTTTTGCAGTTTTTTTTAACATACTATACCATGACTTTTTTAACATACTATACTATGACTTTTTTTTTTATTAGCTTTTTTTTAACATAATATACTATGACTTTTTTAACATACTATACTATGACTTTTTTTTTTTTTTTTAGCATTTTTTAACATACTATACTATGACTTTTTAGCATTTTTTAACATAATATACTATGACTTTTTTTTTTTTTAGCATTTTTTAACATAATATACTATGACTTTTTTAAAGCATTTTTTAACATACTATACTATGACTTTTTTAGCTTTTTTAACATAATATACTATGACTTTTTTTTAACAAACTATACTATGACTTTTTTGCAGTTTTTTTAACATACTATACTATGACTTTTTTAACATACTATACTATGAGGGGTTTTTTTAGCATTTTTTTTAACAAAAAACTATGACTTTTTTTTGCATTTTTTACCATCCTATACTATGACTTTTTGCAGTTTTTTTTAACATACTATACTATGACTTTTTTCACATACTATACAATGACTTTTTAGCAGTTTTTTTTAACATACTATACTGTGACTTTTTAGCATGTTTTTTTAACATACTATACTATGACTTTTAAGCAGTTTTTTTTTAACATACTATACTGTGACTTTTTAGCAGTTTTTTAACATACTATACTATGACTTTTTAGCAGTTTTTTAACATACTATACTGTGACTTTTTTGCAGTTTTTTTTTTAACATACTAATATGACTTTTTAGCCGTTTTTTTTTAACATACTATACTATGACTTTTTTTGCAGGATTTTTTAACATACTATACTATGACTTTTTAGCAGTTTTTTTTAACATACTATACCATGACTTTTTTAGCAGTTTTTGTCGACATACTATACTATGACTTTTTTGCAGTTTTTGTCGACATACTATACTATGACTTTTTCAGCTGTTTTTTTTTGACATACTATACTATGACTTTTTAGCAGTTTTTTTAACATACTATAATATGACTTTTTAGCAATTTTTTTAACATACTATACTATGACTTTTTAGCAGTTTTTTTTAACATACTATGACTTTTTAGCAGTTTTTTTTTAACATACTATACTATGACTTTTTTGCAGTTTTTGTCGACATACTATACTATGACTTTTTCAGCTGTTTTTTTTACATACTATACTATGACTTTTTAGCAGTTTTTTTTTAACATACTATGACTTTTTAGCAGTTTTTTAACATACTATACTATGACTTTTTCAGCTGTTTTTTTTTACATACTATAATATGACTTTTTAGCAGTTTTTTTAACATACTATACTATGACTTTTTTAGCATTTTTTTTTTGACATTCGCCTTTTTTAGCAGTTTTTTCAACATACTATGACTTTTTTAACATATCATACTATAACTGTTACTATGACTGTTGTAGCATCTTTTTTGACATACTCTAATTTCTTTTTGTCACACTACTATGGCGTTTTTGGACATACTATACTAACCCTTCTTTTAGCAGTTTTGTCGACTTACTCTACTCTGACCTTTTAAGCAGTTTTCAACATATTATACTACAGTATAGTATGTTGAAGAAGGTCATATGACCTTCTTCAACATACTATACTGTGACTTTTCTCAACATACTCTACTTTTTTGACATACTATCATATGACCTGTTTAGCAATTTGTTTGACATACTACACTATGATTTTTCCAATATATGACTTTTATTGAAGAAATTTATTGTAGGGTTGGTAGGGTTGGATAAACCCCTTGAGATGCATCATCTCGTTTTCGAGGGGGTCCTAACAAACAAATCAAGACTGACAGTAAATCACACACAACATATATACACTATAACGGTTACATAACAAACATTGACAAACAATCTGATACCAAACAAAACAAACAACAGAGACAACAAAAAAATATTACAACCTTCATCTACCAAATTAATAAAATCAAAAATACACAATAGCAGCAAAACAAGGCAAAACAAAACAAAACAGCGAGAGTTTTAATGAAAACAAAAACAATTAGGTTTGAGATGAGAGAACAGAATTTTTTACATAAGGGAAATGATGACACGGAACGAATAGTTACTGGTAAGTTATTCCACTCGGAGGGTGCTCAGAACATGAAAGCTTTTTTGCCAACTTCCTTAGTTACAAAAGGATCTTGAAAAAGTAAATGATCAGAACTTCTTAATGAAGAGTTTGATGTACAGGGGATGAGAAATTGTTTCAAACAATAAGGATAATTAAAATTAATACATTTAAAAATAAATTGAAACCAATGAAATTGGCGTCTCATGTCTAGGGGTAGCCATCCTAGAGTGTAGAACATTGTACAATGGTGTGTGAAAAAAGAGCAGCCTAGTATAAATCTGCAAAGTCTGTTGTAAATGACAGACAGTTTTGGCAGCATTTGGTTTGTCTGTTGTATTACATTGATTTATTCATGAGGTTGTCAACATAATATCACAATATCAGCTGAGTGATGAGGTTTAATTTAACACTAACCGTAAAACAATGTTTGTTGTAATACAAAACACCGACACCAAAATTAACTTTCCTGACAATATGTTCAATATGAGTTTTGAAAGTGAGTTATGTCACTAACTCAGCTTCTTCTCCGGAGCCTTTGTGCTCCACTGTCTCTCAGATTAACTCATATCGCAGCGGTGCCTGGACAGTGTGACGTGTGTGGTTGTGCTGCTGCCGTGGTCCTGCCAGATGCCTCCTGCTGCTGCCATCATTAGTCATTAGTCATACTTCTACTGTTATTATACACGACTATTGTCACACATGTATACTGCCAGATATTAATACATACTTTCAACATATTGTACCACAGTAGTCAGAACTATAATATTATTACTTTCAATAATGTTGTTGGGGCGGCACGGTGGTGTGGTGGTTAGCACTCTCGCCTCACAGCAAGAGGGTTGCCGGTTCGATCCCGGGCGTGGTTCTCCCCGTGTCAGCGTGGGTTCTCTCCGGGCACTCCGGCTTCCTCCCACAGTCCAAAGACATGGAGATTGGGGACTAGGTTAATTGATAACTCTAAATTGTCCATAGGTGTGAATGTGAGCGTGAATGGTTGTCTGTCTCTATGTGTCAGCCCTGCGATAGTCTGGCGACCTGTCCAGGGTGTACCCTGCCTCTCGCCCGATGTAGCTGGGATAGGCTCCAGCCCCCCCGCGACCCTCAAGAGGATGAAGCGGTTAGAAGATGAATGAATGAATAATGTTGTTGTAAGCTACTGTCATTACCTGCATCTCTCTCTCTCTCTCTCTCTCTCTCTCTCTCTCTGTCTCATTGTGTCATGTGGATTACTGTTAATTTGTTATGCTGATCTGTTCTGTACGACATCTATTGCACGTCTGTCCGTCCTGGAAGAGGGATCCCTCCTCAGTTGCTCTTCCTGAGGTTTCTACCGTTTTTTTTTTTTCCCCCGTTAAAGGGTTTTTTTGGGGAGTTTTTCTTTATCCGCTGCGAGGGTCATAAGGACAGAGGGATGTCGTATGCTGTAAAGCCCTGTGAGGCAAATTGTGATTTGTGATATTGGGCTGTATAAATAAAATTGATTGATTGATTGATTGATTGATTGATTGATTGATTGATTGATTGATTGAGTTCTGAGTCAATCCAGACACCAAGATATTTAATTTTTTCAACATTTTCAAGCATTTTGCCATCATTGTACTTTAACATTAAGATATTAGATTTGGCTTTAAGATTCTGGCGCACTGTTATGCCCAGCCTAGGGGTGTCTGAGACACAACATGAAAGGCCCCATCTTCCCCATAGCCACAATGATACAAACAAATAATGTGGATTTATTACAATAAATCGAATAACAGAATTTAGAGAAATAACGTCAGGGTCGACTAAGGCCAAAATAACAAACAAAACAAAAAAAACCCCTAACCAAATAATAAGAAACAAATGACAAAAACTTACCTCTCTAACTAAATAAACAGGAGAAAAAGGGTGAGGAACAAAACTGGCAGTCCACCCCTACTATTTAACAATATATACCAAATGGTGGTTCACGATAATACTACAGTACTGCAACACTACATTACAACACTACACTGTGTGGCCGGTTGGGAGAGGAGGAAGGTGAGGTCTGCCTGCTAGCTCACCCACAACCGCCATTTTGGCAATTTAAAAGCCGATCACCCTCAGCTGCAGCCAGTCAGGAACGAGGAGCTAATCAATCCACCAATCCGTTGTGGCACACACCTATTTGCATACACAAAACAGAACACACACACAAAACATGCACGGAAACACAAACTTATATAAATTATGACAACAGTCACAGGACATAGTATAGTATGCCTAAAAAATGGCATGATACAATATGTCAAAAAAAAAGGTCATAGTATAGTATGTCAAAAAAAGTCATAGTATAATATGTCAAAAAAGTCATAGTATAGTCTGTCAAAAAAAGTCATGGTATATGTTGGACTAAGAGTCTCATCCTACTCTCTAATGTGCTATGTGTGAGCTCAGTCCTGCGTGTTCTTTAATGAAGCAATAGGAGAAGATATTCGGTCTCAGTTAATGTAGTTTATTAAGCAGTAAAGGAATAAAATTACAGAGCTCTGGGTCTCAACTTCACGTCCCTGACGAACAACAAAGGTGTGTCAGTTCACGAAGTCTGACCTCCTGTCCTTTCCCTGACCCAGTATATTTGAGCGTAACAGAGTGTCATTGTGCACGCAAGGCGTTGTCCTCTTCTCATTGGCAGTTCCACTTCCTCCTTCACCACACCACGCCCCTGCCTCATGTTAATCTGACTCAACACAACTCCCTACACGTGCTGTACCTTACTATCTGTACATCACTTTCTATTCTTTTTACCATATATGAAACTAATTATCTAAGCATTGCGATATGTGCTCCTCAGACTTCATGTCTCTTCCTCTCCTGTACTTCTCCACTTCTGCAAAGCAAACACATTCAGATCAGCTGAAATCATCTCAGTATTCTCATTGTTCACATATCTAAAACTTATATAGTGAAACACAACTGATAGTAAAACACATAAAATCATTCTATTCCCAACATATAGTATGTCAAAAAATGTCATGGTATAATATGTCAAAAAATATCATGGTATAATATGTCAAAAAAAGGTCATAGTATAGCATGTCAAAAAAATGTCATGGTATAATATATCAAAAAAAGTCATAGCATAGTATGTCCAAAAAAAAGTTCATGGTATAATATTTCAAAAAAAGGTCATGGTATAATATGTCAAAAAAGTAATAGTAAGTCTGTCAAAAAAAGGTCATAGTATAGTATGTCATAAATAGGTCATAGTATAGTATGCTAAAAAATGTCACGGTACAATATGTCAAAAAAGGTCATAGTATAGTATAGTATGTCAAAAAAAAAGTCATAGTACAATATGTCAAAAAGTCATAGTATAGTATGTCAAAAAAGGTCATAGTATAGTATGTTAAAAAAATGTCATGGTACAATATGTCAAAAAAAAGGTCATACTATAATATGTCCAAAAAGTCATAGTATAGTATGTCAAAAAATGTCATGGTACAATGTCAAAAAAAAAGGTCATAGTATAGTATAGTATGTCAAAAAAAGTCATAGTATAATATGTCAAAAAAGTCGTAGTACATCTGTCAAAAAAAGGTCATAATTTAGCATGTCAAAAAAGGTCATAGTATAGTATAGTATGTCAAAAAAAACCGTCATAGTATAATATGTCAAAAAGGCATAGTATAGTATGTTAAAAAAATGTCATGGTACAATATGTCAAAAAAATGTCATAGTATAATATGTCAAAAAAGTCATAGTATAGTATGTCAAACAAGTCATAGTATAGTATGTCAAAAAAAGATCATAGTATAGTATGTCAAAAAAAAATGTCATAGTATATGTCAAAAAAGTCATAGTACGTCTGTCAAAAAAAGGTTATAGTTTAGTATGTCAAAAAAGTGTCATGGTATACTATTTCAAAAAAAGGCCATAGTATAGTATGTCAAAAAAGGTCATAGTATAGCACGTCAAAAAAATGTCATGGTATAACATATCAAAAAAAGTCAGCATATTATGTCAAAAAAAGGTCATAGTATAGCATGTTAAAAAAATGTCATGGTACAATGTCAAAAAAAAAAGGTCATAGTATAGTATGTGAAAAAAATGTCATGGTATGTCAAAAAAAGTTCATAGTATTGTCCGTCAAAAAAAGGTCAGAGTTTCGTAGGTCATAAAAAGGTCATAGTATAGCATGCCAAAAAATTGTCATGGTATAATATGTCCAAAAAAGTCATAGTATAGTATATCAAAAATATCATAGTATAATATGTCAATCGTTGGTTCGACAATGATTTTCAGACTAGTTTTCAGTGTAACTTCAGTGATTAGAAGGAGCCCGTTTGTCCTCTCAGGTGTATCCGGTGCCAATCAGTGTGGCCTTAGAGCAACCTAGCTCTAAAGTAAAAAGAACGTTGGACATGTGATTTAATTAAGTTTGTAGGCAGAAAATAAAAACATTACAGAAATTAAACTTAATGTACAAAAGCTAATAAATAAAACAATAACTACATGAACACTGGCGTTGCAATTATTTCCATCAGAACAAATGTTGTAGTCTCTGTTTATGTCTTTGTGTTTTTTCGTTTTTTCAGTGAAGAGTGCTATATCAAAATAATATAGGCCTAAACAAATTTGGCAAGAATGAACATAATAAAAAGAGAAAACTGTGTGTTATTCCTTTAAAATAAACTAAATTAATAACACATTTTATAACATGAAGGAAAATCATGGCTTCTAGAGGGCTGCTTTTCTTTTCCAACAATATTTGATCCATAACAAAAATCTTATAAGAAAAATAACATTCCTATTAACACAATTTATTTAGATTAATCAGCACATTCATGCATTGATATGTCTACGTCCATCAAATTAAAATGGAGGTTCTGCCTTTTATTGACATGTCGCCATGGTGAATCGTAGACTTGATGATGGCTTTTTTCATTCACTGCACGAGCTGAACTCAGACTGAACATATTCAGAGTTGACTGAACTGACTCTGGTCAGCTGTTCAGAAACCCAGAATTCAGGGTTAGTCAACTCACAGTTCAGGGTCAGACTCAGAGTTGAAACAGACCCCAGCTAAATGTACAAACCCCAGCTAAACATACAAACTTAAGATATAAACCTTCATTGATCCCAAGCTAAGACATTTGGTACATTGATCATTTTAGACATTCAGATTAAAACAAACATTTACAAATGTAGGAAAAGCATCTGCATTTAAGAAAAACATCAAATTCAAAATGAGCTTTTCACTAAAAAAGTTACTCTAAATGTGTCAGCACTATGTATTTCACAATAAAATGTTTAATAACTTTTTGTAATCTACATTATTTTGACTTTATGAACACCAAAAAAGAAAAAGTACGGCAAAATATGACTTGTTGCAGAACATTCCCATACCCATCAACAAAACAAAACTAACAAATCTCTTCTGATGATTCAAGTGATAAATTTCATGTCATAACATCACACAATGTTTTGACAAAACAATGCAGTACAGTAGTGTCAGAATATGTCAGTCCAGTGATTGAACATCTATGTTTTCTACCTGAACTAAAATATTAAACCTTTGAGGAAAATGTACATTATTATACACACACATAACTTTAGTGACACCATAATAGAATGATTTTAAAATAAACTACAGCATGCTAACCGCTAATGTAAATGATATTCAGCATAACATTTCTACTTTCGACTGAACTAAATAAACCAAAAATGTAAAATTTAGCAGTGAAATTTCTTCAAACAGGATTGACTGCTTCAGCAATAATCATAAATCATCATCCAAAACACAACAAATACAGATTTACGGAGCATGTTAGCTCATTGTATAGCAATCTGGATGTATCAGCTTAAAGAGCAAGTTTGGTATTTTTCAACCTGGACCCCCTTTTTGGCTTTCAAAAATTAAGGTGCTATGGCCGACTGGTTACATTGGACCAGTTTCAAAAACTGTTGTTCCATCAGTCAAGGTTAAAAAATACAGTTAATAAAGTTACCTCTTAAATGAAAAAGGCTGATAAACAACAACAAAAACACAAATAATATCCTCACTTTCTCCTTAAGCATTACATGGTAATGAACAATTTGACATGTTTCACAGAAACAACCAGCATCTGCCTGGTTTTGGCAAATAATAATAAGATAGACTGGACTGTCTGACTGACAGCGTTTTTGAGCTTCATTTAAACATGAAAATATTTTCCTTTCAGGATCTGCCGCACCTGGAAAACAAGACAGAACTCAAATCATCACTCAGTCTATCAAACTGATCGGGTAGATTCTCAGACAACACAAACTATAATTTATAATCATTAATGTTTGTTGATAATGTGACTTATTTTGTTGGTTAATTGTCTCAATATTCTTGTATACTCAGGTTACAGTATGTTTTCAAATGTCTCACATTTCAGCATTACCTTTGTTGTAGTCATGAATTCACACAGCGTACCTTGTCACCGGTGGGTCCTTCAGGCACCAGCTGAGACGGCATTTCATTTTCAAAGTTCCTGGTCCCAGGGTCCGCTCCTTTTCTCATCAGCAGCTTCACTGCTTCCACTTGACTTTTGTGATTTTGCAGAGAACTGACAATGTGCAGGGCCGTGTTCCCACTGAATGTCTGCAACATACAGTTACACTTTATGTTACACAGCAGTGTGTGTGTTGCACTCATTTCACTTTGATTCTGTTACGACAAAACAACTTACCTTAACATTTACGACTGACAGTGAAGATGGCAGGTCCAGGAAAATGTTAAGCAGCTCCACATTTGCCTCCTCGGAAGCTATGTGAAGACACGTCCGTCCGCTTTTTAGATCCTGCAGAAATGATATGTAATTTAGGGCTGAGAATGTGTTACTGATTTACCGTCCTTTATATCATATAAAACAATGAATGCCAAAAGTTATTTCTTTTATATTACTGAAGTCTGCTGCTAAATTCAGCATCATGTTTTGCTCAGAACAGTTTATAATAACTCAGAAGTTTAAAAAACTCTGTAAACTCATATGGACCAAAGTCAAATTCTCCCGATTAGTTTTAATAGTTACCTTTGTCCCACAGGAGGCACCCATGAGCAGCAGAGTTCTTATACACTCCACATACATCTGTGTCTTCTGCACCAGCTCCTTTGCCATGTATGAGCAAAGATTCTCCAGACTCCTCTGCTCTTTAACAACAGCGTTGTGAGACAGGACTGCTGCATGCAGCGGGGTTAAACCTCCAGACAGAGAACAGCAGCATTTAATCACAAAGACACTTTACAGAAGCATCATAAATACCAGGTTTTAACATAAATAAAACACACTCACCATCATAGTTGAACATTTCAATATCGATCAGCTGCCCACTGCCCATCAGGGTCCTCCAGATGCTCTGTGGGAAGAAGTTTAAACAGAAATCAAGACAGTGTAGAAAGAAAAATATATTACAACACAAGGAACAATCTGGAATACATTGTTGTTGGAGTGATTTAGAAAAGTTTTCAGAGCAAAGAAGAGACAGAAACGTTTACCTTAGTGAGGAGGTGTGGTATAATGCTTTTTTTTTTTTTTTAACAGATTGGTTGTCACAGACCCTTTTGTGAGCCTGCAAGGTGTGGACACCCAGTGGAAATGAAATGAACTGCTGATTGTGAAAGTGTCATTGTTAGTGTGATCACTCTGCTGATGGAAGGCTGAGAGTATCAATGGCGTAAAGGAGTTACGATGGGCCCTAGTGCACGCTATCATGCGTCATAGTTGTAGAATAAGTATGTCATTTTGTTTTACAAAAATAAAAAAAGTTCTTCATTGAACACAGGCATATTTTCAAGGTGACAATCACTCACAAGGGCCCGTTCTCCACCCAACACATTGTTGGAGGGCCTACTCTCTCTGTGGGCCCCCACCTCATGGGCTCTAGTGCAACTGTACTGACTGCACTGTTCTATATTTATGCCACTGTTAAGTATACTTTTTTTAATGTTATT
Organism: Epinephelus fuscoguttatus; assembly: GCF_011397635.1. NCBI lineage: Eukaryota > Metazoa > Chordata > Actinopteri > Perciformes > Serranidae > Epinephelus > Epinephelus fuscoguttatus. The sequence continues at coordinate 18,588,731 of NC_064775.1, forward strand.
TATTTTACTTTGTTTTATTTTTTAGATTTTAGTTTATTTCTTTATTTTGTTTTGTTTTGTTTTGTTTTTTGTTGTTTTCTTGGGAGTATGGGGATGGAAGAAAGGAATGAGGGATATGATGACACCCAGTGGTGATTGCTGAGCATTGCAGACTGCTCAAAAATTGAACTTCGAGTAATTAAGCCCACATAATATTCACTTATTCTGCTCAGCTGTAATCAATGGCATCTTCATTTTATGTCAGTAAAAAATCAATTAAAATAACGATCCCTAAAATTCAACTTAACTTTGAGGTATTTTTTACTTAACAAGCAGTTTAGAGAGTAAAGAGAGTAAAAAGTATTACAAATTACATGAAACAAAAAAAACATTATAAACCCTGAAATGGATACAGTCATACACATGAATTTATTATTACTGTGATTCTATTAAATTTTCTTTTAAAGATTTTTTCATTTGTTTCATTCACTGTCTCTTAATTGTTTTGGGGTTTGGCAGCACATGTTAAATGTCATACCAATGAAGCCTGTAATGGTACGCACGTATCGTATATGATTACAAAGTAAAAAGTATAAAGTAAAAATTGAATGACGGATGGAGGCCTTCAAAAAGGGAGTCAAAATTAATGTTTTAGGTTTAAATCAAACACGCTGCATCAACATTTTAGTCGGTGCTACACTGATGTCGAATCAGTGACATTTGAACGTGACTTGTGTTGATGCACTCACAGTTAAATCTTACCTGAAGACTGAGAAAATGTCCCTTCTCGGCACACAAGTGTAAAGGAGAACGACCCCACAGGTCACGAGTGTCGACTTGTGCTCCATGTTCCAATAGATCCTTGACTATTAAGTGGTGATTGGTGGCGGCTGCTATCTGAAGAGCTGTCTGTGTTCAAAGAGAAGGGTTTTACAACATGTTAGTCTCGTTACATGTGCGCTAATAATTGAGATGAAGAAGCTTGTTAAGAATTTGTACCTGGCCATTATGTTCTTTCACATCCACAGAGCCACACTGAGCCATTTTTGTAGCAAGCACATAAGCCAGAGCCCGTTTACCTTGTGCCACTGCGATGTGGAGAGCTCTAACAGATGGAGAAGAAAAACAAAACAAATGAATGATGGAAAACATAAACAAATGATGTTTATGTATCAGTGTTTCGGTTTGCATTTGTTTTAACCATTTATCTGTTACTTTTAGCTCTAAACTTTATAATACATACGTGTCACCATCTGCATCTTGCATGCTCAGCGTCTCAGGAGACACTTCTCCAACCCTCTGTCCCTCTCTCTGTATCTGCCAGTCAAATAAAGTCTTCACTTCAGCAGTCGGAGCCGCTGGTCCCTGCAGAGCTTGATGTTGCATTTGTTGTGGAGGAATGTGTCCATTTTCAGGAGAAGCAGCAGGGACATGATTTGTAATATCAAATATATTTCCTGGTCCTGGAGGGTCCCACTGGTGAGGACTCAGGTCACTGACAGGAGCTTCAGATTTTGGAGATTTGAATTTATGGACCGGGTAGATTTCGTCCTGTGAGTGGTTCCATTTCTGAAAGAAAAATATTTCCAAGCATATTTTGAGCAAAACAAAACAAAACATCAACAGACATGCTCAACAAGGAGCAAGGAAAAGTGTGCACTTACATAATTCTTCCTACTTCTCAGTGTTCTTGCCTCATTTAAAAAGGAAATTGTCAACAACTTTCCCAAACTACTTTTTGGTTATATGTGTAATGTGTATCCTCCTGAGACCCTGTGTCCTCATTAGAGGAAATTACATTTTTGGTTTTACTGGACCTTATATTTCATTCTGCTTAGACACTTTTGTGCCATCTAGTGGTAGTAAGACCACAATACACTCATCCATGTAAAAACAAGAAGGCAGCCATATCTGCCAAGTCAGTCTGCAGCTGATCCCAACACAAAAGTGAACAAGGTCCAAAACCTGATCACATTTTATGGTTGAAACTTGTTTATTTATGATGAATAATATTAGTAGTTTGATATGCCATACAAATTTGACCAATTTTAGCAACAATAACAAACTCCTTAGAAAGAACTCAGTTGAAGACATTGGGAATTAATCATTAGCTCAATGTAGGACATTGGGACTTTATTATCATTTATAGTGTTTATTTTCAGTATCAGGAAAGGCTCTCAAATAAAAGCATGTTTTAAGAAGGGACATTAAAGAGACCACCGATTTGGCTGACCTGATTCCCATGGGCCTCTGGGACAGACAAAAGACCTCTGCCTGCAGGACCACACAGTACTTCCTGGTACGTATGGGGATATAGCTGGGAGAGAGACCATGAAGAGCCTTAAAAGTAATCAGTACAATCTTAAAATCTGAAACATACTGGGAGCGAGTGTAAAGGGACTGAAACTGGAGTGATGTGATCATGTCTCTTGGTAGCTGAACTCTGTACAGTCTGAGGTTGATTAATAGATTTTTGATTCAGGCAGGAAAAGAGGCTGTTGTAGTGACCCAGGCATGCAGAGATGAATGTGTGTAGTACTGTCTCTGTGTCTTTAAAAGTTAAAATGGATCAAAATTTTTAAATATTTCAAAGATGATAAAAACATGATTGCACAATCTTTGTCAAACCAGACTCCAAGATTTCCTGCAACAGGTTTGATATTATCCAACAGGGGACTGATGACAACAATCTCTGTTTTGTCTGAGTCAGCTGAAGAAATTGTTTTGCCATCCAGCTTTTAACATCAGTGAGGCAGTCACTGAGCAAACACATCATCCCAGGGTCTGTGGATCTGAGGATGTTCACACTTCTATATCAACATTATCTATCTTCATTTGCACGTATATGTATCAATTTTTCAATTTCCAAATAACATCATTTGTTTTTTGTCAAACCACCTTCTTGGTTTATTAATTTCTGTTGTGATCTCCGTCAAAAGCAGCTGTGAATCCTCTCCGGAGTATTAAATAGTGGGATCATTTTTAAAAACTTGACGTCATTAATATATAATAGAAACACTTTTATTTTACTAAAGCTTGACTGTAATGTGGCATAGTCTTTTTTTTTTTTTTTTTTACCCACCCACGTGTGCTGTAAATGATATGCATACTAAGAACCTGGACTTTGCTGCCTATCAGTGGAGTGAAGGAATGCTCTACTGCTTCCTCATACTGAACAAACTTTGTCTCTCCTTGTAAACTAAGCAAGACAGGCAACACACTCAAGAAGAAATTAACAGATAAAACATGAGTAATAAGTTGATTGCAATATATTCTGTGAAATCCAAACCTTAGTATAAAACTTGAACTACACTTGTCTTGTCATGTTCTTGTACAAATACCGGTTTGACCTGTGACTCACCTCGCGTCTCATCAGCAGCAGCTCTTTCACTGTCTTCTTGTGCACAGCGTGGACGTACTCAGGCGGTCTGAGATCAGTGATAAAAAGGCCTGAGGGGGGGAAAGTGACAGTTAAACAATCGTAAATTTACATCATACATCAGAAGTAGTTGGCAAACACATGCGTGGGAGCTGACATCCTTTACTTAAGTGACACCAAGTACACACACATACACTGTAAAAACAAAAATAAAAGTAAAAGTCCTGCATTCAAAATTGCTCTTAAGTAAAATAAAGTTCTCATACCCTAGAAAAATGGAGAAGTGAGTGTTATAATATTATCAGCTTGTTAATACTTCCAAAATAAATTGGTGTTTAAATGAAATGTCAAGTCTTAAATAATTTATCTGCAAAAGAAACAGTATTTCCCTCTGAAATGTAGTGGAGCTGATGTAAAAAAGTGGTGGCAAGCAAAGGTGTGGGCTTGAGTCACAAATTTAAGGATTTTAGACTCGGCTTGACTTGTAGAAAAACTCCCGCCCGCTGCCTAACTTGCCAAAACAAAGATTTTAATGCTGCAACGTTTCAGTAAGTAGACTTTAATCAGGCAAACAGGTTTGTAACAAAGAGAAACCATCTTGAATAGGAGTGGCTGAGTGTTGAAATCAGTCACATTACTCACATGCAGTAGAAACCATTCACCAGTGGTTATCCATGACCAAAACATGGCCCAGATTGAATCATAAAAATACCTGGCATACACATCGACCATGAACTAACGTGGAGTGCTCAGATAGATAAGGTCTGCACTCGGGGTCAGACAGCGCTTACACTGCCTTTGCAGGCTGAGGGTCTTTGGAGTCAACCAGAAAGTGTCGCTCCTCTCCTACCATGCCATATAGAGCATCCTGCAGTACAGCATCTCAGCCTGGTTTGGTGACCTAAGTGTCCAACTGAAGGCCCAGATCACATGGGAGTCAGGCAGCATGCCACAGTTCAGTCCATCTTTGAGCAAACCATTATCAGACAGGCCCAGAAGATTCGATCAGACCCTGCCCACGTCCTCATCACAAGTACCAACTTCTCCCCTCAGGCAGACACTTTAGAGTCCCCCAGTGCAGGCTTTACCACCTTAAAAACTCTTTTGTCTCCTTGTCCATTTAAGCCTGCAATGGGAAGCTAACTGTAGCTTGACTAAATCAAAAAACTTTAACACCAATGACTCAAGACTTTGACATACCTCGACAATAATGTTGGAGTCACTGTTGATCGCCTGTGGACGTTGGGTTGCTTATCTACTAAGAGACTAATTCAAGAAATACCTGGACTTGCTTAACGTCGTACGGGCTGCATGTCTGTTAAAGACTTTGATAAGGGGCTGGAAGACCACTGGGACACTGTCTGTACACTTTTAAAACAGTAGCCTCCGGTTTAAAAGGCTAGTACACAATGGATCTATAGGATCCAAAACTTTACACATGTTACATCATGTCTTTCTTATCTGATTTCCCATTGTTGTACAAATAAAGATACAACAACCTCCAACAAACCTGTTTTAACAAATAAATACAAATGTTTAAAAAGTATTCATGATTTAAAACTGTTGTTAAAACTGCATGACGTGGTAAAGAGCGCATTATGATTTGTTCAGGGCTCCAAACTCAAAGTTTAGGATTTGGAACTTGACTTGGGATTCGAGACTTACTTGTGACATGCAAAACAATGACTTGGTGCATCTCTGGCAGCAAAAAAAATACCTTAAAAACTGTAATTTTAATTGTTGAACTTTGCATCAAGTTCCAGTGAATTAAACAGTGGTGGAAGAAGTACTCAGATCTAATACTTACCTGTACTAAAAGTACAGGTAAAAGTCCTGTATTCACAATTTACTTGAGTAAAAGTCCAAAAGTATCAGCTTCAAAGTAACAAAGGCAAAGTAGCCATGATGCAGAATGACCCACTTCAGAATAAGCTCAGCGAAATTTTAATCAGGAAGACTTTTTTTAGGCTACATCCATTCACAATTAACCCTCTATCTCACTCACACCTCTTCCTCCAATCAAATGTTGCCACGATCTCCTTCAGCTATTCATGTCGCTGCTGCCAAACTTTACATCTGTTCTCCTCTCTGCTCCTGTCAGCTGGCATTTTAGACAGAATCATTATACCCTCCTCCACCCCATTCACCTCCAGTCACCTTATCCAGAGCCCAGGATGAGCTCGTCAAAAGCCTGCTCCTCTTCACATCCAGATTCTCAGCTCCCTCTTCATCTCATCTGATCTCATTTCATCAACACCATCACCACTTTTATGTAATGGTGCCTCGTAATTTATTGCCTCTGCTTTTAAAATCTTGTCTTTGGCATTTTCTATTCTTTTTTGTATTTATTTTTTCTTTTAAATATCATCTATTTTAAATGTTAAATTTTAATTTTAAATTTAATTTATTTTTGTATTATTAATCTGAATTTGTTAAATTATCAAATAACTGAAATGGAGTAAAAAGTAAAATATTTTCCTCTGAGATGTGGTGGAGCGGAAGTATAAAGTAAACTACTAAGTATTCACTTAGTACAGTGAATGTACTTAGTTACTTTCCACCACTGATAGTAAATGAGTTGTCAGACTGCTGTTTGGCAGTCACACCGTCCTAAAAATTGGGATTAAAAGGGCATAAATTCAAAGTTCAGTGTGATTATTAACATGTCAGGTAACACTGCTCAAAACAACAAGCAGATCCTCGTTGAGGATTCTGCTGTCGTAGTATTCCCACACACTTTGCTAAAAGGCCAACAGCTTAATATAAAAACTTTAAAGCTGGTGTTTAAAACAAGCACAGGGTCAAAGTCATGTTGTGACGTGCCCTCGAATGCCAGCAGTGGCGCAGATTAAACACACAGCACTTCCTGGTTCTCCTGAGTCTTGAAAACAATGCAAGTGGAATCAAATGTTCAGGAACAACAGGATTAGAGAGTGTGGTTTCAATTCCCCACATTGAAAGTGGTGAACGTGTGTATCCGATTACCAGTGATAAGAACTAACCTTTATTGTTGTGGTTGAAGCTGGTCTCCATGGGCAGAATCTGGCTCCTTCTGGTCTCGTTCCCTCTTTGATCCAACATGTTTAAGTATTCATTTATTAACACCGTGTCACACACCTGGAGTGTAAAGTGGCTGTCAACACGGCCTAGTCAAGTGTCAGAAACAAGGTGGGATATGAAAATAGCTGACTCAACTTCCTGCACCTTCCTTCACGTCGCCGCAAGACCAGAAATGCAGAAATGACGAACAACTGCCACACAAAATGACCCACACCTGGCTCAACTTCCTGGTTGACAGGTGAAGAGGGCGAGGCCTGTCAGTTTCAAAATAAAGGTCTTAAACATTTTGTGCTACTGAATTAAAGTTGATCCTGGAATGAATGCTAAAAGGTAAATTTAGTTTGATCACTATTGTTATGCATTACATTTCAAGCTGATTTACACAGTAAATGGTCTATAACTTATATTAGGATATAATATTTTAAAGAAAAGCAAGTATAAAGTAAATGATGATCTGCAAAGAGTTGCACATATTAAAAACAATATGCCATTATTAAGTTTATAGTCTACTCCTAAAACAGTAAACGAGGTACTAAAGGTCAGTTAATATGCAAATAAACTGAGTGCACTGCACACATAAGCGAAGCCACAGCCTTTATAAGTCAATCAGTAACTGAACTGCTGAGCAAACTTTAAATATTAATACTCACATAGCAAAGAAAAAAAGGTTTTATATCACTAAGCAAATATTTTTCTGTCTGTTTTCCATAAAGGAAGCAGTTGTACTCTCTCTGTTTTGTAACATTTATATGTGATATTTTCTTTATAAATGCACAAAAACATAATCATTTACAGTTTTACACACCTGTTAAAGGTCAAGCTATATGTCACCCCTGGAACATCTGCAGGAGGAAGCGTCGCTGTCTCAGAACTGAATGTACCTAACGCTCACTAAATGGTATTGTAGGTATTAAAGTTGCATTTGTTGCACAAACCACTCCCCTTTTTAACAGCTATTATTTGTTGGGATTTCCCCACGTACAGGAAAGAAGTCTGCGCTTGGCTTTGGTCCAGATACACTGAGTGCTTGTTTGAGTGTGTGATTGGATGTAACTAAGTACTTCTCTTCCAGTGTGTAGGGTGTAGGGGGATATATTGGCAAAAATTGAATAGAATATTTAAAAGTATGTATTCTTTAGTGTATAATCACCTGAAAATATGAACTGTGTTTCTGTTACCTTAAAAAAAAAATCTGTTTATATCTATATACAGAGCAGGTCCTCCCCCACAGAGTCCGCCATGTTGTTCTACAGTAGCCTATAACGGACAAATCAAACACTGGTGAGATAGGGCCGTTTGCATTTTCGTCAGCCATCATAGTTCTCCTACATGCTTGGTACAAATTTGAGTTTCCTAGGATGGCAAAGGTATGACCTGCCCTTCTCTGCCTTTCTCTGCCTCTGATTGACCAACACATCCACTCCATCTCACTCCAACCTTGTCACATATCAACGTTTGGTCATGGACTTTCAATGTCGAGATGCAACATGCAAGATACCCTGGTTGTGTTAGTTGTAGACACTGTGGGACACCGTGTCAAGTCCTACATGCATTGACTGTTTTCAAAATATACTTTCTTTTCATAAGAAATTTACAGTTAGCATATTCTCTCTCTAAAAATAAACGCACTACGCCGGGACAACACCGTGAGTTGATGTTGTTTTTCCTTCCACATATATAGAGTATAACACTATGGAAACGAAACAGAAATGGGAACTAGAAATTAATATTATAATTACAGATTAAATCATTTTAATATGTTCCTGTCTTTACCCTTCAGAGTTTCCCATAAAACTGTCTTATTAAATACACTCACCAGCCATTTTATAAGGTACGCCTTGCTAGTATGACCCCTTTTGCCTTCAGAACTGCCTTAATTCTTGGTGTCACAGATTCAACAAGGTGCTGGAAACATTCCTCAGAGATTTTGGTCCATATTGACATAATAGCATCACACAGTTGCTGCAGATTTGTCATCCATGATGTGAATCCCCCATTCCACCACATCCCAAAGGTGCTCTGTTGGATTGAAATCTGGTGACTGTGGAGGCCATTGGAGTACAGTGAACTCATTGTCATGTTCAAGAGACCAGTTTGAGATGATTTGAGCTTTGTGACGTGGTGCGTTATCATGCTGGAAGTAGCCATCAGAAGATGGGTACACTGTGGTCATAAAGGGATGGGCACGGTCAGCAACAATACTCAGGTAGGCTGTGGTGTTTAAACCATGCTCAGTTGGTACTAAGGGGCCCAAAGTGTGCCCCCCAACAACCATGCCACGTTCAAAGTCACTTAAATCACCTTTCTTCCCCATTCTGATGCTCGGTTTGAACTGCAGCAGGTCGTCTTGACCATGTCTACATGCCTAAATGCATTGAGTTGCTGCCATGTGATTGGCTGATTAGCTATTTGTGTTAATGAGCAGCTGAACAGGTGTACATAATTAAGTGGCCACTGGGAGTATATGGATGGATGCCTGTGTCTGTGTTGCCTCTGTAAATACAACATGAACAAGAGAGGCTGTTGCAAAGCTTACATTTGTCATGTGATACATCATGTCTGTTTGTTCTCTGATACATATGATTACATTTGATTCGCTGAAGATTAAACTACCTAACAGTATATTGGAGTTCAAATGTGCACAATCTGAAGCAGCTACAGCAGTAAAATGTAAAACACACATTAATGCAGCAGTAATATTAACCCCAAAACATCATATGTAATATTTAAACATGCACAGAAAACATTTTAAAGCACAATGAGTACTTTTACTTTTCATACTTAAGCACCTGCTTAAGTTTAAAAGCTGGGCTTTTACTTGTATTAAGTATTTTCAGTTTGGTATCAGTACTTATAATTAAGTAAAAGATCAGAATAGTTCCTCCACAACTGGGTATAAGTTTGCACATTTAAAAAAAACAAAGTTCAACGGTAAATTTCAGAACTAAAGTTTATTTTTTCATGACATTTGTTCTTCCATAAACGTTTCTGTACATAAGAGGTGATGACATTACCACAAAATGTTTCCTCATTTTATACATTTCAATCAGAGCGGTACTGCTTTGCGTTATTTCCTTTTAATGCCGATGCCACTGTGAAGGAGTTGGAGGAAATGACATGCAGAGTGAGCAGCAAAAGGGTGGAGACATGTTTTCATTGTTCGATATGAAACGACTCGTCACGAAAACCAACAATTTAACAGTTAAAGGTCGTGTATGAGAGTTGGTAGTACACTTTGCTTTCATGCTTGCCATCATTTTAAGTCTCTGAATTCAGGGTAAAACACTTGAGTTAAAGCTTCTCTTCTCAAGATGACATTTCCCTTTTATTCAATTCAATCATGAACATCCGTTAGTAAACTGAGAGCACTTTTAACGCAGTGATTTCATGCCTTCACTTGCACAAAACTATACAGAGCTAATACAAAACCATTTCTTTAAGGTCCAGTGTGAAGGCTTTAGTGGCATCTAATGGTGTTGCAGAACTGAGACTTCTCCCATCTGCCAACACAAAATCACATAAGGGCCTATCTAGAGCCAGTGTCTGGTTTGTCCGTTCTGGGCTTCTGTAGAAACATGGCGGACTTTGTGGAAGTATGTAGATATAAACGGCTCATTCTAAGTTTAACGAAAACACAACAAACGTTATTTTCAGGTGATTATAAACTAATGAAAACAAAGTAATTCACATTATATTCCAGAGATGCCCCTGAATCCTACACACTAACCAACACACTTGAGCAAAATAACTGTTCTGCCTCCACCTTTCATCAAGGATCAAGTCATATCCACCATCCAAGACAAATATGACAAATGTTCGGCAACAGAACAAAAAGACATCAAGCTTAACTCCTCAAACCAGGACTATACCAAAAAGGGAACTATTTTAGCAATATTTGGTTCTATGCTTTTATTTTTCTCCCTTTAAATTAATTTAAAATAAATTTTTACAATTAAATTAATTAATTTAAATTAATTCCCATATTAATTTTATCATACAAAAAAGCCGAACTTCACTGCAGTGACACAATTGTGAATTTCCTTGGATAAATAAATCTTTATGTAGCCAGAAAATATAAGTTATGTGGAAAGTAGTGATTTTATTTTTGGTCAGTTTCATAACCCAAGACAGTTCTCACAAACAAAACAAAAAAAACAAACAAAAAAAATCATACAGGGTGTAGATCCATGTACTTAAATAAAAGCTACACTAACATTTTGGTCTACAAAATAAATCACCTATTAACAGCTGTGTCAGTTTTTGTCCCTTAATGATCTTCGTAGTTGGTTTTAAGCTTTGGGAGAATTTCTGTTTCCACTGTGACAAGTTGTGGATGGTACCAATAGGACCATTCCATACCATCCCCATTTTTTGTCCCCCCTCTGTCGGAGTACCTAGCATACAGGTCTGACACTAAAAGGTGGAGCTGTGAACACTGCAGTCTGTTGATTGGTCAATAGCAGACAGTCACTCTGCTCAGGGCTGAGTTGTGGCTGGTTTTGAGGCTCATGTAACCACTGTTCATATCGTGGAGAGTTTTATTAGTAAAATGAGAAAAAAACAACTGAATTCAATGGGCAGACTGCCGGCGACTTTTAAGGTGGAACGTTAACTTGTAATGTTACTCAGTGCATGAGTTGGAAACACTAAATGGAGCTAGGGTCTAGGTGCCATGTCTGAAGGGTTACTTTTGGTTCCAAAGGTACCATACCTAAAGTGCTTGGTGGAAACAGGGCTATACATGTATATTCTTAAGTCTTCACATTTCCTGTGTGAACCAAAAATTGTCTGCCAAGTCATGATTGCCCTTCATCACTTTTCTCCTTTACACAATACATATTTTTACTGTTTAAAAACATGAAACAGTGTGAACAAGCTCACCACTTCCTCCAAAAAAAACCCCAACAACGTCAGATTATCAGACCTCCCTTGTTTTCATTTTACATTCTTAAACCTTCTGTGCCTTAATCCCAAGTGTTAGAAAAAAACATACATTAGACTGTGTTAGTACACAACTCCCACGAGAAAAAAAACAAATATATAAAGTGCTCTTAAACTTCCTCTGTTGCGCATAGTGGAGGGATAGAACAACATCACATAAACAACAGGTGGCGATAAATTAAATGGCGAACTTCACTTCACACAGCGGTGGGGACATTACAACAATGTCGACTACATAAATAAGTTCAGATGTTCCTCATATCAACATCGTAGAAAAAGAAATACTGCATGCACACCCCTGCTAAAATTAATGTTTAACGTACCGATGTCTGCTGCAGAGAAAAATGCATTAACTTTAACAAATAAAAACAATATTAAAGAAAAACCTCCCAGTTTAAACTTGTCCTGGTTTTCCGGTAAGATTCAGCAGAAGCGGCTCTCCCCTGGAATGCCTTTTTGGAAAAAGGGTGCAACCCAGAGTACCAGTGGTGGTCCAGCAAGAAGAGTGTTTGTCCCACTCTGCTCTCAAAGCCTACACGAGTCCGAGCCTAGTCACGGCCTGATGTCAACAGAAAAAGAACAATCCATAAACCAATACATTCTGTGAATGGAACAAAAACATACACCACACATTATGAAGACATTTATTCAAATTTTTTTAAATGTATTTGCTTAGTTTTTTCAGACTGAAACCGCAATAAGCACATGTAGAATACTGAGGAAGTCAACACTGACCTGCGAGGTATCTGGCACCAACTAACATCAACATGCTGCCCATGATGTAGAAGCCCAGAGGGACGCTGCTGAAGATACTAGTTTCACCTTTTGGTCATCATAAAATAACAAAGGGGACAGACAGAGGAACAATTATGCAACAAAACAACAAACTATGAAAAAGTCAGAATTCAAAGAAAGCAACTTCACTGTGACTGTAACTATCAGTGCTATATGGTTAGCTTGAATTTGACTTTTCTCTGAGTGCAGGACAGATTTTGTCACAAAAAAAGATAATTAATAAAATAGCACAAGGATTAAAAATGTCCATTACTTACAGGTTAAAGGGTGAGTTTGTTATTTCTCAACCTGGACTTCCATGTTTTTCTGTCTAAATGACTCGTAGCAACAACAAGTTTTGGAAGTGGTCCAGTGTTGAGTGACAAGGCTGTAGCCGGCAGCTGCAAAACAGTAGGACTGTCCTTGACTAAGAATTTTCCTAGTCGACCAATAGTCGTCATTTAGGGCCATTAGTCGACTAGTCGCCCGCATGTTTATGATATTAATTTAATTATTAAATTATGTATTTTGGGCGGGGCAACACAATGGTTTGAGTTTAAGGTGTGAGAAAGAATAGTATCAGTAACATTGTTAACACTGTGCTAAATTACAGAGAAATACAAAACCTTCATTAATATAGGCCTATATTTTATCTACAAGTGCACGTCACACACTGAGCGAGCCGCCTGTTAATGACGCTGTCAGCAAAGCAGTAATGATTGTGCTAAGTGGCTAATGGGCATGTGGCCACTAACATGTTTCAGATGATACATCATGTTTTTGATACATCATGTTTTTGAAAGGTGGCGATGAAAGGATGATGGTGGCGATGAAAGGATGATGGCGCCTCTGTGTTCGGCCGGCCGTCTCCCTCTGCTGAGTGTGTTGCTGTTTTTCTTGTGTCTGCTGTCTGTTATACGGAGTGTGTCACTGCTGCAGGTGTATGATCGCCTGACACTTCTTAATATCCGTGATTCTTTGGAAAAACGGCCAATCTGCGGCTCTGATGGACATTCAAAGATACCGCCACCGTTTCTGGTGTCCATACCCCCACAACTACGGCGTCTTTCCTGCTGGCTGTCTCGAAACAGTCGCCGCAGAAGACGTGGAAAGCGAGGTGGAGTCCTCATTAAACTGAAGTCTTACCTGGCTTCTTCCTGCCACGATCCCTGTCGTTTACTAGCCGGATCCTCCGCGGACTATAGGGGCTACGATCTGCGAGCTCCAAGGAGTACAGATATCGGTGGCTCCGACCGGTTTTCCAGGACACCGGAGCGCCGCTCCCGTGTTGTCGGCTAGTGCGGACCACCCAGCGGGGCTGCGTGCCGGAATCTTCGCCGCTCACCGCTCCTCTCTCCAGACGGGCCAATGCTCAGTTCATACGGGCGCTGATTAACACCAGATCTCTTACAAATAAGACACTTATTTTGAATGACTTCTTCACAACATATGATCTGGACTTCCTCCTGCTGACAGAGACCTGGCTGAAACCAGGTGAGAACAGCGCCTTTTCGGAGCTCCTCCCTCCCGGCTGTTCCTTCTTCAGCACTCCGCGAGCTGCCGGCCGTGGTGGCGGTCTGGCTGCTATATTCAAGGAGAGCTTCAGATGCCGTATGATAACTGCTAATAATTATTCCAGCTTTGAACTGCAGCTGTTTGTGATCGACCACGCCTGCCCCGTGCTGTGTGCCACAGTCTATCGCCCTCCCAAATTCAATAAGGATTTTATTCAAGAATTCTCTGAGTTTTTATCTGATTTTGTCTCAAAGTTTGATAAAATATTGATCTGTGGAGACTTTAATATTCATGTTTGTTGTGAATACTAATGAGTTTAAAAGCCTTTTGGATTCCTCTGATCTTACTCAATCTGTTAATGCACCAACACATGAGCATGGGCACACTCTCGATCTTGTCATTTCTCATGGACTTTCAGTTTCACTCAGAGAAATAGTGGACACTGCTATCTCGGATCACCTCCCCATTGTTTTCGACTTTGCTGCCCTCCACCTGCCAATAGGCCTGTTTCTCCAGCTCGCAGACACCGTATCTTCACTTCATTGACAGCCAGAGAGTTTGCGGATGCCTTTAGGGACTCTCAGCTACATGTTGACAGTGGGCTGGCTCCTCCCCTTTGTCCAGATAGCCTACTCTCCACTTTTAATTCTACATGTTCTACGATTCTGGACTCTATCGCCCCTTTTCGGCAAAAAAACACCAAAACCAAGACTGATCCCTGGTTGAATGACCACACCCGCCTGCTCAGACAACAATGCAGACAGGCTGAACGGCGGTGGAAAAAGGACAAACTGCATGTATCCCTGGGCTGGTTAAGGGACAGCTTGGCTGCATACCAGAGATCTCTGAAGGAGGCCAAGTCCAGATATCTGTCCTCCATTATAGCTAACAGCTCTCATCATCCAAGAGTGTTATTTAATACTATTGACTCTGTTATTAACCCACACCCCACTGTCCTGTCTGATGCCTCCACTACAACCTGTGAAGAGTTTGTCTCTTTTTTTGCTGACAAAGTGACAACAGTCAGGCAGAACATTAGTAACATTGATATGTCCCATGATGATGTGTGTGTTCCTCCTACACAGTCTGCTGTTTTCGAGCAGTTTGAGACCATTTCTCTGTCGGTTTTCACCAAGGTGGTTAGTGGCATGAAACCTACTAACTGTCCCTTAGATATCATTCCAGCCAAGTTCTTAAAAGAGGTTTTTAATTCTGTTGGGTCAAGTCTGCTTGTTTTTATCAACACTTGTCTTAGCTTAGGGTCTGTCCCAGCTGCCTTCAAACACGCTGTGGTTAGGCCCCTACTTAAAAAGCCACACCTTGACCCCTCAGTGTTGTCCAATTTTAGGCCCGTCTCCCATTTGCCTTTTCTTTCTAAGGTTTTAGAAAAGTTGTTTTTATTCAAGTGCAGGCATTTTTAGAGTTGAACTCTGTTCTTGATAAATTTCAGTCTGGTTTCAGATCCCGACATAGCACTGAGTCAGCACTGCTAAAGGTGCACAATGATATTGCTTTGTCTGTGGATGCTGGGAATCCTGCTGTGCTGGTGCTGCTGGACCTCACAGCAGCTTTTGACACGGTTGACCATGCAGTCCTTGTATCTCGCCTAGAGCAGTATGTTGGCATCCGTGGCACTGCTCTCCAATGGTTTAGGTCATACCTGGCAAATAGGAGCTTCTCCATAATGATTGGTGACCTCTGCTCTTCACATGCATCCCTCCCTAGTGGGGTGCCACAGGGATCTATCCTCGGCCCTATTCTGTTTTCACTGTATATCCTACCTCTGGGAGCAATTATAAAAAAAACACAATCTGTCTTTTCATTTTTATGCTGATGATTTGCAGATATATTTGCCCATGAGACCCAATGAAAATACTGCATTTACGAAGCTGCTGGATTGTATTACCGATGTAAGCGATGGCTGGCGCAGAACTTTTTGCACCTGAACGACAGCAAAACTGAATGTATTTTATTTGGCACGCCACCTATGTCAAATGTTTTCACAACAAATTGTGGTACTCTGGGCCCCTTTTTTAAACCCTCTGTAAAAAACCTTGGGGTAACATTTGACAATGGGCTGAAATTTGATAAACAGATTAGTTCTGTTGTTAGAACAAGCTTTTTTCAGCTCCGCCTCCTTGCCAAAGCGGCCGCTTTCAGTCGACAGGACCTTGAGAAGGCAATCCATGCTTTCATCAGTTCAAGACTGACTACTGTAATGCCTTTACGCTGGCCCCAGCCAGTCTTCAATTTCACGTCTCCAACTTGTACAAAACGCTGCTGCCCGATTTTTGACAAGCACGTCCAGACGTGAACACATTACCCTGTGCTGTCGTACTCCACTGGCTTCCAGTTCGTTTTAGTATTGTTTTTAAACTTCTGTTGTTTTTTTTTAATGCCATCAATGGCCTGGCTCCCTCCTACTTGTCTGAGATTTTAACTATCCGTGATCATGGTAGGGCCCTGCGTTCTTCGGGTCAGCTTCTGTTAGAAGTCCCGAGGTCGAGATACAAACAGTGGGGTGACCGTTCTTTTGCTGTTGCTGCTCCCAGACTGTGGAACAAACTGCCCCCCGACATTCGCACCACTATTGATCTCGGCCTTTTTAAATCGAAGCTGAAGACCCACTTTTTTAGATTGGCTTTCAATGTCTGACTAGGACTGTCTTGTTTTTTTTTTTCGGGTGTACTTATCTTGTCTGTTCTATTTTTATGTACTTCTGGAAGGCTTTTAATAACCTGCAGCACTATGGCACTTTCCACAGTCAAAACCTGTGTTTTATGTATTGTTTTTCTGTACTGTTTTATGGCTTTGTTGTAAAGCACTTTGGGTAACTTTTGGTTATTGTAAAGGGCTATATAAATAAAATTTGATTTGATTTTGATTTGTAGTCGACCAATGAAGATGAGTTAACATATCACCTTGAGTTTGTCCTTCACCTTCTCAAAATGATCCCACACTTTGGATTTCCTGCCCGACATGTTATTAACTAGCCTGTGGAATAACCGGTACCAGGACTGTAAATTAACCTGACTCCTGTCTGACCGCTGAGCGTGGCCACTTCCTGTGTCTGTCCTTTCAAATTAAATTCCCACATGGTCCAATCATATAGGTTTTGGTTTATTTTGACGTTGCAGGTCCTAATAGAGTTTAACATTCACTTATTTATTTTTTTGTTTTGTTTTGTTTTTCTGGTCGACTAATGTTTGATCGACTATTAGATTTTAGACAGCATGTCGGCATCCCAGAGGCATTAGAGGCGTGACTAGCGTGACAGGTAACACAACAGTGTAAGCCTCTAGTGTGACATATACACTACAGCAGCACTTTCTTAACAGTAACCGTCTCTGTCCTGATCTCGTCCTCTGCTTGGAGGGTAAGGAGCTCCCATACCTCACTGCTTTCCCAATTTGCAGACATTTTCAGTCGCTATTTCTCTTTCAGTTGCTGCTAGCTGCTATCAGCTACTTTTTAAATCTCCAGTGGTGACACAATGACAGGTCTTCAAAACGTTACACCTGTCCTGTCCATGATCCTGTCTTGCTGACTGTCCCTTTTACAGACATTGTTAGAGCACTGCTGGTACCTCTACTGCCAGCTTAAAAGTTAAACAACTCTGTTCCCATTACACGATTGTGCCTTTTATACAGAAGGACAAGGTGGCATAATAGGACGATACTCCCGTCTTAAACAGGCAGTGTAAAAGGCGCTTAAGTGTCCCCACAGAGACAGACCTTTTGTTAAAAGAGTAAGACCCTTTTTGTTTAACCAGAAACAGCCCTGAAATCCCCATACCCAAACCAACCAGACTCCATTTAAATGAACAGGAATTTTCAGAATCAGAATCAGAATCAGAAATACTTTATTGATCCCCGAGGGGAAATTGTTTATGTTACAGGTGCTCCTTGCAAGAGAGGAAAGATACGTGAAAATATAAGAAATTTAAACATTAGTATTAACAAATATAGAGTTAAATAAACAGGAATTATTAACAAACATAAACTTAAATAAATATATATATATACATATATATATTGTAAACTGAACAAGATTATTTACACAAACAGAATATATACAGTCAGGGTGAATGGGGTTATTGCACAAGTTAGATTAAATTATTGCAGTGTGTGAAATAGTCACAGGGCCACTCAGAGGGAGGAGTTGTACAGTTTGATGGCCACAGGCAGGAATGATTTCCTGTGGCGCTCAGTGGTACATCTTGGTGGTATGAGTCTCCCACTGAAAGTACTCCTGTGCCTGACCAGCACATGGTGGAGTGGGTGTGAGACATTGCCCAAGATAGTTCGTAGCTTAGACAGCATCCTCCTCTCTGACACCACCATCAGAGAGTCACACTCCATTCCCACAACGTCACTGGCCTTGCGGATCAGTTTGTTGAGTCTGTTGGCGTCCGCCACCCTCAGCCTGCTGCCCCAGCACACAGCAGCATAGAGGATAGCACTGGCCACCACAGACTCATAGAAAATCCTGAGCATAGTCCGGCAGATGTTGAAGGATCTCAGTCGCCTCAGAAAATAGAGACGGCTCTGGCCCTTCCTGTAGAGAGCATTAGTGTTCTTAACCCAGTCCAGTTTATTGTCAATGTGTACCCCCAGGTACTTATAGTCCTCCACAATATCCACACTGACCCCCTGGATGGAAACAGGGGTCACCGGTGTCTTGGTCCTCCTCAGATCCACCGCCAGTTCCTTTGTCTTTGCCACGTTGAGCTGCAGATGGTTCTGCTCACACCATGTGACAAAGTTATCCACAACAGCCCTGTACTCATCCTCATCACCCTTGGTGATACATCCAACTATAGCAGAGTCATCAGAAAACTTCTGAAGATGGCAGGTCTCAGTGCGATAGCTGAAGTCCGTGGTGTAGAGGGTGAAGAGGAAGGGAGAGGACAGTCCCCTGCGGGGCCCCAGTATTGCTGACCACTCTGTCTGACACACAGTGTTGCAAGCGCACATACTGTGGTCTGCCAGTCAAGTAGTCTACAATCCAGGGCACCAGGGGGGCATCCACCTGCATTGCTGTCAGCTTGTCACCCAGTAGAGCTGGACGTATGGTGTTGAACGCACTAGAGAAGTCAAAAAACATGACCCTCACAGTGCTCGCCGGCTTATCCAAATGGGTGTAGACACGGTTGAGCAGGTAGATGATGGCGTCCTCAACTCCAAGTCGGGGCTGATAGGTGAACTGGAGGGGGTCCAAAAGTGGCTTGACCATGGGCCGGAGCTGCTCCAAGACGAGTCTCTCCAGGGTCTTCATGATGTGGAAGGTCAATGCCACGGGTCTGTAGTCCTTGGAGCCACTGGGACGCGACGTCTTTGGCACAGGAACGAGGCAGGATGTCTTCCACAGCAAGGGGACCCTCTGGAGACTCAGGCTCATGTTGAAGACATGCTGAAGTACTCCACATAGCTGGGGGGCACAGGCTTTGAGCACCCTGGGGCTGACACCATCAGGGCCTGCAGCCTTATTTGAGTGGAGTCTCATCAGCTGTCTTCTCACATGGTCAGCAGTGAAGCACATTGTGGAGGTGACGACACGTGGGGGAGGGGTGTAGTCCTCATGATGGAGAGAGCAGTCAGTGTGACCACGGGGGGATGAGGTGTGAGGAGGAGGAGGAGGGGGGTCAAGCAGGAGGGTGTTGAGGTGTGAGAGGGAGGAGTGGAGGAGCAGGGCAGAGTGGGAGAAGGTTGACCAAGACAGACAGCAGAAGAGTCAGGGGGGGGATGGGCAGGTCCAGCAGTGTCAAATCTGTTAAAAAACAGATTCAGTTCATTGGCCCTGTCCACGCTGCCTTCAACTCCTCTGTGGTTGTTAGTCCTGAAGCCAGTGATGGTCCTCATTCCACTCCAGACCTCTCTCATGTTGTTCTGCTGGAGTTTCCTCTCCAGCTTCCTCCTGTTCCTCTCCTTAGCTTCCCTTATCTTCATCTTCAGCTCCCCCTGTATTGTTCTCACCTCCTCCCTGTCACCAGCTCTGAAGGCCCTCTTCTTTGCGTTTAGGATGGCTTTGATGTCCTTTGTTACCCACGGTTTGTTATTTGGGTAACAATGGACAGTCCTGGCTGGGACAGTGGAGTCCACACAGAAGCTGATGTAGTCCGTGATGCATTCTGTGAGCCCGTTGATGTCCTCCCCATGTGGCTCACAGAGTGCCTGCCAGTCTGTCACACCAAAACAGCCCTGCAGTGACTCATAAGCCTCCTCCGACCATCTCCTCACTGTCCTCATGGTCGCAGGCTGGCTCTTGACTAGTGGTACATAGCAGGGGTTGAGGTGCACCAGGTTGTGGTCTGACCTACCCAGAGGGGGGAGGGGGGAGCAGCTGTATGCATCCTTGGCGTTTGCATACAGCAAGTCCAGTGTCCTCTCCTCTCTGGTAGGGCAGCTCACATACTGTGTGAATGTGGGTAATGTTGTTGCCATGGTGACATGGTTGAAGTCACCCGAGATAGCTATGAAGGCCCTCGGGTGTTTAGTCTGCAGGCGGGCTATGGCGGAGTGAATGACGTCACATGCCGACGTCGGGTTGGCAGAGGGGGGGATGTAAACAGTCACAATAATGGCATGTGAAAACTCCCTGGGCAAATAATACGGCCTGAGTCCTACAGCAAACAGTTCAATGTCCGGGCAACAGATTCGTTCTTTAATAGAAATATGGTCAGGACTGCACCAGCGGTTATTTACGAGAACAGCAAGCCCCCCTCCTTTGCGCTTACTGCTCTCGGTGCAGTCCCAGTCGGCCCGAACAGTCTGAAAGCCGCTGATGGAGACGTTGTTGTCGGGAATGTCCTGGTGAAGCCATGTCTCAGTGAAGCACATCAGACTACATTCCCGGTACTCCTTCTGACTTTTGGCGACCGCTGTCAGCTCGTCCATCTTATTTGCCAGTGACCTCACATTGCCCATGATGAGAGAGGGGAGACACGGCTTATATCTTCTCTTCTCCGTAAGCCTCCGTTGTCTCAACCCTGCTTTTTTCCGCCGCTGTTTACTTCCTCCCCTGCATCCTCTGTGTGTTTTCCTCCACAGTTCAGCTGGTATCTCCGATGTTCCGGCTGCCAAGCCAGCCGGCCTCAGCGCGATCAGCTGATCTCTGGAGTAAACAATGCGGCCATGAAGTTGTTGCGCAATGGTGCCAGGTCCGAATGAAATAAGTAATTCCAGGGTGAGGAAAACGAGTACAACTCTCTCAGTCAGCATGTTTTGAGAGGGCACAGTTTCAAAATTACAATCACAAAAAGCAAGCACAAATACCAAACTTAATAAAGCAAAAAAAAGTAAGAAAACTGAGAAAAACGAGCAGGAGCGACTGCAACAGGCTGCACGCGCGGGCGCATGCGCACTCACAGCACACCGTGTATAAATCCAGCATGTTTTCACATCTAACCAAACCAAAGCTGGTGATTGTTGGAACAGTGGAGAGACAAACCAAGATGAGTTTTGTGAGCTTTATTTTACTAGCATCGACTCTGAATGCAGTGTGTTTTACGATGATAAAATTACTGTTTATTTAAACAGAGTCTGGTGGGTTTGGCGATGGTGATATCGGGGCTGTTTCTGGTTAAACAAAAAGGATCTTACTCTTTAACAAAGAGGTTTATCTCTGTAGGGATCTGATCCATAATGTTGTGAGACACTTAAATAACAATCTGAGCCTGTCAGTGACAAAACAAGCAATTTTAGTGGATGATAATTGACAGTGAGTGGTTAAATATCACCTGTTTCACCACTGCCAGCTGCAGCAGTCTCACTCAACACTGGACTAGTTTCAGAAATTGTTGCTCCCATTAGTCACCAAAACAGAAAACATGGGAAAATAGGGTCCAGGTTAAAGGATACTGAACTTATCCTTTAAGCCTCAAACATGTCACCAGTATGATACAACAAAAAAAGCTGCAAAGCATTCAAATTTTGATTTAGAATTGGAGTGTCAACATTATGAACAAAGCTTCAAACTTTTCAGTACAGCTGTAAAATACTGTGGTCTACAATAAGGCTGGCTACACGTAAAAATGTCAGTGTGCGACTACAGAAGATCGTAGGAATAACAATTCTGAATGTGCCTACCGTTTCCATTACCAGCAGGCTCTGTCGTCTCCCAGTTCATGGATTTCTGAACCGCCTTCTTCCACCGAGCGTACCGAAACTCACTCTCTGCAAACACACAGAAACACCTTTACTTTTGAAACAGCAGCTACTGAAGACACTTACTTTTCTAGGTGGTTAAAGACCGCCGCAGCAGCTTCCTGTCTGTACCTTCAGGGTTGATCTGAGGCTCAAACTTCTCGGAGGTGACTTCACTTAGGTCCTCTGGGCTCAGACTCCACACACTCACACCCTCGGCTGCTCCTGCTGCCATCGCAGCACCGAGAGCTGTGGTCTCAGGCATGGACGGCTTCACTGGAATAACAATCAGTACAATCATTACAGGTAACAACAACAATATGAATAACAATCATGTAGCAATACTTGTTAATTCTTTTAGGGAAATCAACAACCCAACGAGTAGGCCCGTTATGATAATTATATTATCGACTTGTGGTGCAATACACAGGCATGACATAATTTTCCTGACCTCAGTATCAACTGTTGTGTCTACATATGTTCAATGACCAAAAGCCACCTTTTGCGCCGCTATGCTACATTGCTGGGCGGCGTCAGTGTGTAACAGTTGGACAGAACCTTTGTTACAATATGTCCAGGTCAGCTGTACGTATGATAAGCGGACAGATGGCGTCAGTTCATAACGTAGCAACTGGAAGTTCTGATAGTCGGGAGGGGAGGTGGATGGGTCCAACAAACCTTGGACTTTCACCAGGGAGGTCAGTGTTCGCTTCCCATATGATTGTCAAGCCAAACCATGATGTTTTTTTCTAAACCTATGACTTGGGCGCAGCTATTTCTCCCATTTTTGTCTTAAAAAAATGCCCTCTTATGCAAATTATGGAGGAAACTGTGGCGTGTTCTCATCGCTAATATCTTTAAAAAAAAATTTCATGTCCATCCATCCATTTTCATCCGCTTATTTGGGCCTAGGTCATGGGGGCAGCAGGCCAAGCAAAGTACCCCAGACGTCCCTCCTGCCAGCAACGCTTTCCAGCTCCTTCTGAGAGACCCCAAGGTGTTCCCAGGTGATACGAGATATGTAATCCCTTCAGCATGTTCTGGGTCTCCATGTTATTCAACTTGTTGTCATTTATTCCACATGATGCCAGCAGAGAACAGTGAAGCACCCTAACAGTTTGATACAACAGAGTGTTGGCTAGATAAGGACTTTTCGTCATGAGCATAGACAAAAAATCATCACCAGTTTCCCTTTGGCATCACACTCATCCCTTGTGACTCTGTGATATCTTACCAACAGGAATACAAAGAATGTCTGCCTGCAGCTGCATCAGCAGCCTGTTTGACGTCATTCCTCCGTCCACCTGGAGCTGAGTTAGTGGAATGCCGCTGTCCTGATTCATGGCATCAAGTATCTGCATTAAAAAAATATCCAAATTATTACACATCTTATTGAATAAATATCCAAACAAATAACTTTTTTTTATGACATTAGAAATGTTTTTCAGCCCAAATTTAGTATTATGCCTGTTGGTAGGGACAGTTTTTTAATAAATTGCCACTTAGAAGACAAGAGCACTCACCTCCCGTGTCTGGAAACACACAGCTTCCAATGCAGCAAATGCCACATGACTCTTATTAGTAAACTGCGTTAATCCACAAATGATCCTGTGACACAGAGAAAGCTTAAATTAATCAGAGTAAGACTTGTTTTGACTTTGTTGTTGTTAGTTATTGGTCTTACCCTCTTGCACTGGGCTCCCAGTAAGGTGCATAAAGACCGGAAAATGCAGGAACAAAATAACAACCGTAGGATGTACCGACTGATGCAGCCAACTTCTCTACAATGAGACAGAAACATGAAGGGAAAGGAGTAAAAAAGGGTACACCATAAAGTAAATCACATTACATCACTGCCTGTATTTCTCTTAATATAAACATCCAAGTAATATGGAAGGAAACATCAGACCAGTTTTGGGGATTGTTGTGCCGTACAAGGATTTCTAACAAAGGCCTACACTTTATCCATAAACTTTTGGGCCCACATGTAACAATCAAAGCCTGAGACCACATGTTGGCGCCCAAAAGAACAAAGGAATCTCCTTTCTCTGTGTGAATCAGCTGATTCAACCCCCAACACAGCACCCCAGCTGACCAGCAGAGGTCCCTTGAAATACACAGCTCCCATTGGGTGAAATCCGCCATGGCCAACCCCGCACAGATGACGTCACGCCGGGGTATATCATCACAAAGCGTACCTGAGGGAAACGCTTCTGGCTGTGATCCTCATAGCCAACAGAAGTATCCACAACTGTTCCTAAAGCTTAGCAACTCATCCCACATGGCGAACGCTTTAGAAAGAGTTATTACTGTGCACAGTTAGACGCGTTTTAGGCCTACGGATTTCCCTCGCTGGTCGAGCTGATCTCCTCTCCTCTCCCTCACTCTGTGCGCCGAGGAACACAGAGTAGCCCAGTCTGAGACCACGGATTGACCCTCTCACCCGGATGCCCGCGGATGCGAAGTTTGGTAGATAACAAGGACTGCCTGCTTCAAGAAGAAGGACAAGGACCCCCTTCTTTCCCCGAGTGATTCCCCGCTACGAGCCGGAATTAACTCGCCTCGCCAGAGACTTGCCCCCTCGCCGAGGACCCGTTAGCCGCTGTGAGCCGCTAACCACTTCACCTCTGCCGCAACAAAGGACGCACGAGGAACGACCAACACATCACTCCACCTTCTGCAACAGTAAGAGGCTTTAGCTCTGGGCAGATATTAGTTAGTGTGTGTTTTCTTTTTAAGTTTTGTAAGGGCTTGTTGATACGGACCGCCGCGTCCGAATTTGGCTGCATTGATATTGTAAAAATATTGCCTGTGTTGCTGCTGTCTGTTATTCTTCTGTCCGTTTGTGTCTGCTTGTAATACGTAGTGATCCGACCTCGTCGGACCGCTATTGTGTCGCCCCGCACGCGGGATCGATCAGTACTTCGGCTGTGTTGGTTCAATGTCCAGATTCACGCCGCTCACCAGCTGAGCCGAGCGCGTCTCTGCGTAACACAGACGGGTTACTGCATCTCAATACCGCCTGCGTGACCACACTGCTGAGTGCTTCCCTTTCTCTCTTCCTCTCTTCCACTAACCTACACTTGGAGCCGAGAAATTTGAACTTCCCTCTCTACCGGCTCCCCTCCTTTTTCGAGTCGTGTGCTTTCTTGGCGAGCCGCCATTGCGTGACGTAGCTTGCAGCGTCACAGCCGCCATCTTGCTACGCTCACACGCCTCTCTCTCTCTCACACACCCACTCGCTCAGACACACACACACCACACACACTCACACATTCTCGCTCACTCACCCACTTTCTCCCACACTCTCATACACACCCCCCTATGGGCGGCTGTGGCTCAGAGGTAGAGCGGGTCGTCCACCAATCGAAAGATCAGCGGTTCGATCCCAGGCTCCTCCAGGCTGCATGTCGAAGTATCCTTGAGCAAGATACTGAACCCCAAATTGCTCCCGATGACTGTTCCATCGGTGTGTGAGTGTGTTAAAACTGAGTAGCAGGTGGCACCTTGTATGGTAGCCTCGGCCACCAGTGTATGAATGTGTGTGTGAATGGGTGAACGTGACTCGTAGTGTAAAAAGCGCTTTGAGTGGTCACTAGATGACTAGAAAGGCGCTATACAAATGCAGGTCCATTTACCATTTACCCCCCCCCCCCACACACACACACACACACACACACACACACCCTTCTTGATGCTTGCTGGTTGATTCGGTAATGTTTTATAGTTGATAGGGTTTATAGAGCAATGTTGATGTTGGTTGTAAATTAATGTCATCAGTGTGAATAAACCCTGTTATACTGCAAAGAGAGGTTGCTTTGGTTTTTCATTGTATACTGTGATGAAGCTGGTTGACAAAGTCAGTGCCTGAGCTCCACTCCTTCTGTTCATCTTATAGTTGCTGATATCTCCCTAGAATTAGCTTCCTAAGTGAACACTTTTGAGACTGAATTTACGTCTGATCATTGGTCCGGGTTTTCCCGGTGGTGCCCCGCTGTAAGCTAATTTGATTATTATGCTTATGTAATAATTAATTAGTTATTAATTAATTAATCAAATATTTTAATAATCCATAATTAATATTAATAATTATGAATTATTGCCAATGATCATATTTAGCTCCTCCTCTTCCCAACATTTGGTGCCCCGTGTGAGGCTAATTTGATTCTTATGCTTATGTAATAATTAATTAGTTATTAATTAATTAATCAAATATTTTAATAATCCATAATTAATATTAATAATTATGAATTATTGCCAATGATCATATTTAGCTCCTCCTCTTCCCAACAGGTATATAACTATCTAAGAGTTTCAGCGTTTTTTATTGCTTGCATTTACTGTCCCTTTATAGATAATTAGATTTACATTAAATGACATCACAGTCATGAGTATGTTGCTTGTCACATCTGATTTGTCTGCAGAAACACATACCGAGCTCCTCAGACGACCCGATGATCCCGAGATTGTCCTGCAGCCAACGAACCACAGCTCCTGCAATGGCCACAGAGCCCTGGCAACAAGCACCAGAAGAAAATCAGCTTTGAGATTAAAGCACACAGTGATTATAATACAGTGTATCATGAAAGAAATGACAGGTGTTTAAGATACTATACCTCTAGTGCATAGCAGGCAGGTTTGTCCCGACCAAGTTTGTATGCCACAGTGGTCAGAAGACCGTGGTCGGACATGACAGGCTGCAAAACAGAAACATGAAAAATGCAACAAGTGCTATTTGCGCTTTGCTTATGTATCAATCAATAAATAAACAAATGTATATATGAATAGGAAAATAAATAAATGTATACTTTAAAACATAAATAAATAAATGTATAAACAAATACAGGAATAAAGAAATGCATAAATAAACATAACAGAATGAATAAATAAATACATAAACAGGTACATGCATAATATATAAACGTTGCTCAATTTATTTATTTCCATACTTTTTTCCATACATTTATTTATTTATTTATTATTTTATTTAATTATGTCAGCATTTATATATGCATTTATTTATGTCTGTATTCATTTTATATTTCCGTATTTATTTCAACAATTATTTATTCTTTTATTTTTTCTGTATTTATTTTTTATTTCTGTACTTATTTATTTCATTATTCCTGTATTTATTTTGTAAATTATTGTATTGTTTCTTTTTGTGTAAAAAAATGTTGCTTCTGTATTTATTTACCTATGTATTTATATATTTCAGTAATTTTTTATTCTTTTATTTTATATTTCTGTATTATTTACATGCCCCTGTATTTACTTAAATATTAATTTATGCATTTATTTATTTCTGTATATATTTATGCATTTTTTATTGTTTTCTGTATTTTTATTTTATTTCTGTATTTACTTTATTATTGCTGTATTTATTTATTTTTTAAGCATTTATACACTTATGTATGCATTTATCTATAGATATAAGTCATTTTCCATCCTCCACAGAGAGCAGGGATCTCACTATTTAAGTACACATCTTGAGTATGGTACCTTAGGTCCTGTGTTTCGCAGGAGAAAGCAGCCAGTTCCATACCTGAAACGCATAATAAAATCAAACCTGTAGTTTCATTTCTAACTAAGACGAAGCCATACATTTGAAGAGAAGTACATAAAAAAACTACAAATCTAAAAAGCCCAAAGCTACTTACG
The DNA here is from genome assembly GCF_011397635.1 of Epinephelus fuscoguttatus. Taxonomy (NCBI): domain Eukaryota; kingdom Metazoa; phylum Chordata; class Actinopteri; order Perciformes; family Serranidae; genus Epinephelus; species Epinephelus fuscoguttatus. Next base: position 18,616,184 of record NC_064775.1, read on the forward strand.
TATTTTTCGCCTGCCCGTCCTGAAAACACATCTGTCCAACCAGCGCTGCCGACTGATCTCCAAGACACTGATTTTAAATAACACATAAATCAATAAGGTGGTGCTATTGCAAATTCATGAAATACTATACAGCAATATTATAAAGTACGTGGAGACAATGTTGGAGAGCAAAAATAGAGAGAAACATACCCCTGAAATGGGGATACCTGAGAGAGCTCCAGATTTCTGTTGAGAGAAAAGATAATCTTGTTTAATAAGTAAACTGGTGTTTTAATATTTAAGTCACATAAAATCTTGAAAGTGTTTTGTTTCTTCTGCAATTTGTTGTATTTTTGGTTGTCACAGTATTTTGGCCTATAGGATATCAAATGCATTAAATATCAATGAATTAATAATCTGCTTTTTTTTAAGAATTAAATTAAATATATAAAGACTGATAACCTTTAACTTATATACACATATTTGTAGCTAAAATATCAAATCAATAGCAATTATTCAACAGAAATTGCCAATTTAATCAGTCATCAATGTAAAAACATCTTGATTATTAATCACTATGAGCTACTCGACCTGACAATGAACACTGAAAACAGAAGGGAATCACTTGTTATTTGACTAGATGAAGCCAAATAACACAAATATACGGATTTTAATTCTACCACAGTTTATTACATGAACCAAACTGGAACAGTGAGGGGGAAATTAAGGGCAAGTATGAACCTGTTTACATTGAAATGTCTTCACTCCTACACGTGAGGCCGTCTATGTGTCCCTTAGCTGTCTGTAGACAGAGTAAGTTAAATAAAACTGTGCCTAAGAGTGAAGAGATTTGGGAACGTTGCGGAGAATAATGGTGCAGTGGGCGTCCATAACAACCAGCTGAGTGGCATGCCACAACACAAGCAATGGGGGACGGGGAGCATCCAGTACATTTCCAATAGAGCGTACATGCATGCCCTCATGTTTGTGTGCGTGTTGGCGGTGTCCAAAAACACTGAACAAAGGCTGGTAAATGTAGTCTTTGACACACTAATGTCTGTGATTGACAACAATCATTATTAGCCACTGAAACATCCAGAAGACACAGAGCAACATAAGCATTCATCTGGAATTAAGTTTCTGCGTGTACCTGCCAGTAGCTGCATGTGTCTCTGAATATATGAGCTGTGTACCTGACAGTTATGTCACCTCTCGTGTATGTGTTTTCAGGGATTTATTTCTTTTGTACAGCCCTTTGGTTGACGAGAGTTGTTTTTTAATGTGCTTTATTAGTAAATTTGAGTTAAGTTGTTATAATTATCTTTTAATAAAACATTTAAAATGTATAACCTCAGTAACATTTTTTTTTTCCTGTGGCAGAAAAAGAAAGTATTGAATAACTTTTTTTTCAAGGTATTGTATCAGAGTTATAAATTCCAGTATTGTGACAACATGACTTCAAGGACCAACAAAGTATTTCTTTTTCAGATGTGATTTAATGTTAATAAGAACATATTCCTAACATTAATTTAAATAGTTAATAGTCCAGACGAGAAAGACAAAAAGACAAATATCACATCAAAGCTACAAATCTGCTTGACTCTGATTTATATCAAATGTTTTACACAGATTAGTGTGCACTAAAAACAGCACCTTTAACAGACGAGGTAACATTTTGAATTTATTTTGCCAAAGGTAATAATTATTCTAATACAAATACATTTTGGGCACGTTGTGGGATAAAGGAAGATCAGTGGCAAATATATACAACAGCAAATGTGCCATGTTAGTTATGAGTTAGTTACAACCAAGCAGCAGTGAGCGATGAGCTTCAGTTTGACTATTTGCTCCCAAATGCCTGTAAAAATGTGTTAAATGTCTAATTTCAGTAATGTGACACACAGCTGTTTAGCCCCCATGTGAATCTTGGAAATGCACTGTGTGATGGCGTATTCACTTTGGCCACTGAGAAGCAGGACAGGCTACTTTGCATGATGAGGAAAAAAGTGATGGCGAGTATTACTTACCCGGCTAGAACATATTTTCTACCAGTGAGAGAAGAGAGACAATGGCACACACACAAAAAACAAAAATGCCTAAAAGGATTTTTCAACCGTCATGCACTTAGAACAAACAACAAACTATTATCTTATTAGTGGCCTGCTGCAGGAGACATTCCACTCTTTCAACACAACACCAGACACAATGAAATCATTAGGATACGCAGTTAATATATACAGTCATTGTAGTGAAATTGTAAATAGACTAGATGTTATATTTATGCATGCTTACCATGAGACCGTAGATTTCTGAGGAACTCCTCACTCGGGGCAAAATCTCCATGGGAATACCAAAATACCTGACAGGAATAAGAGGAAATGAATAATTAAGCCAATTCTGCTTTCCATGCGTTTTATTTATTTGGATGATTTATCTGTAAACTAAACATCATATGATGCGATAAAAAGATATTCTGAAATTATTCAGTTTAAAGTGGTATTTCCAAGCATCACCACATTTCCAAGTGGTATTGTTGGACTTTGATGTAGTTCTTTCATAGCCTTACATTGGCTTTTTACTTCTGCTGATTGCAGTATGCTTAAAAAACATCATAAAAGTGAAGTTAGAGAACAAGATGTGTCAGTACAGGGTATATGCAGAAATCCTGAGGTTAATTTCAATACCTTTTTAAGACTTTTTTAAGACCTTCCAAAAAAACCTTAAGACCTCATCGCCACTTCAAGCTGTCGTTAGCAGCAACACATCTTTAACTTACTAAAAAGTTGTAGTTTGAAATTAAATCTATGGAGCACAAACATACAACAGAACTCAAACAAAATGAGATGGATTTTTTATTATCTTTTGCTCCTCTGTTTGGCGCCTGGACATGCGCTGTTGCGTGATGCAACGGGCACCTTCTCTCCTTCTCTCTCTCTCTCTCTCTCTCTCTCTCTCTCTCTCTCTCTCTCTCTCTCTCTCTCGTATTCTATTACTGCATCTTGCTAACTCGGCCATTCTGGATGTCACTAACTCGGCTTCTTCTCCGGAGCCTTTGTGCTCCACTGTCTCTCAGGATAACTCGTATTGCAGCGGTGCCTGGATAGCGTTACGTGTGTGGTTGTGCTGCTGCCGTGGTTCTGCCAAATGCTGCCATCATTGGTCATTAGTCATACTTCTACTGTTATTATACACATATGATTATTGTCACACATGTATACTGCGGGATATTAATATCTACTTTCAACATATTGTACCACAGTAGCCAGAACTATAACTATAATATTATTACTTTCACTAATGTTGTTGTAAGCTACTGTCATTACCGTCTGTCCTGCATATCTCTCTCTTTCTCTCTCTCATTGTGTCATACGGATTACTGTTAATTTATTTATTATTATGCTGATCTGTTCTGTGCAACATCTATTGCACGTCTGTCGTCCTGGAAGAGGGATCCCTCCTCAGTTGCTCTTCCTGAGGTTTCTACCGTTTTTTTTCCCGTTAAAGGGTTTTTTTGGGGAGTTTTTCCTTATCCGCTGTGAGGGTCCAAAGGACAGAGGGATGTTGTATGCTGTAAAGCCTTGTGAGGCAAATTGTGATTTCTGATATTGGGCTTTATAAATAAAACTGATTGACTGATTGATTGATTGATGTCACACAGGTACGCACACGGCCCCAAGTGGCAGTCTGAGTGTGCCTACCTACACATCGTTGTTTGTAATAGTCGCGAGGAAGAAAATAAATTATACATTCATGGATACTTTTTGTCAAGGCTTGAATGCCAAGAAAATTTAATACTTCATAAAATCGCAATTAAGACTTTTTAATACTTTTTAAGGGCCTTAATTTTCAGACATTTGATTTATTAACTTTTAATACTTTTAAAGACCCCGCGGACACCCTGAAGTACAATAAACTTGTGTTTGCAACAGAGCCTAATTTCTGTAATAATTCAAACTCTAACAATCCTGTTGGAGTTTTGTCAAAGGAACCAGGGGGATGCTAACTTCTGGGTTGACTTACAAAAAAAAAAAAAAAAAAAGGTCAAACCTGCAGCACTTTATAGGGAACCTGTCTAAACGCAGATGGTGTTATTATTCTATAGCCCCTACAGAGAGCAATCAGCATTTACTTCATAATAATTTTAAGCAAAAACTTGTCTATTTTTACTTTAAAATGCTTCAAATGCATATATTTATTATGAATACAGTCAATCTAATGCTCGTTTTGTTTCTGTTTTCACTGTTTCATCACTACTACAAATGCAACTGTAGCCAGTATCTCACTATCACTATCCTCATTAATATTTTAGAAGCGAAAAATTATATTCAGCCACAAGATAAAACTGAAAAGCTGGAAATCAGAACTGAAGTACAGAGAGTTGTTGCATAGAGATGATACACCCTCACATTTAGCTGCATTGGTGAGAACCGGCAGGTTTTCAGAATGTTGCAGAACAGCTCATTCCAAGTAGCTGCATCGTTATGAATCTTTGGTCTGAACTGGGCTTTAAGCAGGGCAGGCAGCACAGTGGAATTGAAGGCCAACAAAAGGCAGCTGTCATACTTGCAAAGCTCTGGGTCCCAGTCCATAGTGTGAATGTTAAACAGCATGGTTCTGCTGGCGTTGGTCACATCTGTGCAGTGGACTCCACCTGTCTTGCCTCCTGTCAAACACTGTCAGACAGCAATCAAAAACACATACAAAAAGTCAGTTTTTCACCAACTCTGTCAGCTCCAGATTGTCACTACTTCTGCATACAAACTGTTACTCACCCAAATGAGCCAGGAGTCCACAGTGCCGAACATGGCGCGGTGAGACACAACGGCTTCGTGGACCTCGTCCACGTTGTCCATCAGCCAGCGTAGTTTCACTGCGCTAAAGTAAGTGCTGATTGGGAGCCCCGTTTTATGCTGTAGGATGATAATGACATAATCAGCTCCATTAATGCAAGCATGTTGATAGGTTTATGATGTAATGAGCCCCCGGGATGTTTTTTCTGAAAGTTTTTTATTTTGAGACCTAACTGTCCCTAAACATGAATACATTTTGATTAAGAATTTTAGTTTCTTGGTAATAGCTGTATAATCACAATATTACAATCAAGGGTGTGCTTTAACGTCGAGGTACGTACGCATTACCCTCTGGTGCAATATTGCTTAAATAAAAAACATGCAATACGACGAGCAATAAAAACCTGCTAGGTGTGCAGGTCATGATGCAACAGAGAACAGAAGGAGTTCACCTTTAAGTGGTTCTTATTCCTTCCTGGGGTCTTGTTAATTAGACGTTCAACTGTTGACTGAGTCCGCAGGTCCAGCCAAACTGTACAAACAGGGACCAAAGATCAGTCAATTACAACAACTCTATCTGCTGTTCCATTGTGTCTACATACACATGTAAACCATGTCAAATCTGTACAAGGATAAATGAAAATGAAGTATAAATAATGAAGGAAACACAACAACTTTACCGATTGCATTGTAGAGGGGCTCCCCCGTCTCTTTGTCCCAAACAAGTGTGGTCTCTCTTTGGTTGGTCACTCCAATAGCTAGACGGATTCAACCAACATGTTAACACCTCTTCAACATAAATAAAACCTGCTTCAGGAGAGCAGATGGCAGCCTAAAGCCCCATGTGTGAATACCTTTAATGTTCGAGATGTCTATGTTGAGCTGGGTGAGTTTTTCACACGTCCGTTCCATGCACTCGTACACCGACTGCAGGATTTCTTTGGGGTCTTCCTCCACCCATCTGAAAATTAGGACGAAGAACCACAACAATTAAGATCTACACATTTTGTCTCATTCATGAAACACGAGCAGAACGAATTTGTATTTCAGCATTCATGAATATGTTAGCTCCAATCTTTTCGTAATTTCGTAGTTAGTTTTCGTAACAGAATCTGCACCAAGGTTTTTTATGCGCAGATCACTCACAGACTGACTAACATTTCATGAATGAGACCCACTGTGTGTGCATCTTTTAGGAGCTGTATTGGATGTGTCTTACCCTTCTTTGGGGAAGCTCTGTTTGATTTCCACCTGATGATGACTGAGGAGCTCTGCAGTTTTTGAATTAAACACCTTCAAAGAGAGAAAATAAAGTCAACAACACATCACTTTATTCTTTATTCATCCAGAAGAAGATGACAGAGCATGCAGACAGTCTAACTCTGCTAAAAGCCTCCTTTTTGGTGATGTATCCAGGATTTCTTAATTTCCCCAGTAGGCAAAGAATCCAACCTTTGAATCCTAAACCTATTTTCTAGACTGCAGGCCTTTCAAGTATAAATTGAACAGTGGTTAGTTGATTCACAACCTCTGGCACCAGGAAGAACGTGCCTCATGTGGTGTATTTTAAGACACACCTTCAATAATTGTGTATACAAACTGTACAGTTATTTAAACAAAGTAATGGGATACTTCATTTTCTACTGCAGTGTTTTCACTCTGCAGTTTTGTGGCAACTTTTTGCACACACTGTTAGTGTAACTCTGCATAACCAGTCTAGTATCACCTCCTCACAGCACAATTATCACAGCCAAAAATACCTCTGCACATGTCAAGTGGCATTTACTAAACTCAAATGAGAAGTCATAGTTTCTGTTTTAAACATTAGGATAATAACATCTAATAAACTGTGATTTAAAAACTCAAATTGGAACCTTTCCATCTACAAAGTTCACCCCATATTTTAAGGTGAAGTCTAGAGATCTGTGGCCACGTGTTTTGTTTGACTTCTCCTGCAGTATGAGATGACTCATGCCAATTAAAAACTCTTGGCTCTCAACTATCAGCCACACCCAGTAGGTAAATCAAAACATCTGGCCCATCTGGTCCATGAGTTAGAAAACAAAAACAAAAGACACTTTCGTTCTTCAATTAAGTTAAAAGTAATTCCATTATTATCACTTCATCCACTTATCCAATACCCATACAGTTTGCCCTCAAATATTCAGTAAAAGCTAAACAAAAATGATCTCTCATTTCTTTAGCTTGTAAACAACAACAGTAACTCGGAGTGAGATTCAGCAATTCAGATTCAAAAAAATGTACCCTGTGATCTCTCTCTCTCTCTCTCTCTCTCTCTCTCTCTCTCTCTCTATATATATATACAGTACAGGCCAAAAGTTTGGACACACCTTCTCATTCAATGAGTTTTCTTTATTTTCATGACTATTTACATTGTAGATTCTCACTGAAGGCATCAAAACTATGAATGAACACATGTGGAGTTATGTACTTAACAAAAAAAGGTGAAATAACTGAAAACATGTTTTATATTCTAGTTTCTTCAAAATAGCCACCCTTTGCTCTGATTACTGCTTTGCACACTCTTGGCATTCTCTCGATGAGCTTCAAGAGGTAGTCACCTGAAATGGTTTTCCAACAGTCTTGAAGGAGTTCCCAGAGGTGTTTAGCACTTGTTGGCCCCTTTGCCTTCACTCTGCGGTCCAGCTCACCCCAAACCATCTCGATTGGGTTCAGGTCCGGTGACTGTGGAGGCCAGGTGATCTGCCGCAGCACTCCATCACTCTCCTTCTTGGTCAAATAGCCCTGACACAGCCTGGAGGTGTGTTTGGGGTCATTGTCCTGTTGAAAAATAAATGATCGTCCAACTAAACGCAAACCGGATGGGATGGCATGTCGCTGCAGGATGCTGTGGTAGCCATGCTGGTTCAGTGTGCCTTCAATTTTGAATAAATCCCCAACAGTGTCACCAGCAAAACACCCCCACACCATCACACCTCCTCCTCCATGCTTCACAGTGGGAACCAGGCATGTGGAATCCATCCGTTCACCTTTTCTGCGTCTCACAAAGACACGGCGGTTGGAACCAAAGATGTCAAATTTGGACTCATCAGACCAAAGCACAGATTTCCACTTGTCTAATGTCCATTCCTTGTGTTTCTTGGCCCAAACAAATCTCTTCTGCTTGTTGCCTCTCCTTAGCAGTGGTTTCCTAGCAGCTATTTGACCATGAAGGCCTGATTCGCGCAGTCTCCTCTCAACAGTTGTTCTAGAGATGGGTCTTCTGCTAGAACTCTGTGTGGCATTCATCTGGTCTCTGATCTGAGCTGCTGTTAACTTGCGATTTCTGAGGCTGGTGACTCGGATGAACTTATCCTCAGAAGCAGAGGTGACTCTTGGTCTTCCTTTCCTGGCTCGGTCCTCATGTGTGCCAGTTTCGTAGCGCTTGATGGTTTTTGCGACTCCACTTGGGGACACATTTAAAGTTTTTGCAATTTTCCGGACTGACTGACCTTCATTTCTTAAAGTAATGATGGCCACTCGTTTTTCTTTAGTTAGCTGATTGGTTCTTGCCATAATATGAATTTTAACAGTTGTCCAATAGGGCTGTCAGCTGTGTATTAACCTGACTTCTGCACAACACAACTGATGGTCCCAACCCCATTGATAAAGCAAGAAATTCCACTAATTAACCCTGATAAGGCACACCTGTGAAGTGGAAACCATTTCAGGTGACTACCTCTTGAAGCTCATCGAGAGAATGCCAAGAGTGTGCAAAGCAGTAATCAGAGCAAAGGGTGGCTATTTTGAAGAAACTAGAATATAAAACATGTTTTCAGTTATTTCACCTTTTTTTGTTAAGTACATAACTCCACATGTGTTCATTCATAGTTTTGATGCCTTCAGTTAGAATCTACAATGTAAATAGTCATGAAAATAAAGAAAACTCATTGAATGAGAAGGTGTGTCCAAACTTTTGGCCTGTACTGTATATATATATATATATATATATATATATATATATATATGTATATATGTCAACAGGGACCTTTATGCTTTGCCATTCCTCCTCTAATCATCACGCTGTAACCAGTGACAGGCTGCTATGTTAACAAAACTATCGCACATTCACATATATGTAGTTTTTTGTCGAGCCGCGAGCATCATGTAGGTTTATATTACCAAAGCTTTATGACAAAATCACATGACAACACAGAGTCCTGTGTGCGCATGGTGAGAGAGGAGAGGAAGAGACGCTGTGCTGCTGCCAGAGGAGCCGCTGAATGAGTTCCCTCTGAGTGTGAGTTCATGAAACATTCAGGACGCCACAATTTATTTCACACTACTGAAGCTGCTCCTCTTTTTGGAACCACCGCAGAGTCAGAAATAAATAAAAAATGGGAGTAGGAAGTTTTTAAGTGAACAAAATAATCATAAAGATGACGTGCATATGTAGGTTAATTTTACTGTCATGAACATAATGTTCTAGAATTCAAAATGTATGCAGTTATAACTTTAAAGTTAAAATGACATACATTGGACTGTAACAACAGCAGAGCTATCTCTGGTGAGCTTGGTGCTTTGTTTTATCTCCAGATTATGGATATATAAGCAGAGGGTCAAAGTTCAGGGTACAATGTTATGATGAAGTAGTATGTCGCGATTGTGTGCACACTGCATGCAACAGCACCTACTAAAAGTATGTGATTCTGAACACAGCTCTTACATAGACATAAACAGCTCATTCATTATACACTAATGAAAATACAGCCATGAACAGGCTAGTATTTACAATTTCTGCCAATAGATGCCACTAAATCTCACACATTGGACCTTTAAAGTAGCAAGTAGCATAACGCCCTCTCTCTCTGATGCACTGTCTGTCAGAACTAGATCAAATGCATGATTCATTAATGATAGGTTATCCAAAGCTTTGTTTTTATACAAGTAAGTGGTTTAGATAAACAAATTGATTGTATATCTGTTACATGTTTACTGAGCAACAGTTTTGTGTGAAAGTAATTAAAGCCTTATCTCATATGGACACCTGTCCCAAATATCGGCCTGTTGACTTCAGTGATTTAAGCATATAGATGCCTGGGCTATTGAAGTTTTATGGCAAGTATAAACGTTTATTTATATCTAAATCACTTAATTATAATGTGATGCATTAATGTGTACATCACTTAAGTGTTGCTGCTCATACAGGTGAAGCTATTTTTAACTACTTTATATACTGTTGGGTAGCTGAAATCATAATAATGCATCATAATATATTTCTTGATTTAGATCTTGTATAAATCATCTAAATCTGAAAAGTAGCCCATGTGAAACTGTCAAATAAATGTGGTGTGAACAGTGATTTGCCTACATAAGGTAGTGGAGTAGAAGTATAAAGCAGCATTAAATAGAAATACTCAAGTACCTTTAATGTCTAAGTGGAGAGAGCACTTAAGGCTACAACCAGAAGGAGAGTCTGACACATATCCCTGCTTTAAGGGGCTTAAAGGGAGCACTTAAATGAATGGTAGTAGCATTACTGGACCTATTAGCTAATTATCAGCATTTTTAACCAAAACACAGCTAATTTGGTGACGTTAAACGACAACAAACTCCAGTAACAAATAGTCACTGTGGTTCCAAGACTGCAGGCTAAATTATGAGCAGAATAGCTGTAATATAAACTCAAGGACACCGCCGGCTTTGAGACGTTTATGAGCCAAACATTAATTATAACACAGCTAGCTCCCGCTGCTCCGGTTTGTCTTACCAAAAACCGAGTGGAGCTCGTGCCCTGGTCGATGGAAGCAACCAGCGGCCCCAACATTATCCGGTGTGAGGATGCGGCCATGGTGCCGTTCATGGGCACCCCCGGAGCTTTGGCACCGAACTGGAGGGGGAACCGATTACCTGCACCGGCAAAGCGGCTCAAGCTAAACCAACGACGGTTGGTGGGTCAGTCGTGAGGTTCTGACGTCACGTACAGTGGGTCCCCGCGCCCAGTGATGACGCAACTAGTCGGGTGATTGCAACCAAAATATGCAGAATTTCTTCAGAAAGTGAAGGTACTAGTTACTCCAAAACAATCTGCTATTATTTATTTATTTATTTATTTATTTATTTATTTATTTACTATTGTTAAAGAATCGTGATATTACGGAAGTGGACAGTATTTGCATATTTTGGGCATATTTTTATTGGAAATATTCTACATAAACCATGTAGAAACAGGCATATCAGAAATACCGTGTTACACCTGTTGCAGCAAAGTAATTTTAGTCTTCCATCATGGGTGATTTACGTTTGAAAAAGGCTCGCTCTATTTTAAGCAAATATTATATCAATAATAAAGTGAAAGGTATCCTTTATCGTTTATCTTTATTTATTTATGTTACATCGAATTTGCCCAGCTAAAGAAGTGCTGGAAAGATTTAAGCTTAATGCAGATAATACATGTGCGTTTTGTAATTCAGAAAGAGAACCAATATTTAATTTGTTCTTTCAATGTGATCATTCACATTTATTGTGGACAGATATGCAAGACTTTATAAATAGGAAAATAGGCACTAATAAACATGTTGTGTTCTATGGGAGAAATAGCAGAGAACTGCCTTAATTATTCATGACAGATTTAAGACGGTGCTGGAAACATTCATCAGAGATGTTGGTCCATATTGACATGACTGCATCACACAGTTGCTGCAGATATGTAGGCTGCACATCCATGATGTGCAACTCCCGTTCCACCACATCCCAAGAGTGCTCTATTGGATTGAGATCTGGTGACTGTGGGGCCATTGGAGTACAGTGAACTCATTGTCATGTTCAAGAATCACCGAACATTTAAAAAAAAAGTAGGACTTCCCATACCGGGAGATAAACCCGGGCCGCCTGGGTGAAAACCAAGAATCCTAACGCTAGACCATATGGGAAGACGTTCAGCGTAAAGAAAACCATCGGTAATGATCTTAGCACGGATCAATACGTGTCGATGTTGTTTATGTTTTGTCACATTTTCGTAATAATGACGCAAAAATCACCCGAGGAGCGCAAACTGTCAAACGCTAAGGCTCATTGTTTTGCAACACCCTCAGCCTTTACTACTGTTGCTACTTTAGGGATTGATTGATGACTGCATGTAACATATTGTAATATCATACACACATGGTGCTCAGTACTTGTCATACATGTAGTATGCAGCATGAATTTATCCAGGGGGGCGTTCAAGATGGCGGCCTAAACAGGCGCTTTTCGCGACGTTGTGCACCAAACTTTAACAAAGACTAGTGAAAAGTTTTCCATTCCACTAATTTATCGACTCTTTGTTTGGAAGAAGTAAGTTAACACTTGGTGACATTTTCTGAGCTACAATGGGCAAGAAACGGGACCGCATGGACTCTACACACAGTGAAAGGGGAGCTAGCTCAGCACAGGCGCTAGCTGCACTAGGTAGCGGCGGGCATGACTACACGGCAGAAGCGGGTGACATGGAAGGCTCGATTTTTTTCTGATGATGACTTCCCGCAGCTCCCTTTTTCACCAAGTGACTCTCCAGCGGTGAAGAAAAAGCCTCAGGAAGCTGTCAGCTTCTCTGTGACCAGAGATATAACCGCTCAACTTGACGACATATTGAAACTCATCAACAACCGATCCGACATGATTGAGGAGAAAATCTTCGGGTTGAATAGCAAGGTGGATAGTGTGGTCGTCGACCTGAAAGCGGTTACCGCGAAGATAACTACTCTTGAGCAGCGTGTTACTACGGTGGAGCAGCCAGTTAAGCTCATGCAGAGAAGAGTGGATGAGCTCGAGACCTACACAAGGCGCTGGAACCTAAAGCTAATGGGGGTCCCCGAGTCCGTCCAGCAGAAGAGCGTCCGCCTTGAAGTTACCAAAACGTGCCAAGCTATCCTCCCTGCCATGAAAGACAGGCTCGTGGATGCCATCGACACTGTTCATCGCCTGGGGAAGAAGCGCCACTCAGATGAGGACACCAGACCCAGGGGCATCATACTCCAGTTCACCTCGCGCGTCTGCAGGGATGTGGTATGGAAGGCGGCGAAAAACTCTTTCTGTCTGAAGGAGCGAGGCTTGCAGTTCAAGGAGGACTTCTCCAGAGGAGACCGAGAGAGGAGGCAGAGGCTGTGGCCGGAGGTTCAGAGGGCTCGCGCCGCGAGGAAGACGACGTTTTTCGCTGGAGCCAGAGCTTTCATAGAAGGAGAAGGCGAGATTATCCTTAACTGACTTGTGCTGATTATCATAACCACTTACCTGGTATGTTAGAATGATAATTTTTGCGGGTCAATGTTGTTGTTTGTGACTCGTTATGGGTGTAAATACACCACTTATGTGGCCTTTAGTTAATATTAGGCCCAGTCACTTTAGTTCATGTATATTTTGCTTTGTTATAGCAACAAGGGGTCTTTATTTCCTTTGGAAGATTTATTTGATACATCTGACATTTTTTCAAAGTGAAATTTCTTTTCACATATTTTGATAACAAATGGTGCTGCACTTTCTACAGACCTATTTACCTAGAGTTAAGTTTTTTTCTATATACAGCTAAAACAGGTTAAGCTTATATATAAGCTACTCTTGTACATTTTTTAAAAATTTCTTTCTTTTTCTTGTTCATGTCTTTATCTATCATTTCTTTAAACGCCAGGGGGTTAAGAAACATTGTAAAACGAAAGGCTTTATTTTTATTTACCAAGCAGCAGAAAACTGATTTTGTATTTTTTCAAGAGGCACACTCACTCGTAAATGACTGTAACTTCTGGAGATCACAATGGGGAAATGATATTTGGCTATCTCATGGTACTGAACATTCGGCAGGGGTATCTTGTTTAAGAAATAGTTTTAGAGGAGATATTTTGTACTAGACTGTGATGCTACTGGCCACTTTGTTTGTTTGGTTTTAAAGGTTAACAACATAGTTTTAATTGTTGGCAATATCTACGGCTTCAGTTCTAAGCAGGACAACGATCAGCTACTTGATTCTTTAGAGTGCAGGCTTACACATTGGTTGTCGAAATTTCCTGATGTATACTTTTTGATAGGAGGAGATTTTAATGTCGTTATGGATGAGGTTAACGATAGGTGGCCTCCAGGTCATCACTCAAATTCAAATTCAACTTTAAAGTTTTTAATGAGCAAGTTTGATTTGACTGATATATGGAGGGAGAAATTTCCAGATGGCAAGATTTACACCTGGAGTAATAAAGATGGCTCCAGACGGTCGAGCTTAGATTTCTGGCTTGTTTCAAAATCCTTAGACAAAAACAGTATTACAGTTGATATTTTATCAACACCGTTAACTGATTACAGAGCTGTTACTATTAATGTTAATTTTTTGCCTGGTGGGAGTTGTTTGAAAAGTCTCTCTTACTGGAAAATGAATAGTTCTCTACTGAGTCATAGTTGTGTTAAACTGGAGCTTAAAAGGCTAATTACTCTCTACTGGGACAAAGCTCAAAGGGAAGGGAATTTTGGTATCAACGGCTAGTTACTCAAATTTGAGATTGGAAAATATTTGAGGAAATATGGCAGCATTTTAGTTAAATCTAGGAGAGCCTTAGAAGAGAAAGTTGTCTCCGAAGTTACAGCTCTTGCTAATGTCTCTCCAGAAAATCTGTCTGAAGAAGAGAGATTAAAGTTGGCCGAATTACAAGGTAAATTAGATGACATGCACAAAATAAAAGTGGAGGGTGCCTTCATAAGGTCCAGACAAAGGTGGTTGGAGCATGGCGAGCAGATGTCTGCCTATTTTTTTAATTTAGAAAAGTCACAAGCAAAGTACAATTCTATTCTCCAGCTGAATGTTGAGGGAACTGTTACTGATAACAGGAAGGACATTTCTAAGTTCTATTATAATTACTATTCTTCATTATACAAATCTAAGTTCAATGTAGATAATATGTCTGCATTTTCTAGGCATTTGGATGGATTGAATACAATTAGCCCTGAAGATAAGTTGGTGTGTGACTCCCCAGTCACTTTACAAGAAGTTGTAGATGCCATAAAACATTTAAAAGTTAACAAGTCACCTGGTAACGATGGAATCAGCGCTGAATTTTATAAGTCATTTTCGGAGTTGCTTGCACCATTCCTACATAAAGTTTTTTCAGAGAGTATTACTAATTCTACACTTCCCAGTAGCATGACACAAGGTGTCATCTGTCTTATACCTAAACCAAAAAAAGATGTTCTTTTGATTGATAACTGGAGACCTACTAGTCTACTCAACAACGATTACAAACTTTTTGCCATTGTATTTGCCATGAGGTTTAAAAAAGTCTTAGACACAATCATAGACGATAATCAATCAGGATTTATAAGTAACAGGCACATTTCTAACAACATAAGGCTGGTCTTTGATCTTATTGATTACTCTAATCTGATAACTGAGGATAGTTTTATACTTTTTCTCGATTTTTTTTTTTTTTTTACAAGGCCTTTGATACTGAAATTTGGTTTTGGTACATATTTTTGCAATGCTTTTAAAACCCTCTATGCAAAAGGAAACAGCTCTGTGAAGTTAACAGGTGGTACTACTCAAAGATTTTGTCTTGAACGTCGAATACGGCAGGGCTGCCCGGTATCTGTTTATCTCTTTCTCATTGTTGCACAAGTTTTTTGAGTGACCTAGAAGGTATATCTGTTGCGGGTAGGAACATCTTATTAAGCCAGCTGGCAGATGATATGGCTTTATTTTTGAAAAACTCTCTACAGGTAGATACAGCGATTAAGTGTACTGAAATATTTTCAAAAGCCTCAGGACTTTGTTTGAATTTAAAGAAATGTGAATTGTTTGCGTTAAAAGAGTGTGCTGTATCCTCTATTAATAGTATCCCTGTCAAGGAAAAGGTAAACTATCTAGGTATTGTTGTAACCAAAAACCATCAAGAAAGAGGTGATCTCAATTTTAATCCAATGATTAAAAAGGCTGAAGGCAAATTCAATCGTTGGTTACAACGAGACTTGTCCTTAAAAGGTTGTGTCCTCCTATCAAAAGTTGAAGGTATTTCACGACTTATTTATGTTGCATCCTCGCTATATCTTGATAATAGAACTACCAAGAGAATTGATCAAATGCTGTTTAAGTTTTTGTGGAAGAACCGTGTTCATTATATCAGAAAATCTGTTGTTGTTAATTCTTGTAAAAATGGTGGCCTTGACTTTCTGGATTTCTCCACATTGAATAACGTGTTTAAGCGTGTTCAACTGGTTAAAACATTTTCTGAAAAATGAGTCCTCCATGTGGAACTTTATCCCCAAATTTGTTTTTGACCAAATTGGAGGTCTCCCGTTCCTTTTAGTTTGCAGTTATAAGATAAACAAGATACCTGTTAAACTGTCCAATTTTCACAAGCAGGTTTTACTGGCATGGAACTTAATCTACAAGCATAACTTCTCACCACAGCGTTATTATATATGGAATAATGGAGACATTCTGTGTAAAAAGAAGAGTTTTTTTCTAAAGAACTGGTTTGACAAAAGTATTTTTTTGGTAAGTCAGCTGATTAACACTGAAGGTAGTCTTATGAGTCATGATGAATTTACTACGTATTATGATTTCCCTGTCACAGCGAAGGAATTTGCTCTGGTAATGGGGGCTATCCCACATGGCTCGGTGACTCTGTGCAGAGGCTCATTCCCAAGTGATGTCTCTTTAGTTAACCTTGATGATGCTCCATGTGGTAAAGTGTGTTTTTCAACAACGCATAAGAATAATAACAAAGCCATTCGGTCTCTATTTCAGAATGAAATTGTTACAAAACCTTATGTCATTACTTATTGGAGTAATTTTGTCAGTAACATTCCTTGGCTTAAAGTGTGGGCATTGCCCCATAAATATTTAATTACTAATAAGATTAAGGAGATTTCTTTTAAAATTTTGCACAAAATGTATCCAGTTAAACATTTTCTCAAAAAGTTTAAACCATATCTAAATATAAATTGTTCTCTGTGTGCAGTCCATCCAGAAACTGTGTCTCATCTGTTTTGGAAATGTCATTTCTCTAGTAAATTATGGAAAGACGTTGTTAAATTTATAAATGACATGGTTTACAAGGACTTTGTATTATTGTATGAGCATGTTTTATTTGGTTTTTACCCCAATGATAGGAAATTGCATGAAAAGGCGTATTTGATAAATCTACTGATCATTCTAACCAAATTTCATATACACAAGTGCAAATTTTTAGATAGAAGACCCCTGTTCACTGTTTTTTACAAAGAGTTTTAACAGTACTTAGAATCTATTAAATCCTCTACCAATAATAAGGCCTTACAAACAATTAATGTTTGTGTCAAACTTAAAATCTGTATTTGATTACAGTTTATGTGGTAATGGATTGTGAGATGATGCTTGATCTGATGCTTGGAGTGACTGCTGGACTTTAGTCTGAATATGCCTTGAATACTTGTTTTTCCTTTTATTTTCTATTTTCTTTCTTTCTTTCTTTCTTTCTTTCTTTCTTTCTTTCTTTCTTTCTTTCTTTTTTTTAAAAATCTTTTCTGTGTCATGACCCCCTGGCTTATTTCATTTTGTTGAATGCACTCTGAAATTGCACAATGGCTACTGTGTGCATTTGTAAATGATGTGCAACATGATCAATAAAAACTGTTAAATCCAAAAAAAATGGGTACAACTTCTGGACAGAGAGGAAGTGGTAACAAACTATTGACTGTTTTTTTTTTTTTTTTTTTTGTTCCAGTGACTATTCTTGATGGCTAACCACCAGCTGCGGGTCTTTTCTTGAGTAATTCACCTTTAATATAGCAAACACTGCTTTGTTTTAACAGATATTTAATAATATGAAATTAGCATTTTTTAAAATGTCCCCAAGGAGCTCTGGTACCTTTTGCACTGTCCACTTCTCTAACATTACTGCCAACCAGATTAAGATAAATATTTGGCTTCAACAGCAACATGGGTGCACACAAAACAATGTTGTTCAATGTCTGAACTGCGTCGTTAAGGCAGATGAGTGGAGCATTAGCTGGGAAAAATCCTGTGTATTCACTTTACATGGAGCTAAAATTAATACAGTATCATGTTAAATGTTCAGTGAACCAGTTTGTCAGTTTGAGTCTCAGTCGATGTTTACTGTGAGAGTTTAAACTCAAATTTGACAACACGTTAACATAGGATGGCAAGCTAATCATTAAAAGGAAGATGCCCAGTGCTTTGAGATGGCTGTCAGAGACGACAGAGGTAATATGTTATTTCATCAGAGATGTACCAGGTGATGTGTTCCACATGTTTTATTTCCCAATTGCTCCCTCCAAGAAAGAGGATTAGCATACCATTAGCGCATTATTACCATTGGAAAACGACAATTCCGGTTCTGCACCGGAAGTCATGCCCATAATTCACACAAGGGATCATGAGGGCTAGGAATAAGGTGGATGCAAATTAAGCCCCTTACCACTTTTCCAACAATTCCTACTACACTGAACAAAAATATAAACGCAACACTTTTGTTTTTGCTCCCATTTTTCATGAGCTGAACTCAAAGATCTAAAACATTTTCTATATACACAAAAGACCATTTCTCACAAATATTGTTCACAAATCTGTCTAAATCTGTGTTAGTGAGCACTTCTCCTTTGCCGAGATAATTCATCCCACCTCACAGGTGTGGCATATCAAGATGCTGATTAGACAGCATGATTATTGCACAGGTGTGCCTTAGGCTGGCCACAATAAAAGGCCACTCTGAAATGTGCAGTTTTGCTTTATTGGGGGGATCTGGGGGGGTCAGAAAACCAGTCAGTATCTGGTGTGACCACCATTTGCCTCATGCAGTGCAACACATCTCCTTCGCATAGAGTTGATCAGGTTGTTGATTGTGGCCTGTGGAATGTTGGTCCACTCCTCTTCAATGGCTGTGCGAAGTTGCTGGATATTGGCAGGAACTGGAACATGCTGTCGTATAGGCCGATCCAGAGCATCCCAAACATGCTCAGTGGGTGACATGTCCAGTGAGTATGCTGGCCATGCAAGAACTGGGATGTTTTCAGCTTCCAGGAATTGTGTACAGATCCTTGCAACATGGGGCCGTGCATTATCATGCTGCAACATGAGGTGATGGTCGTGGATGAATGGCGCAACAATGGGCCTCAGGATCTCGTCATGGTATCTCTGTGCATTCAAAATGCCATCAATAAAATGTACCTGTGTTCGTTGTCCATAACATACCATAACCCCACCGCCACCATGGGCCACTCGATCCGCAACATTGACATCAGCAAACCGCTCACTCACACGACACCACACATGTTGTCTGCCCTCTGCCCTGAACAGTGAAAACTAGGATTCATCCGTGAAGAGAACAACTCTCCAACGTGCCAGACACCATCGAATGTGAGCATTTGCCCACTCAATGCGGTTACGACGACGAACTGCAGTCAGGTCGAGACCCCGATGAGGACAACGAGCATGCAGATGAGCTTCCCTGAGACGGTTTCTAACAGTTGGTGCAGAAATTCTTTGGTTATGCAAACCGATTATTGCAGTAGCTGTCCGGGTGGCTGGTCTCAGATGATCTTGGAGGTGAACATGTTGGATGTGGAGGTCCTGGGCTGGTGTGGTTACACGTGGTCTGCGGTTGTGAGACCGGTTGGATGTACTGCCAAAATGTCTGAAACGCCTTTGGAGACGGCTTATGGTAGAGAAATGAACATTCAATTGACGGGCAACAACTCTGGTGGACATTCCTGCAGTCAGCATGCCAATTGCATGCTCCCTCAAAACTTGCGACATCTGTGGCATTGTGCTGTGTGATAAAACTGAACATTTTAGAGTGGCCTTTTATTGTGGCCAGCCTAAGGCACACCTGTGCATTAATCATGCTGTCTAATCAACATCTTTATATGCCACACCTGTGAGGTGGGACGGATTATCTCAGCAAAGGAGAAGTGCTCACTAACACAGATTTAGACAGATTTGTTAACAATATTTGAGGGAAATGGTCTTTTGTGTGTATAGAAAATGTTTTAGATCTTTGAGTTCAGCTCATGAAAAATGGGAGAAAAAACAAAAGTGTTGCGTTTATATTTTTGTTCAGTGTACTTCACCTTTTGACATTTCAGTGTAGCGTCAGCTTTTCAGCTTCGAATTCTTGAATTTCCCCTCTGGGGTTCACTTAAGTATATCTTATCTTAAATATTCAACATTAAAAGCATCATTCAACTTCTTAATGACATTCATACTAGTTACACCCCTTTGAACATTTTCAACTATTGTTATTACTTTACCTCATTCTTACACATTATAGCCAGCATTGCAGTGTAGCGTCGGCTTTTCAAAAAAAATTAAAATATTTTACATCCTTCATACATTAATGTTATTATTCCACATTTAAAGCCATGTTGGGACCAGGGTTCCTACGCATTTGGAATTTCAAAATTCCATACTTTTCCATACCCTAATTTCCAGACTTCACATCATATTTAATTATTCTTAATAGGCGATTGTAGCCAAGTACCATAATGGCATGCAAATAAAAACTCAGGTAAGCTCAATGTCTGGGTTGAGGCAAAAAGGTTAGGACTCTGGGTGCAAGCGATGCAGTAACGAGACATTTGTGTTTTTTCCTTTCATGTGGCTCAGAATCGCCTTCTCCCCCATGTTGGCGATGTCAAACAATTTCACACAAAGCTTGCATCTAGCTCCGTGTGTGAATTGGGAATCCTTGGCCAACCAGTATTTATATACGGTATTGTCAAGGCATCCATCCAAAAACTTGCATCTACCCATTGTGAACCACGTGAAACTCGTCTTCTTGTCGAAGGTGCAGTGTTGGAGTGAAACTTGATACCTGGGGGGCTGGAGGAGGGTCATGGGGCAGCGGACTGGACATACCACTTGTCAATCAGGTAAAAGGGGTGGTATGTTTTCTGAGACGTTTGCTCTCACACAAACTGTGCTTGGTCCGGCATAAAACACTATCCAGATTTATTCAATTATTTTTGGAAATACCCAATTTTCTAATTTAGTTAACAGTATTTTAGAACAGTGGTAATAGTCTGGAAATATAAATATTTTTCCATACTTTATTTTTCATTTTCCATACTTTTTAATACCTGGAAATTGATCAAATTTATTTCCATACTTTTCCATACTTTCCATACTTGCGTGGGAACCTTGTGGGACATCCCAGGGGCATCACTGTTGGGGTCTAAGCCTTAACACTGGCCTGACCTCATAATAGATCTACAATTAAAGTATCAAAATGGCTATCAGAAATCATAAATAATTAATAATAATTATCAAAAAGGGAAAAATGATAGCCAGTTAATGATAATAAAATACACTAAACTATCAATTTGGAACTCTGATTAATAGTTAAATTAATCACCATCACCAAAATTACCATAGTAATAATAAAGGCTGAAGGATTTCGGAGTTCTTGACGTAGCAGAAGTTGACTAATTTTGCACAAGAGTGAATACATAAACAGACAGAAAGTATGATTCAAAATGTATTTATTCATCACAAAAGCAAGGCCGTGTCATAAACTTTGGCACAGAAAAGGCAGGGCTCAAATGCACGACTCAGACCGGTTACACACAGTAAAACAAGGTTTATTCCAGGCAGAGTGGAGTGGTTCTGACAGGCTTGACATGACTGACATGAAACGTGGGGTGGACCCGCATTGACCTTGGGAGTTTCAGCTGGACTGTCACCGGATTGATGACCTTGGCGATGGGGAATGGACCGACAAACCTGGGAGCGAGCTTCTTGGACTCCACCCGAAGTGGCAGGTTCCTGGTGGATAACCACACCCTCTGGCCATTTCTGTAGCATGGAGCGGGTGTCCTCTTACGGTCCACAGTTGCCTTGTAGATGTTGGACTGCCGTTGGAGGTTCTGGCGGGCTCGCTCCCAGGTTCTCCTACAGCGTCTCACCAAGGCCAATGCAGAGGGTACCGAGGACTCCGATTCTATGATGGGGAAAAGAGAGGGTTGATGACCATGAACAATATGAAATGGAGATAAACCAGTGGAGGCAGATGGGAGAGTGTTGTGGGCAAACTCGACCCAAACCAGTTTCTGTGACCAGGTGTCAGGGTTCTGGGACGCGGTGATGCAAAGACTGGTTTCCAACTCCTGGTTGAGGTGCTCAGACTGCCCATTGGTCTGTGGATGGAACCCGGAAGAAAGGCTGACGGTGGCCCCAAGCAGGCTGCAGAACTCCTTCCAGAACCGCGAGATAAACTGAGGGCCCCAGTCCGAAACAATGTCTTTGGGGAAACCATGAATCCGGAAAACATTAAACATCATGACCTCAGCCGTTTCCTTGGCTGAGGGAAGTTTGGGAAGAGCAATAAAATGTACCATCTTAGACAGCCTGTCAACTACCGTCAGAACCACAGTGTTATCGTTAGAGGGGGGTAGCCCCATGACGAAGTCCATGGAGATGTGGGACCAGGGGCGTTGAGGAATGGGCAAGGGCCTGAGTTCTCCTGAGGGCTTCTGGTGAGAAACCTTATTACTGGGGCACACAGAGCAAGCACTGACATAATCAGTAACATCTTGAGCCATTTTAGGCCACCAAAAACGTTGTTGCACCACAAATAATGTCTTATTGATACCAGGGTGACAGACAATCTTATTAGTGTGAGCCCAATGAATCACCTCCCCCCTGAGGGGCTGAACCACAAAAAGCTTGCCATCAGGACACTCCGGGGGAATGGTGATAGCTTCAGCCACTGCCTTAACTTTACCCTCCACCTCCCAAGAAAGCACAGCAACAAAACAAGTTTCAGGTAAGATGGTCTTGGGTTCAGGATCAACATGGTCGTGAGAAAATATTCGAGACAGGGAATCACGTTTAACATTTTTGGAACCTGGTCGGTAGGAGAGTGTGAAGTTAAAGCGGCTAAAAAAGATAGCCCATCTAGCCTGCCTTGCATTAAGCCTCTTAGCAGTTTTTAAATATTCAAGATTCTTGTGATCAGTCCAAACCTGAAATGGCTGGGAAGCTCCCTTCAGCCAGTCTCCACTCCTCCAGGGCCACCTTCACAGCCAGCAGTTCACGGTCCCCAGTATCATAATTTCGTTCTGAGGAAGACAGTTTCTTGGACAAATATGCACAGGGGTGCTTACCATCCTTGGAATTGACTTGTGAGAGGACCGCTCCGACTCCGATGTCAGAAGCGTCTACCTCCACCACAAACTGCTGGCTGGGGTCCGGGAGGATGAGAACAGGGGCGGAGATGAAGCTCTTCTTGAGGCCCTGAAATGCAGCATCACATTCGGGGCTCCAGACAAATGGTCTGTGAGGAGAGGAAAGGTCATGCAGAGGTGAGGCTATAGTGCTATAGTTACGAATGAACTTTCTATAAAAGTTGGCAAAACCCAAAAACCTTTGAACCTCTTTGCATGAACTGGGGGTGGCCCAACCCGCAACTGCGGAAACCTTCTTGGGATCCATCCTGACCTCCCCCTCAGCAAGCACAAACCCGAGAAATGAGACCGAGGGTTTGTGAAACTTGCATTTCTCCGCTTTAACGAACAGCTGGTTCTGAAGCAACCGCTGAAGCACTGAGTGGACATGGTGAGTGTGGGTCTCTTCATCGGGGGAAAAGATCAGGATGTCGTCTAGGTAGACAAAAACAAAAACATTAAGCATATCACGGAGTACATCATTTACCAGGTTTTGAAATACTGCAGGAGCATTAGTGAGACCAAAAGGCATGACAAGATATTCATAGTGGCCTGTGGGAGTGTTAAAAGCCATTTTCCATTCATCCCCCTCCCTGATTCGAACTAAATGGTACGCATTACGGAGGTCGAGTTTGGTGAAAACTGTAGCCCCCTCCAACAACTCAAAGGCTGTAGAGATGAGGGGGAGAGGGTACCTGTTCTTAATAGTAATGTCATTGAGGCCGTGATAGTCTATGCAGGGTCTGAGGGTCTTATCCTTTTTCTCCACGAAGAAGAACCCTGCTCCAGCAGGAGATGAGGAGGGACGGATGATTCCGGCGGTGAGGGAATCTCTTACATAGTCCTCCATGGCTTTGCGTTCTGGAGCGAAGAGAGAGAACAACCTACCCCTGGGTGGGGTGCTACCTGGTAACAGATCAATGGCACAGTCATAAGTACGATGAGGCGGCAGGGACTTGGCTTTAGTTTTACTAAAGACTTCAGCTAAGTCATGGTAACATGCGGCACATTAACTAGGTCAGGGTTCATGGGGTCAGAAACAGCAGCAGCATTGCTGGACTTGGGAAGACAGGAATCAGCACATTTGGGTCCCCAGGAGGTAACCCTCCCACAGTCCCAGTCAAAGTCAGGGTTATGAGTTTTAAGCCAGGGGTGCCCTAAAATCACCTGATGAGCCACAGAGTCGAAAACATGGAAACTTAGCATCTCAGTGTGAAAGTCAGGGAAAATTAGCTTAACAGACTGTGCATGGTGAGTTATCCTGCCCAAGGGGGTGCCATCTACGACCTTAACCTCAAGGGAGTGTTGAAGAGCGAACTTTCTGAGCCCCAGTCTCCTGATGAGAGAAGAGTTCATGAGGTTAGCGTCAGCACCAGAGTCAATGTATACGGAGACCAGAAGTGAATTAGAGTCAGAGACAATTTTGACCTGAGGCAGGAATTGGGCAGGATTACCAATGACGAAGCTTCTACTCACCATGAGCTGCTTCTTAGTCTGTGCACTGGCTCCCTTGACATGACAAGCACTCACTAAGTGTCCCAGCTGTCCGCAGTAGTAGCATCTCCCGTCCCTTTGTTGGAGGAGACGCCCCTCCACGGGAAGGTGGGTCCGACCCAGCTGCATGGGTTCCTCCGTAGGGTGGTTGATAGGAACCAGGCTGGCTGCCGGTGGGTGGACGTGGTTCGGCCGATCCTGGGAGTCGCTCCTCCACCCATGATGTGGCGATGAACGGGCCTGAAGTCGTCCCCGCTCCTGGTCCCGCTTGGTGAGTCTCTTGTCAATTTTGACGGCCATGGCGATGAGTGAATCTAAATCCTCTGGTAGATCTATGGAAATCAGCTGGTTTTTCACAGATTCAGAAAGTCCTTGAAAAAATGCATCAGTCAAAGCCGCGGGGTTCCACTCACTTTCAGCAGCGAGGGTGCGGAAGTCAATAGCATAATCAGAAACCTTGCGTTTACCTTGCCTCAACTTAAGCAAAGACCTGGCGGCTTCCCTGCCCGGTGAGGTGTGCTGGAAGACCTGCTTGAGGGCTTGAGTGAACCTGGTGAGGGTGGAGCAGGCTGTGGACCTGCGGCTCCACTCAGTGGTGGCCCACGCCTCAGACTGCAGTCTGAGGAAGAGCGTAGAGCTCGAAACGTCACGCTATTAAAATGCACGGGAGCTCATTTTGGTGTGCGGATTCATCATTTTTCTGTTCATTGTTAAAATATTACGTTTCAACCAAGTACTGTATGGTTTTCACACTTTTCTAGCTTGTTAAAAAAGGACATGCAGTAAAAAATAATTTTAAAAAAATCTCTCAAATTTTAGGGGTGCTGGGATTCAATTTAGGGTGCCCCCAAAAATGGAAACGCTTATGCCCTACCTAACATCACCTGGCAGGACATTGCGGTACTGGAGGCTGTGAGGGGTGGGCTAAAATCGGTGTCAGAGTTTACAGACATCATGTCAAGTGAGAGTGAAGTCACCCTGTCATCTCTGTTTCCGCTGTTGAAGCTGCTGTCAGAAACCCTCGCAGAGAAAGACACGGAGGTGAAGATGACATCAGACATTATACGGGGAATCTTGGAGCAGATCGACAAGAAGTATGACAATGAAAACACTGCACAGCTAATGCAAAAAGCCACCCTCCTAGACCCGCGGTTCAAAGCTACACACACGAATGCTGCCACTGCCCACAACATCCGAAGCAAAATTGAGGATGAGATGGTGGTCGTCTCTACTTTAACCTTCAATGGCGGTTTTAGGCGGGGGCCAGCAGGGCCAGTGCCCCCGTAACTCCGAGTCCGGCCCTCCCTGTGGCCCCCCCGCCGAGGAGTCGGAGGGGGAACGCGGAACTAAATCGTCTCAACAGGTTGCCGGTCGGACCACTTAAAGAGGCGCACCCAGTGAATCATGCAGAATACACCACACAAGAAGGAAAAGGGCCTGAGTTTTCTAGTGTTTAGTGTTTCCCATACATTGACTAATTTGCCCTGCCACAGTCTCCAAAAAATGGCCAGATATAAAATGCCTCCGGTAAATGAACGTCACCCTGTAGCGCACCGGCTGGAGCTCCTACTGGAAATTCTTCGGCTCCCCCCTCCCTCCCCCTCACCCTCCCCGGCCTCACCACAGACGTCGCTCTCCTAGCGCTAATGTGAGCCTGAGTTGATAGAGCAGACCGCATTTCTAAGCGGAATATTGAGGAATACTGACATCCACTTCGTGAGCATTCTTGAAAACACCCAGAAAACATCAGTAGAGAATTGTGTGGCTGTATTTAAGACAACTCTGAGCCTGCACAGCAACACACAGCACCATTGAGGTAAGCTCTGAAAACTTTTTCCTTTTCATTTGACTTATGCCTGCCACATCATGTTTGTGTAGTGATGTGAAATACGATCACAGTTTTCATGGGTCTTTTATTTTGAAAATCGACTGGATACTCTTGTCTTTTCTGTGCCTGACTTCCTGTTTGACTCATTTGGTCTGTGCAAATTGACGCGCCGTCAGAAATAGACCCGGCGCGTAATTTTAGCGGAGCGGAGCGCCGAGCCGCTTCTAGGCCGCGGCTGGTGGAGCAGCTTCTTGAATGGCTGCTATTAGCTCCAGCACCCGCGCCTCGGCCGGATCGCGCACGCCACGGATCCAGTGGGTTGCTATAAATGGGCCTGTCCCAGAGGCATTCAACTACCTGAGGGCTTTTGAAATGCTCTGATTCAGGGTGCTGTACTTGCAAATCGAGAGGGAGGGAGGAAAGCAGTAATTTGTGCCTGTTTGTGTGTAATTTATTTGAATCTCACCTTTTGTTTTCCTTTCGTTTTGCGTATTTTGTATTGTTTTGCGTATCTGGAACTGTACTTGTGAGTGTGAGAATTTTAAAAGAATATTTTGTCTGCACATGATTTTAAATATTAAAATAGCCCTCCAGAGGCAGATCAGTACGTCTGTCATTTTTCTTTTGATTACTGAAATGTTTAACCACTAATACTTTATACCGTATTTTAAGTGTAACCCTTCACCATAACATAGTACAACTAGTGTTTTTATCAGTAAAAATGGAACATTTTTCACACATTAAAAGCACAAAGATGTTGAAATCTAGGCATATTCTGCCATCATAACTTTGCTCTCAGAATTCACCAGATTGATGCCTTTAAATCAAATACAAAATTTTCTCCCGAGGGAGCATACCCCCGGACCCCCTTACACATATATATATCTTATTGTTCAGACTTAGATATTTGACCGTACTTGTATGTGCCCCTGTATCAAAAGGACTGGCCCTAGCTTGGCCCCCCCATTGAAACTGGCCTAGAACCGCCACTGGTAACCTTATACCTGGCCTACATCCAGATTTCAACACTAAAACGAGTTTTATGTTTGAAAATAGAAAATAACCACATTTTATGTTGTAAGCAGTTGGTTTGCTTTGCTGTTGTCCATTTATGTCAGACAAGCTACCTCAGTATGTTTGTTTTGTTAATTTGCATTGTCTATAGGCTAAGTTAGGCTATTTCGTGTTTTGGATTAATAAACTTGTGAACTATCCGGATTTGACACTGCGGTCAAGCCAGCCGTGGTTCGCTTTTGCTTGGTCAAATCAGCCACACGTTTTTTTCTAGTGCGCGAATCTACCAACACTTACGGTAATCGTAATGAAACGGCTCTGAAGAGCTGCTGGGAGTGACTGTGGGTCAGACTGCAGAGGGAAGTTGAAGGATATTTCACCCAACTTTGACGTAGAATAAAAAACTTATTTTCCATAAGTAGTCCAACCGCTGAACTAAGTACTTCCTAGACTACGTGCATGAATAACATGAAGTACTTTTACTGTGTACTTCTCGAGTAATCCTGTGTCAAAATCCCTAACATAGGATACAATTAAGGATATTTCACCCAACTTTGATGTGGAATAAAAAACTTACTTTCCATAAGTAGTCCAAGATTCATATACCGCTGAACTAAGTACTCCCCAGACTATGTGCATGCATAACATGAAGTACTTTTACTGTGTACTTTTCGAGTAATCCTTTGTCAAAATCCTTAACAGATGACAAGATCAAGGATATTTCACACAATTTTGATGTGGAATAAAAAACTTATTTTCCATAAGTAGTCCAAGATTCATATACCGCTGAATTTAGTACTCCCCAGACTACGTGCATGCATAATATGAAGTACTTTTACTGTGTACTTTTCGAGTAATCCTTTGTCAAAGTCCTTAACAGATCACAAGATCAAGGATATTTCACCCAACTTTGATGTGGAATAAAAAACGTATTTTCCATAAGTAGTCCAAGATTCATATACCGCTGAACTAAGTACTCCCTAGACTACGTGCATGCATAATATGAAGTACTTTTACTGTGTACTTCTCGAGTAATCCTGTGTCAAAATCCTTAACAGAGGATACGATTAAGGATATTTCACCCAAATTTGATGTGGAATAAAAAACTTATTTTCCATAAGTAGTCTATGATTCATATACCGCTGAACTAAGTACTTCGTAGACTACGTGCATGAGTAATATGAAGTACTTTTACTGTGTACTTCTCGAGTAATCCTTTGTCAAAATCCTTAACAGATGACAAGATCAAGGATATTTTGCCGAACTTTGACATAGAATAAAACACTTATTTTCCATAAGTAGTTCAAGATTCATATACCGCTGAATTTAGTACTCCCTAGACTACGTGCATGCATAACATGAAGTACTTTTACTGTGTACTTCTCGAGTAATCCTGTGTCAAAATCCTTAACAGAGGATAAGATTAAAGATATTTCACCCGACTTTGATGTGGAATAAAAAACTTGTTTTCCATAAGTAGTCTATGATTCATATACCGCTGAACTGTGGTATTGCTCCCTGTTTGTTAAGTAAAAGATCAGAGTATTTCCTCTAACACTGTGTAAATCTGAAACTTGGATTCATGAGTAGGTGTTTTTCCAGTCATAACACCCCAAGCACATACGGCCATGGATACAACTTGAGAATTGAGTTGACCATCAGCCAGCAGACGTTGACTGTGGTTGACTAGGAAGCAGAAGAAAAGAGAAGAGAAGAGTTGAGATAGATTTGCCAATCCTAGCTGACAGTAACATCAAGAAGATGGAGCACCAAAAGATCCCAGGGCTGGGAGACCACGGTGACAAATATGTGACTTGTATAATGCAGGTAAAGCAGGGGAATGAGGACACAGTCTGTCTTGTTTCCTTTCCAGATTGCCTCTCTGTATGATTTATGGGTAACACTTTACAATAAGGTACACAAAATTAGAGTAGTTACTGAGGAACTAATGAGGAACTAATGAGTAGTTACTGAGGAACTACGGTACATAAAATTAGAGTAGTTACTGATGAACTAATGAGGAACTAATGAGGAACGAATGAGTAGTTATTGAGGAACTAAGCTACACAAAATTAGAGTAGTTACTGGGGAACTAATGAGGAACAAATGATGAACTAATGAGGAACGAATGAGTAGTTACTGAGGAACTAAGTTACACAAAATTAGAGTAGATACTGGGGAACTAATGAGGAACGAATGAGGAACTAATGAGGAACGAATGAGTAGTTACTGAGGAACTAAGTTACACAAAATTAGAGTAGTTACTGGGGAACTAATGAGGAATGAATGAGGAACTAATGAGTAGTTACTGAGGAACTACGGTACACAAAATTAGAGTAGTTACTGATGAACTAATGAGGAACTAATGATGAACTAACTATTAGTTAATGGTCAGTTCTTCATTAACTCAAGATCAAATTACAGAGGAGTAGTTACTGAGGAACTAATGAGGAACTAACTGTTAGTTAATGGTCAGTTCTTCATTAACTCATGATCAAATTTCAGAGGAGTAGCTACTGAGGAACTAATGAGGAACTATTACTTAATCATTACCTATCCTTTTTTTGTGTACCCTAAAGTAAAGTGAGACATCAAAGTGAGTAGGTAATGAGTACTGAATCATTACCTACTCATTTTTATATCTCACTTTACTTTAGGGTACACAAAAAGGGTAGGGAATGATTAAGTAATAGTTAGTTCCTCATTAGTTCCTCAGTAACTACTCTAATTTTGTGCAGCTTAGTTCCTCAGTAACTACTCATTCGTTCTTCATTAGTTCCTCAGTAACTACTCTAATTTTGTGTAGCTTAGTTCCTCAGTAACTACTCATTCGTTCTTCATTAGTTCCTCATTAGTTCATCAGTATTTACTCTAATTTTATGTACCGTAGTTCCTCAGTAACTACTCATTAGTTCCTCATTAGTTCCTCAGTAACTACTCTAATTTTGTGTACCTTATTGTAAAGTGTTACCCATAAATCATACAGAGAGGCAATCTGGAAAGGAAACAAGACAGACTGTGTCCTCATTCCCCTGCTTTACCTGCATTATACAGGTCACATACTTGTCACCATGGTCTCCCAGCCCTTGGATCTTTTGGTGCTCCATCTTCTTGATGTTACTGTCAGCTAGGATTGGCAAATCTATCTCAACTCTTCTCTTTTCTTCTGCTCCTAGTCAACCACAGTCAACGTCTGCTGGCTGATGGTCAACTCAATTCTCAAGTTGTATCCATGGCCGTATGTGCTTGGGGTGTTATGACTGGAAAAACACCTACTCATGAATCCAAGTTTCAGATTTACACAGTGCTAGAGGAAATACTCTGATCTTTTACTTAACAAAAAGGGAGCAATACCACAGTTCAGCGGTATATGAATCATAGACTACTTATGGAAAACAAGTTTTTTATTCCACATCAAAGTCGGGTGAAATATCCTTAATCTTATCCTCTGTTAAGGATTTTGACAAAGGATTACTCAAAAACTACACAGTAAAAGTACTTCATATTATGCATGCACGTAGTCTAGGAAGTACTAAATTCAGCGGTATATGAATCTTGGACTACTTATGGAAAATAAGTGTTTTATTCTACGTCAAAGTTCGGCAAAATATCCTTGATCTTGTCATCTGTTAAGGATTTTGACACAGGATTACTCAAAAAGTACACAGTAAAAGTACTTCATATTATGCATGCACGTAGGCTAGGGAGTACTAAATTCAGCGGTATATGAATCTTGGACTACTTATGGAAAATAAGTGTTTTATTCTACGTCAAAGTTCGGCAAAATATCCTTGATCTTGTGATCTGTTAAGGATTTTGACAAAGGATTACTCAAAAAGTACACAGTAAAAATACTTCATATTATGCATGCACGTAGTCTAGGGAGTACTAAATTCAGCGGTATATGAATCTTGGACTACTTATGGAAAATAAGTTTTTTATTCCACATCAAATTTGGGTGAAATATTCTTGATCTTGTGATCTGTTAAGGACTTTGACAAAGGATTACTCGAAAAGTACACAGTAAAAGTACTTCATATTATGCATGCACGTAGTCTAGGAAGTACTTAGTTCAGCGGTATATGAATCTTGGACTACTTATGGAAAATAAGTTTTTTATTCCACATCAAATTTGGGCAAAATATCCTTGATCTTGTGATCCGTTAAGGACTTTGACAAAGGATTACTCGAAAAGTACACAGTAAAAGTACTTCATATTATGCATGCACGTAGTCTAGGGAGTACTTAGTTCAGCGGTATATGAATCTTGGACTACTTATGGAAAATAAGTTTTTTATTCTACGTCAAAGTTCGGCAAAATATCCTTGATCTTGTGATCTGTTAAGGATTTTGACACAGGATTACTCAAAAAGTACACAGTAAAAGTACTTCATGTTATTCATGCACGTAGTCTAGGAAGTACTTAGTTCAGCGGTTGGACTACTTATGGAAAATAAGTTTTTTATTCTACGTCAAAGTTGGGTGAAATATCCTTCAACTTCCCTCTCCAGTCTGACCCACAGTCACTCCCAGCAGCTCTTCAGAGCCGTTTCATTACGATTACTGTAAGTGTTGGTAGATTCGCGCACTAGAAAAAAACGTGCGGCTGATTTGACCAAGCAAAAGCGAACCACGGCTGGCTTGACCGCAGTTGATGTTAGACTCAGTAGTACCTGTGGTTTACCGTACTTACCCGCTTAAAGGTTACCTGTTTAGAGGTTAAAGGAGCATTCAGGAATATAACATGATTCATATGATGTGAACACATTTATTTATGTTTATATTACATTATTTACATTTATTTTACATTTATTTACAAGTGATTATTTACAATGCACAGTCATGCTTAATCCTTTATTTCTTCTGTATATTTACAGAAACTGCTTTGAATTGTACCTGGACACATCACTCTTCAGTAAAAGGTTTAAACTTCACTGATGACCCGTGTGCTTTCTGGCAGAAGCTCTGCCGTGGTCAGTTACATTGAAATCCAGCAACAGAGGTCAAATCCTCAACAAAGGGTCCTTCGAGCCGGATTATTGACTGCTGCAGAATATGTCATCAGAGGAAGATACAGCGCTTCAACCTCATACTGATGCAAGGGAGCGAAATGTAAGGAATCGCCGCACACCCAAGCACCTAGAAGACTAGATCCTTGCCTACCAACCTCATGAGCCTGCCCTTTCCTCCCACGCCGATGATGAGGAGCAGAGAGGAGCAGCGGCTGCAGCGGACAGTGGACAAGCAGATGCAGGTTTTCATCTTGGGACCAGCAAAGCCTCACATAGCTCCAGTCCAGGTGATCCACTGAGCACCACATCACTCAGGCAACTTATGGAATCCCTATCAAGGAGTGAGAGGGAGGAAAGAGCTGAAATAGCCCAAGTCACGAACAAACTACGCCAATATGAACATCGACAACGTCGTCGCCAGGAGCTGTTGAAGCATATCACTTCATTCCTGCAGGAAGAAGAGGAAAATCACAATGTTAAAGGTGCTACATCTCTCCCAATGAAATCACAGTCACCACCACGTCTCCCTCCATACGTCCTCTATCAAAGCCATTCCCCATCAGCAGAGGAGAAGGAGTCTCACACTGAAAGACACACATCAGCAGATGTGATTTCGACATTGGAGAGAGAAGCTGAGCTGAGAGACTACAACCCTGAAGCAGTAGTTAAAGGAACAAAATCTGCATTCACACTAGTACATCCAGCCTCTCCTGAACACTCAATCTCCTGCTATCCAGTCACCTCCTCTAATAGACTGACTCCGACCTCAGCTCCACAGCAGCCCATGAAGCCAGTCCCCCTGCGGCCCCGGGTAACAGATCTATATTCTGCTGAGGGCGAATCTGCCTCCAGACACTCGCCGCAGGTGCAGCAGCCGTTGACAACTACAGCCCCTCCCTACAAGCCCACAGCTTCATATCACAGACCACAAACAGCACTGAATTATCCTCCCCCTCAGTCTCCCTCAGTCTCTAGTTTACCCCAATATGCACCGATGCCATCGTCGGTAGTGCCACCTCAATCACTGCTCTTTGCCCCAGTAGTGACCTCTCCAACTGTTCAGCTACAGTTACCCACAGACCAGGCTACAGCTCTACACAATGCAAGTCTGCAACCACGCTCCATATATGGTGTGCCCAAACCCAAAATCCCAGATTTCAGCACAGACAGTGAAATGGAGTTTGCTAACCTGAAGTTAGCCTTGGATAACCTGCTCGAGCCCTATCCTGAATTGACTGAAAAATACAAATACCATGTGCTACTCGAACACCTCAAGCTCCCAGAGGCGCAGATGATTGGCCAGTCCTGCAGACATGAGCCATTCCCATACACAGCTGCCATGCACGCATTGCAGCTCCAGTACGGCCAGCCACACCAGCTAGCACAGAGCAAAATAGCAGCCATTCTCACCACACCTGATGTTAAGTCTGGAGACGCACGCACCTTCCAAAGTTTCACTCTCAGAGTCCATCTCTTAGTGAGTATGTTGCTGTCCTTGGAAGGGCCTCAGGGGATGGAACTCAACTGCTGCTCTCACGTCGACCGTCTACTCAGTAAACTGCCCAAATATCATAGAGATGGGTTCATTGAATATCTCCAGCTGCAGGGAAAGCTCAACACCACAAGCCTCAATCCCTACAACCTACAAGATTTGAACAGTTGGCTACAAGGTAAGGCTCAGCAACAACGCCTGTCAAACAGACTAGTACAACGCTATCAACTTGAGAAACCTGCTAGTAATGTGAGAGAGAAAACCCCATTTAAAGGGAAAGGTCAGAGCATAGCAGTGTATCATGGTGCAGAGCCCATCCCACGGAGCACTTCAAGCAAGCCCATGTCAGCTAGCAACAAGAAGCCATTTAAAGTGCACTGCCTCTTCTGCGACAGCAAAGAACACTTCATCAGCCACTGCCCCAGCATTAAAGTGCAATCAACAGCAGAGCTGGACAGGTGGATAACAGAGGGAAAACGCTGCTGGAAGTGTGCACGTGCTCACACACCTGAGTCTTGCAACCTCAAGAAACCTTGTGGTGACTGCGGCGACATCCATCTCCAAGTGCTCCACAGCGTTGCTCAGTGCTGCTCCACCGACCTGCAGTCAAGAGCATCAGAGAGCCGAGTGTACTTGACACCCAGCATAACCTCCAGCAAAATGCTCCTGAAGGTGGTTCCTGTCCTGCTACACAATAACTCTAATTCAGTAGAAACCTATGCTGTATTAGATGATGGAGCACAACGCACTATGATCTTACCAACAGCTGTCCAGCAGCTCCGGCTGAATGGTGAGTCTGAGACCCTGGCCCTACGCACTGTGCGGACAGATGTCACACACCTCCAAGGGTGAAAGGTCAACTTTGAGATCTCCCCCAAAGGTAACCCACAGAAATGGTTCAAAGTGTAAGGAGCATTCACAGCAGCAGGTCTAGATCTAGTGGAGCAAACCTACCCTGTACAGAGGCTTCAGAAACAACATCCCCACCTGCGAGGAATACCACTGAAGCCATTTAACAAAGTACGGCCACTAGTGTTGCTCGGCTCAGATCATGTGCACCTCATTACAGCTATGGAGCCAACCCGCAGAGGATCCAACGACGGACCCATAGCCATCCACACTGCCCTAGGATGGGCCCTGCAAGGAGCAGAGAGGTGCATGACAGATCAAACATCAGTCCAACAATGTCTTTTCACCTCATTATCCAGTCCGGATGATCTCCTGTACCGGAATGTCGAGAGGTTATGGCGACTTGATGTCTTACCTTTCCGGAATGAGAAAATGGTCGTCCGTTCTCGTGAGGATCAGGATGCCATGACTCTTCTGGAAACGAAAACAGAGAGACTGGAAGTTGAAGGAATTCACTGCTATGCTACCCCCCTCCTGAGGAAAGTGGGAGCACCCAAGCTCAACAGTTCCACACATTCAGTCATGGCGCATCTGAGAGCCACAGAGAAGCGACTCAAACGGGACCCAGAGAGAGCGGCAATCTACTCAGCTGAGATCAACAAACTGATCACTGCTGGGTATGTCAAGAAGCTACAAACTAAGGAAGTGGAACAGTCTGCAGAAGCGTGGTATCTTCTCCATCGTCTTGTGTGCCACAATAACAAATCACGTCTTGTCTTCAATTGTTCATTCTTGCACCAAAACGTCTCCCTGAACGAGCAACTCTTACCTGGGCCTACGCTGGGTCCATTGTTGGTAGGTGTTCTCATCCAATTCAGGCAGCATCAGGTTGCAGTGAGCGGTGACATTCGTGCAATGTTTCATCAAATCCGCCTACTGCCTGAAGACAGACCACTCCTTCGGTTCATTTGGAGGGACATGAGCTGTGAAGATCCACCAGATGTGTACGAATGGCAGGTGCTGCCATTTGGTACAACAAGCAGCCCGTGCTGTGCTATCTTCGCCGTGCAGCAGCATGCTCGTAACCACCAAGACAGCCATCCTGAGGTGCTACAATCAGTGCAGCAGAGCTTCTACGTCGACAACTGCCTCGAAAGTTTTCCCTCTGCAACTGCAGCCAAGCTAAGAGTCGACCAGCTGCGCACCCTACTGGCAGAAGGAGGGTTTGACCTCAGGCAGTGGGCCAGTAACCAACCAACGGTGGTAGCACATCTTCCTGCTGAAGCCAGATCTTCAAGTACAGAGCAGTGGCTGAGCCAGAGCCGTACTGACCCATTTGAACCCACCTTAGGCCTGAGATGGAACTGCGCGGCTGACACCCTTGGCTACAAGTATCGGATCATTGAGCACTCTACACTGACAATGAGGACGGCCTATCAAGTGTTAGCAAGTCAATATGATCCTCTCGGATTCATGGTGCCATTCACAACGCGTGCCAAAGTGTTGATCCAACAGCTTTGGTCGAAACAAAGGGGCTGGGACGATCCTGACCTACCTCTGTAGAAGCAAAAAAGTCAAGGTCCCGAGCCGTGCCAGAAAGCTCGCGACCTCGCTCTTCTCCTCTCAAACGGACTTTCTTTGTCTTCCATTAGATATCAAAAACTCAAATACTCAGAGGTCAAAAAATCACTGGAGACACGTAGAATCAGATGCAACTGAGTTTAATGTGCTCGCAGGCAACAAACACATCACAACTCAATGAGTCAAGCTCCGGAGCGAGACTGAAGTTTCTTTGTTTGCGCTCGCTCTTTTATCGTAGAATTTCTGCTGAGTCATCTCTTTTCCTTAAACTTTTCCACTGGGCGCTGATCATAAAGGTGTCACATTTCTGCTGAGTTTTAGTCCTTCCCACCATATCGGTGTCACATTTCTGCTGACTCAGCACTTTTTAGGCCTTCCCCCTCTAGTGGCAGGCCTTTTTGCCTTTGTTCAGACACGTCTGGACATGCCCAGACATGCCCAGACATGCCCAGGCATGTCCTAATGGTGTAATCTTTTTCTCCCGGCCTACTACTACTGTCTACTATCACACTTCCAGGCAATATATGGTATGGTATGTGTGTGTTTTCAATATATGAATACACAAACTTGTGTAAAAGTGCTTTGCCATACATGGATATATACAACATGGTTACATGAACTCCAACCTTAATCAACTTATGCAAAATGAAACATTTACCTGATTTGTGGTTAAATCTTACACTACACCTCCTGCCCTCCGAGAAGCCTGGGAAGCCTGGGAGAGTGAGCTGAAACATCTCAACAGTGTATCCATCCCTCGCTGTTACTCACCACTTCCTGCCGAAGGTGCAGATGCAAAGTATGATCTCCATATCTTTTGTGACGCTTTGGAGCGAGCATACGGAGCAGTGGCTTACCTGGCAGTCGATGCAGGAGACACCATCCACACCTCCTTTGTGATGGCGAGGTCCAGGGTTGCTCCCAAACGGCAACAGTCCATACCCCGCCTCGAACTCTGTGCAGCACTAACTGGAGCTCAACTGTTCAAGCTCATACAAACTGAGATGATGCTCCCCATCCGACAAACGGTGCTGTGGTCTGACTCCACCACAGTATTGGAGTGGCTTCAATCAGACTCCTGTAGATATAAGGTGTTTGTTGGAACCCGCGTGTCGGAGATCCAAGAATTAACCGACCGACAGGTTTGGCGATACATCGACAGCCCGACCAATCCGGCCGACGATATAACAAGGGGAAAATCACTGTTGGAGCTAGCAGGACCTGGTCGCTGGAGTCAAGGGCCCCTATACCTTAAACAGAGCGCAGAGCACTGGCCGAAGAAACCCGAGCAAGCTCCAACAGTGGGCTCATCTGAACTGAAAAGTATCACCTTCTGCTGCTTCACCGCCGTGGAGCCCAGTGACAATATCCCTGATGCCACGCAGTACAGGTCATGGAGAGAGCTGGTGGAGGCAACGCGACAAGCTCATGGGGCGGCAACGACAGATCCAACACACGACCAACTCAGTCATCGTGATGCAGAGGTCTTGCTGCTGAGAGGATGTCAAGCACATAGCTTCCCAGGAGAAGTCGCTGCCCTCAAGACACAGAAACCGGTGTCAAATCACAGTCAGCTGCTCAGCCTGGCTCCAGAGTGGGACGCTGCAACATGTCTCATCCGTGTGGGGGGAAGGCTGCGCAGATTGCAGAATGCAAGCATTGAAGAGATCAACCCCATCGTGCTCGACCCAAGGCACCCAGCAGTGAAACTTCTCATCAAAGACACGGATGAACGTCTACTGCACCCGGGCACAGAACGGGTCTACGCTGAATTACGGAGACAGTATTGGATCTTGCGGGGATGACAGGCTATACGACATCACCAACTCAACTGCTCCACCTGTCAGTGTTGGAGAGCTCAGCCAAAGATTCCGCAGATGTCAGATCTGCCCCCACAGCGCCTCAGACTCCTCTGTCCCCCCTTCTATTCAACCGGCGTTGACTGTTTCGGCCTTTATCTGGTGAAGATAGGTAGGAGGACAGAGAAGCGCTGGGGTGTGATCTTCAAGTGCCTCACAATACGAGCAGTGCACATAGAGCTTCTGAACTCGATGGATGTGGACGCCTTCCTCTTTGCTCTTCGTTGTTTCATCGCCAGACGGGGTCGTCCAAAGAAAGTGCTCTCAGACTGTGGCACAAACTTCCGCGGCGCTGAGCGGGAGCTCAGGGAGGCTTTTGCAGCCATGGAACCACAACTGACAGAGCAACTGACAGAATACCAGATCGACTTCAAGTTCAACCCACCGAACGCTCCCCACTTCGGTGGCACATGGGAGAGAGAGGTACGTTCCATCAAATCTGGCCTCCAAGTCGCAGTGGGCAGTCAGTCTGTATCCGAAGATGTCCTGTACACAGCTCTGGTGGAAGTAGAGGGAATCTTGAACTCGAAGCCACTAGGATACGTGTCAGCTGATGTTGCCGACCTGGACCTCATCACTCCAAATATCCTCCTGATGGGGCGGCGGGATGCGGCTCTGCCTCAGGTGGTTTACACTCCAGCAGGTATGGGACGGCGCAGGTGGCGACACTGCCAGACATTGGTGGATCAGTTTTGGCTTCAGTTCACAAGGAACTACTTGCCAAATCTTCAGACGTGGCAAAAGTGGCAAAGGTCATCAAAGAACCTCACCGTGGACTCTGTTGTGCTGATCATTGACCCGTCACTTCCGAGAGCCCAGTGGCCCATCGGGAGAGTCGTCAAGGCCATTGCTAGCCCAGATGGATGTATCAGAACAGCGGAGGTCAAAGTCAAAGACAAAGTCTACATGAGACCAGTTGCTCGACTCATTGAGCTTCCTGTACTTCAGGATGACACTAAAGACACTTGAAGAATCCCTGGTTTTACACATTTACAAGGCAAATGTGGGGGCGGCTGTTAAGAATTCTTCAAGTTGGTTATGTTAGTTATTCATGCTTTTATTTTGAAGGAGGTTGTTTTATTCTGAAAACCGCTCTCTTCCTGCTTCATGTTTGCCGAGAGACAACATGTTTACAGTGGTACAGCAGTCACTGACGATGTAAGTTGTGTTATATGAAGTTAAATGAGTGTGTACATGTATCTATGCATGAAAAATATGAAGTACTTTTACTGTACTTTTACTTGGACTACTTATGGAAAATAAGTGTTTTATTCTATGTCAAAGTTAGGCAAAATATCCTTGATCTTGTGATCTGTTAAGGATTTTGACACAGGATTACTCAAAAAGTACACAGTAAAAGTACTTCATATTATGCATGCACGTAGTCTAGGAAGTACTTAGTTCAGCGGTATATGAATCATGGACTACTTATGGAAAATACGTTTTTTTATTCTACGTCAAAGTTCAGGAAAATATCCTTCAAATTCTCCTCTGCAGTCTGACCCACAGTCACTACCAGCAGCTCTTCAGAGCCGTGTCATTACGATTACCGTAAGTGTTAGTAGATTCGCGCACTAGAAAAAAACGTGCGGCTGATTTGACCAAGCAAAAGCGAACCATGGCTGGCTTGTGTAGTGGCAAAAAAGTCAAGGTCCCGAGCCGGGCCAGTTAGCTCGCGACCTCGCTCTTCTCTTGTCAAACGGACTTTCTTTGTCTTCCATTAGATATCAAAAACTCAAATACTCAGAGGTCAAAAAAATCACTGGAGACACGTAGAATCAGATGCAACTGAGTTTAATGTGCTCGCAGGCAACAAACACATCACAACCCAAATGAGCCCAGCTCCGGAGCAAGGCTGGAATTTCTTTGTTTGCGCTCGCTCTTTTATCGTAGAATTTCTGCTGAGTCATCTCCTTCCCACTTGGCTCTGATCATAACGATATCCCACCTCTGCTGAGTCACTTTTTCTCCACCATAATGGTGTCATATTTCTGCTGAGTAATGTTTTTCCTAAATCTAAGACCGCCTCCTCTTACTAGGGTCATTCTCAGGACAAGCTGTAATTCCCCTAATTTTCCACTAGTGTTTCCTGAACCCATCCTCATGCTATTTTTAGAAATGATTCACAGTGAGTCCTAGGTACTTCTCCACCACAATGCTTAAGTGCGCAATGAGTGTGTGTGTCATAGGAATACATGAAATATTAAACCGGTGTGTAATTTGTCAGTTGCACAGATTATATTGCTTCAACACATATCTTTTAAAGGTCAAATAAAAGGTACAGTATATGTCTTCAGTAAATCAGTACATTACACTACACTTGACCACAGTGTACAGCGTCAGTGTCAGACTGGAGGAGACGATCTTGAGTCAGTGACGTTGAGTTAGGGCTAACAAGCGGTTTTCCCACAGGGTGTGGGAAGGCTAACGTTTCCCCCTTCACTAGTGCAATAATGTTGACTTTGTGTGAGCTAACGCTAGCTAAGTGAAATTAGCTGTCTATCTTTATACAATTTTAGCTCCACTGTATGACAGTTAGCATTGGTGCTAATTAGCATTAGCAAAACTTCTCATTGCATTGTGCAACACCAAAACGTAAGCTGACGTTAGCTAAGTTAGCTGGCCTATCGGCTCAAGAGGCCAAATTAGTGCTGCACCAGGTCACAGCTGTCGCAAGGACTAAACTTCTGCTGTCAAATTTCCACCAAAGTTACATGGTTAGTCAACAGTTCAATATATATTTTCATGAGGAAACATACCTTTTCTCTGCGGGATCCAGTCCAAAGAGGCGGCCAGCTTCTTCTTCCAACCGTGACAGACGCGACCATAGGAGTACAGACAGGGGAAGTATGTGCACAACGTATCAGTCTAAGTTTAAATGATGATAATAAAACAAATCATCTGTGGGTATTATAACCACAAAATACATGTTAGTTGTTAAATACCCGTTTAAAATTCTGGATTGGCATTAATATTTGTAATATATTATTATATTGTAATATATTATAATATTTGACCACGCCAATGAGCCAGGCCGTTAGCACAGCAGACCAGAGGGCACCAGGTAGTGGTAGTGTGGAATTAACACTCTCTGTTTGCGCTACGTCTAGTTTGCAAGTATATTTAATTTTTGTCTCGCTGTGCTTACAAAACTTGATTTTGCCGTTAGTTGCAATTTCCAATAGGCTAACACCGTCCGCTTCCATCTGCTTGCCCTCTTGGCACCTGCCTGCTGGTTGAAAGACAGTCGCCACATCTGAGCCATCTCGGGTTGAAGGAGGACATTTTGACATACCAATTTTTTCTGACTGTGCCACTCAAACAAGAGGGATACAAAGGACCACCAGTGGAGTCAACACAACTATCCTTCCAAATGAAATGCTACACCAAGAGCCTCAGGATTTTCAGATTCAATGTACTGGTCATCAGGTAAGCTGATGCTAATGTTGGCTATCTTGCATGATAATATTGCACAACTACCTTATTAAGCATATTTGATCATATGTTAGCACAAAGTCACCTTGTTTTCTGATCTGCTCCCATTTGACCAGGTAAATTTTTATGACAGCATGTTGTGTTAACACCAACCCAGTACTGCCTGTTTGTTTCAAATGAAAATGAAATACAGATGTATCCTACATACAGATAAATGTAACATTGTGTTAATAAGCATTGCCACTAATTGTATTTTAACATATGGTGTCCACAGGGAGGAGCTGGTGCATTAACTGGGGATCTTACCAGACGTGCAGCTGCATTTGCCATCAATGTCCAGGAACAATGCCACCTGTAACAGGTATTGCACTGCCATAACTCAGTATCATTAATATTATTCACATATTTTTCAAATTGTATGTTAAACAGTGCACCGGATTAATGACAATTTTAATCATATTAATATTCACTAGTAATCAGCATATATTTATGGATGGTTTTATAAGTATTCCCATATGGCAAATAATATGGGACTGGATAAACAATATTGTTTATCCAGTCCCATATTATTTGTCAGGAATACACACACAAAAAAAGTGGAAAAATCTCTGCATGCCCGAACAACGGCAGGTGCGTAAGAGGAAGGCACCACCCCAAAATATATGAATTAAAGAAGGCTCCCGCACACTGTCTCACTCACTGCTGAATGGTTTATTGAGTGTCACACAACGTTTCTGTCTGGACGACCTTCATCAGGTATAATAAACAGACAGCATCACACCACTTGCATATATATACATAGGCTGTCTCATGTCAACCAATCAGCACTGGAGGAATTAATTGGACTGATTAGCATCAGCCTCATCTGTCAGGATATGATATAACAATAAATTAGAAAAAAATAGAAAACAGTATACAGTACAGGCCAAAAGTTTGGACACACCTTCTCATTCAATGCGTTTTCTTTATTTTCATGACTATTTACATTGTAGATTCTCACTGAAGGCATCAAAACTATGAATGAACACATGTGGAGTTATGTACTTAACAAAAAAAGGTGAAATTACTGAAAACATGTTTTATATTCTAGTTTCTTCAAAATAGCCACCCTTTGCTCTGATTACTGCTTTGCACACTCTTGGCATTCTCTCGATGAGCTTCAAGAGGTAGTCACCTGAAATGGTTTCCACTTCACAGGTGTGCCTTATCAGGGTTAATTAGTGGAATTTCTTGCTTTATCAATGGGGTTGGGACCATCAGTTGTGTTGTGCAGAAGTCAGGTTAACACACAGCTGACAGCCCTATTGGACAACTGTTAAAATTCATATTATAGCAAGAACCAATCAGCTAACTAAAGAAAAACGAGTGGCCATCATTACTTTAAGAAATGAAGGTCAGTCAGTCCGGAAAATTGCAAAAACTTTAAATGTGTCCCCAAGTGGAGTCGCAAAAACCATCAAGCACTACAACGAAACTGGCACACATGAGGACTGAGCCA
The DNA here is from genome assembly GCF_011397635.1 of Epinephelus fuscoguttatus. Classification (NCBI taxonomy): domain Eukaryota; kingdom Metazoa; phylum Chordata; class Actinopteri; order Perciformes; family Serranidae; genus Epinephelus; species Epinephelus fuscoguttatus. The sequence goes on from NC_064775.1 coordinate 18,659,153, forward strand.
GGAAAGGAAGACCAAGAGTCACCTCTGCTTCTGAGGATAAGTTCATCCGAGTCACCAGCCTCAGAAATCGCAAGTTAACAGCAGCTCAGATCAGAGACCAGATGAATGCCACACAGAGTTCTGGCAGCAGACCCATCTCTAGAACAACCGTTAAGAGGAGACTGCGCGAATCAGGCCTTCATGGTCAAATAGCTGCTAGGAAACCACTGCTAAGGAGAGGCAACAAGCAGAAGAGATTTGTTTGGGCCAAGAAACACAAGGAATGGACATTAGACCAGTGGAAATCTGTGCTTTGGTCTGATGAGTCCAAATTTGAGATCTTTGGTTCCAACCGCCGTGTCTTTGTGAGACGCAGAAAAGGTGAACGGATGGATTCCACATGCCTGGTTCCCACTGTGAAGAATGGAGGAGGAGGTGTGATGGTGTGGGGGTGTTTTGCTGGTGACACTGTTGGGGATTTATTCAAAATTGAAGGCACACTGAACCAGCATGGCTACCACAGCATCCTGCAGCGACATGCCATCCCATCCGGTTTGCGTTTAGTTGGACGATCATTTATTTTTCAACAGGACAATGACCCCAAACACACCTCCAGGCTGTGTAAGGGCTATTTGACCAAGAAGGAGAGTGATGGAGTGCTGTGGCAGATGACCTGGCCTCCACAGTCACCGGACCTGAACCCAATCGAGATGGTTTGGGGTGAGCTGGACCGTAGAGTGAAGGCAAAGGGTCCAACAAGTGCTAAACACCTCTGGGAACTCCTTCAAGACTGTTGGAAAACCATTTCAGGTGACTACCTCTTGAAGCTCATGGAGAGAATGCCAAGAGTGTGCAAAGCAGTAATCAGAGCAAAGGGTGGCTATTTTGAAGAAACTAGAATATAAAACATGTTTTCAGTTATTTCACCTTTTTTGTTAAGTACATAACTCCACATGTGTTCATTCATAGTTTTGATGCCTTCAGTGAGAATCTACAATGTAAATAGTCATGAAAATAAAGAAAACACATTGAATGAGAAGGTGTGTCCAAACTTTTGGCCTGTACTGTATATCATGATCAATCTGAACATCCATGAAAGCCCTTTTAACTCTACAAATGATAAAACAATCGAGAGCTGTCTGTTTATTATACCTGATGAAGGTCTTCCAGACCGAAACGTTGTGTGACACTCAAAAAACCATTCAGCAGTGAGTGAGACAGTGTGCGGGAGCCTTCATTAATTTATATATTTTGGGGTGGCGCCTTACTCCTACGCACCTGCCGTTGTTCGGGTGTGCAGAGATTTTTCCACTTTTTGAAGAATACTGCTTTTTCTCTGGCACCCTGAGCGCTCTCAAATTGGAGAAACTATGGCTAAAAGAGACACGCCTGTTGATGCATGGGTCTACGTTGAGTGAGAACTGGAGAAACAAAAAGATTCCCAGAGGACTACGCATTCAGAAAGCTCCGATGATTGGCAAGTCCAACCCGGATTTTGTGAAACGTTGGGGAGAAATCCTCAATAAATGCTCACTAGACTTAATGCTGTTAATTGTTGAACAAGTCACCACTGAGGCTAAAGAATTTAAAAGCCAAATCCTTGCACAGGAAGAATCGATGAAACAAAAGTTAGGTGATTCCTTCAAGGAGATTGAAAAGCCAATAAAAGACACTGTAGCCAAGTACAAAGAGAAATTACAAGCTACCAAAATAAAAAAAAATACAGAAGTGACACTGAAGATTGTCAAAGAAATGAAATATACAACTGGGAAACAAAGAAACAACATCACCCTGAAGCGACGGCAAGTGCGTCATTACGCACAAGAGACCCGACCTCAGCAGCGGCATCCCAAAAAAAAAAACAGGAAAAACTGGAGGGAACGAGCAAGAGAGAATTCCTGCAGAGACAGCGACTTCACCTTTGACAGCAACTCCAGCACACCTCAGTCCTCCAGAGGCTCTTTTTTGGACAACCACAATAACTCTCTGATGAACATTTATCTCTTTTGTCTAAAGCACTATCTTTTGTACCTAATGGAGGCACTAATGTATTTGGCTTAAAAGTGGAATTATTTAAATGTTTTAGACAAATTAAGTTAAAATATTTTTTTAGAGCGCACAATGACCTCGCTCTCAAGACTACATCTTATACCCCATTTAAAGGGCCAGTGTGTGAAATGGGTTGAAAACAGTGACATCAGTGGTCAAATTCTAGATTGCAGGGCTCACTCGCTCACCCCTCCCGTCGGGTAAATGACGGTGGCCTCGTAGGGACAAAAAGCCTTGCACACGAGTTTTTCAGGAGTAGGTCTATCTAGTGAGGAGGTGAATATTTATTTAGAAATCTAAACCATGTTACGATATTGTAATGAATCTCACAAGCAGGAGACCAGAGGAGCGTTCGGGGAAAAAGGCCAGTTTATTTGAGCATTCCATAAACTCCAGTAACACTCCAGGGTGTAAAAGACTCCATCCCAAACTCTGACTCTTCTAGCGTAACAGACACACTTCATACACACATACTCGTTTACCATACCGAGTGGGGACCCCTCTCCCCTCTCTGCTCCGCCAATCTCCAGCCTGTACACTGACTGACAGCGTAGCCTGTAAACAGAGCTCAGCTGTTTATTTAGACTAGCAATATCTCCGGACTATAGTAGCTGCAATGGACGACTCTGAACGCGATTTTGAAGAGTTTCTTGTAGCGGACACAGACCCAGAGCCATACCTGTTTGAGCCGGAGCATACAGATGAGGAACTCCATGTGTTTGATGCTGAGTGGGTGAGAAGAGAGGCTGAATGCACAGAATGGGATTCGGTGCTACCATCGTTGGGGAGATATATCATCAGGAGGAAAAGCGCCGCAGAGAGTGCATCACAAGGAGTGAAGTTGCGTCTTCTTTTCCTCGCAGATGACGGTTCGGGTTCATTCTCTCCTGTTGCGTGGTAAGTGTGGTCCATTCCCAGACTTTATAACTAAAAAAACTTTTCACTACTCTCTATCAACGAACTACTAACACACACTGCTGTTTCCTCCTCCTTCTTCCTTCCTTCCTTCCGCTGTCTTTGTTGGTTTATACACGCGAAACGTGTTCTCTGGCTGGCTGGATTGTCCGCTCGGTCTGCCGTATATACATGGCGGCGCAAGATGGCGATCTCTCTAAAGCAAGGCCCTTGCTATATATATATATATATATATATATATATATATATATATATATAAACATAATTATAAGGCTACGAAAACCAAACGAATTTTATTTTATAGCGATGATACACTTGTATAATCGCATATTAATGGGTAGAATATTCAGATTCAGATTCAGATTGACAATAAACCATGCCAAATATTACACACTGGCCCTTTAAACCTAAGAGTAATTTTTGCCCTAATGTGACTAATTCTTCAATAAACACATTTTGTAGAATTGTGGAGCAGAAAGTCATAAAAATGCACAAAAATCCCTACCGTTTCACTGATAATTTAACTAAATGTGAAAAAATTGCACTGAAAGAATTAATTAACGATGAAGATATAGTGATTAAATCTGCAGACAAAGGAGAAGCCATCTGTATACAAGATGCTGAAAAATATAGACAAGATATTTTAAGCCAATTGTCGAACTGATTATAAATGATTAGACTTATTATAAAAAACTCTCTGCAGATACGACTGTATCATTCCTAAAAAGAAATTCACGTCTTTTTATTAGATGCCAAAGAATGAGGTTGGATTTCTAAATCTGAGTTTGATTTCCTTTTCTGCCAACATCCAATTAGACCAGTGTTTTACACACTTCCAAAATTGCATAAATTGTTAACAAATCCCCCTGGCCGCCCCGTAGTTGCACAGATAAATTCATTACTAGCTCCTTTGTCAGAATTTGTTGATTTTTTTTATTAAACCAGCTGTGCAGACACTACCAGCATATATAAAAGACTCGACAGATTTTATAAACAAAATCTCCTCCATAACTGATCTGCCTGAGAATGTATATCTATTCACCTTAGATGTGTCTAGCCTTTATACCAACATACCACATGATGAAGGTTTACAGTCATTGAGTTTTTATCTAGAAAATCGAGACCATGCACAAAACCCTCCCAATCAGTTTATCATTGATGCAGCCAATTTTGTAATGAAATATAATTACTTCAGTTTTGATAACGACTTTTTTCAACAGACTTAGGGACAAGTATAGGCACAATCTGTGCTCCTAATTATGCCAATTTATATCTGATTTTTTTTTTTTTTAACAAATTTTATTTTCAACCCGGAAAAAAATAGGTATTTTCCCAAACTGTTGAAATACTACAGATTCATTGATGATATATTCTGCATCTTTCAAGGTGATCTGGAGGAACTCAACAACTTTGTTAACTTGCTTAACGGTTTTAAGAATAATCTAAAATTCACCTGTGAATTCAGCAAAGAGAGAGTACCTTTTCTTGACATGTGGGTAATGGTTAACGATGGGGGATTGGCTACTACTCTGTACCGTGACAGAAACACTTTATCGGCCACTAGCGCACATCCCATGCCACTTAAAAAAGGTTTGCCTAAAAGCCAGTTCTATAGACTGAAGAGAGTATGCCAGACCACGCAAGATTTCATAGACAAATCAATGGACATGAAATCTAAATTCCTTTCACGAGGGTACCCCAATGAATGGATAGAGCAAGCGTACAATTCAGCTCTGGAAAAATCTTGTCCCGATTTGTTAAATAAGAGCCAGAAAAAAACTTTTCAGTCACGTGTGTCACTACCTACTCTCCTCAAAGTCATGCTGTAAAATCTATATTTATGAAACACTGGCACTTATTGAAATCAGACCCCGAACTAGTCTCTGTTTTTAAAGATCCACCTTTATTTGTTTTTAAATGAGGACAAAATTTAAAAGACCATCTGGTTCATGCAAATTTCTCCAGTAAAAGAACCTGAAACCAGCTTCACCAAACTCTTTTAAGTCCTCTACCTAATGGTAACTACAGATGTGGGAATTGCGCTCAGTGCCATAACACTTTTAAAACAGTACATCTTTGTCACCCTCTTCCTGGAAAAAAGTTTCCGATAAAAAGTGTGATAACATGTGCGTCCACTCATGTTGTTTATATGTTGAATATCCAGTAGCCGTCCATTTTAATGAAATGAGTCATGACGTGGTCTCCCTCCGCTTCTGTGGGATTGAACAAGTTTCGTTACCACCCAGGGGTGGAGACCATGACTTGCTCTTAAAACGAAGGGAGGCATTCTGGATCTTCACATTACAGACTCTGTCTCCCAAAGGACTAAATGATGAACTGCTACTCAATGTTATGCTGTAAATTATTCTTAGTATTTTTTCTATAGGCCTACTGGATGTTTTTTGTTTGTTAAAATAGGATCAGAGCACTATTTTATTGTTTTTCTGCCTGACCCAGTTGGTGCATTCTGGAGCTGGCAAAAACATTGTAAAATATTCTCCCTTGTCTGACATGATTTTCCCATTTATATGTGGTCCTTATCACTATTTAAATATTTAAATATTTTTTTACTTCTTTGTACACTTTAAATAAACCTCATGATCGTATATATTTATAGAAATTGTGTACTGACTCACTGAACTGGCATTAGATGCCCTTATTTAGAATATTTATACATCCTTCCCCTTGATCCCTTTAGATATATGTTTTACTCTCGATTGTTTTATCATTTGTAGAGTTAAAAGGGCCTTCATGGATGTTCAGATTTATCATGATGTATACTTTTTTCTATTTTTTTCTAATTTATTGTTATATCATTTCCTTTGAGGCTGATGCTCATCAGTCCAATTAATTCCTCCAGTGCTCTGACTGGTTGACATGAGACAGCCTATGTGTATATATATATATACATATATATATATATATATATATATATATATATATATATGCGCAAGTGGTGTGATGCTGTCTGTTTATTATACCTGATGTAGGTCGTCCAGACCGAAACGTTGTGTGACACTCAATAAACCATTCAGCAATGAATGAGACAGTGTGCTGGAGCCGTCTTTAAGGAATACTGACGAGGCAAATATCGGTGCCTGGACTTGGGCCTGGAGGCTCCCGACCTTGTCCTCAGCGTTGCTTCTCAGTTGTCCTCTGGTGTCAACCTACTACCTTGGGTTCATCCTAGTTAATACTTAAAGAAACACTGGAGACAGGCAGAGTCCGATGCAATCGAGTTTAATGTGTTCACAAGTTTCAACACATACAACTCATGAGTTGTCCCGGAGCCGGACTGAAAACCGCTTCTCTGCACCTCTGCTTTTATGCTGGTGGAGACTGGGTAGTGTCTCCACCTCTTTCTGCTAATCCATCCCACTTTAACCCATTTCTATTGGTGGAACCCTCCTTCTTTTTGTCCAATCGTGAGCAGGCCTGTTTTTAATGGTGTAATGCTTTCGTTTTGAGCCTGGAATTTCCCAAGTTTTCCACCCTTAGCTCCGGATTCGCTTTCACTTTATTTTTGAAAAACGTGAATTTTAGGGACTTTCTTTATGCAGCCCTTGTGCTCTTATGTGCTTTCATACAATATGAACCTTTAATGGGCATCAGGTAATACAAACATTTGAATGTGTGTGTGTGTGTGTGTGTGTGTTATCATTATATAAAGCATGTTAGGTTATATTTGAATGTGTGTGTTCTTTAGTGTATGGATACAATGTGAACTCATATTGTGACTACTTTGACATGTATGACAGTGTTTTAACACATATAGATGCATCTCACTCAGTCTTATAAGAACTTATGCATAAAACATGGTTATATGATGGTCATATGACGTTGTTTTCTTATTCAACTTATGCAGTATAATCATTCTACTTGATTAGCAGGATTAGGAGTTAACTTTTTACACTACACTGACCAACTAGTGATGGAAACCAGAGGAAACTGCCTTGCTACTGTAGAATTCACCAAACCACACGTTTCTGAATTGGAAACTTGTTTCTGAGTGCTTCTGGTCAAAAGCAACAGCCTAAGTGACAACTTGCTCTCAAAATGCTTTTCGGGGCCTGAAAACACTAAAAGTGACATGATGCTGTTTTCTGACCAACTAGTGATGGAAACCAGAGGAAACTGCCTTGCTACTGTAGAATTCACCAAACCACATGTTTCTGGCTTGGAAACTTGTTTCTGAGTGCTTCTGGTCAAAAGTAACAGCCTAAGTGCTCTCAAAATGCTTTTCGGGGCCTGAAAACGCAAAAAGTGACATGATGCTGCTTTCTGACCAACTATTGAGAGATACCAGAGGATGTCTACCATAGATATTATCAAATCACATGTTTCTGGCTTGGAAACTTGCTTCTCAGTTCATCTGGTCAAAAGTAACAGCCTCAGTTACAACATGCTCTCAAAATGCTTTTCGGGGCCTGAAAAAGCTAAAAGTGACATGATGCTGTTTTCTGACCAACTAGTGAGGGAAACCAGAGAAAACTGCATTGCTGCTATAGATATCACCAAACCACATGTTTCTGGCTTGGAATCTTGTTTCTGAGTGCTTCTGGTCAAAAGTAACAGCCTAAGTGACAACATGCTCTCAAAATGCTTTTCGAGGCCTGAAAACGCTAAAAGTGACATGATGCTGTTTTCTAACCAACTAGTGAGGAAAACCAGAGGAAACTGCATTGCTGCTTTAGATATCACCAAACCACATGGGTCTGGCTTGGAAACATGTTTCTGAGTGCTTCTGGTCAAAAGTAACAGCCTAAGTGCTCTCAAAATGCTTTTCGGGGCCTAAAAACGCTGAAAGTGACAAGATGCTGTTTTCTGACTCACGAGTAGGGAAAGCAGAGGAAACTGCATTGCTGCCATAGAATTCACCAAACCACATGTTTCTGGCTTGGAAACTTGTTTCTGAGTGCTTCTGGTCAAAAGTAACAGCCTCATTTACAACATCCTCTCAAAATGCTCTTCGGGGCCCGAAAACACTAAAAGTGACATGATGCTGTTTTCTGACCAACTAGTGATGGAAACCAGAGGACTGCTACTATAGATATGACTAAACCACATGGTTCTGGCTTGGAAACTTGTTTCTGAATGCTTCTGGTCAAAAGTAACAGCCTCAGTTACAACATGCTCTCAAAATGCTTTTCGGGGCCTGAAAACGCTAAAAGTGACATGATGCTGTTTTCTAACCCACTAGTGAGGAAAACCAGAGAAAACTGCATCACTGCTATAGATATTACCAAACCACATGTTTCTGGCTTCTAAATTCTCTTCTGTGTGATTCTGGTCAAAAGTAACAGCCTCAGTTACAACATGCTCTCAAAATGCTTTTCGGGGCCTGAAATGCTAAAAGTGACATGATGCTGATTTCTGACCAACTAGTGAGGACAACCAGAGAAAACTGCATTGCTGCTATAGATATCACCAAACCACATGTTTCTGGCTTGGAAATTCGTTTCTGAATGCTTCTGGTCAGAAGTAAGAGCCTCAGTTACAACATGCTCTCAAAATGCTTTTCGGGGCCTGAAAACGCTAAAAGTGACATGATGCTGTTTTCTGACCAACTATTGAGAGATACCAGAGGATGTCTACCATAGATATTATCAAATCACATGTTTCTGGCTTGGAAACTTGCTTCTCAGTTCATCTGGTCAAAAGTAACAGCCTCAGTTACAACATGCTCTCAAAATGCTTTTCGGGGCCTGAAATGCTAAAAGTGACATGATGCTGTTTTTTGACCAACTAGTGAGGGAAACCAGAGGAAACTGCATTGCTGCTTTAGATATCACCAAACAACATGGCTCTGGCTTGGAAACTTGTTTCTGAGTGCTTCTGGTCAAAAGTAACAGCCTAAGTGACAACATGCTCTCAAAATGCTTTTCGGGGCCTGAAAACGCTAAAAGTGACATGATGCTGTTTTCTGACCAACTAGTGAGGGAAACCAGAGGAAACTGCATTGCTGCCATAGATATCACCAAACCACATGTTTCTGGCTTGGAAACTTGCTTCTCAGTTCATCTGGTCAAAAGTAACAGCCTCAGTTACAACATGCTCTCAAAATGCTTTTCGGGGCCTGAAAACGCAAAAAGTGACATGATGCTGTTATCTAACCCACTAGTGAGGAAAACCAGAGGAAACTGCATTGCTGCTATAGATATCACCAAACCACATGTTTCTGGCTTGGAAATTCGTTTCTGAATGCTTCTGGTCAGAAGTAAGAGCCTCAGTTACAACATGCTCTCAAAATGCTTTTCGGGGCCTGAAAACGCTAAAAGTGACATGATGCTGTTTTCTGACCAACTAGTGATGGAAACCAGAGGATTGCTGCCATAGAATTCACCAAACCACATGTTTCTGGCTTGGAAACTTGTTTCTGAGTGCTTCTGGTCAGAAGTAAGAGCCTGAGTTACAACATGCTCTCAAAATGTTTTTCGGGGCCTGAAATGCTAAAAGTGACATGATGCTGTTTTCTGACCAACTAGTGAGAGATACCAGAGGATGTCTACCATAGATATTATCATATCACATGTTTCTGGCTTGGAAACTTGCTTCTGAGTTCATCTGGTCAAAAGTAACAGCCTCAGTTACAACATGCTCTCAAAATGCTTTTCGGGGCCTGAAAAAGCTAAAAGTGACATGATGCTGTTTTCTGACCAACTAGTGAGGGAAACCAGAGGAAACTGCATTACTGCTATTGAATTCACCAAACAACATGTTTCTGGCTTGGAAACTTGTTTCTGAGTGCTTCTGGTCAATTCTAACAGTCTCAGTTACAACATGCTCTCAAAATGCTTTTCGGGGCCTGAAATGCTAAAAGTGACATGATGCTGATTTCTGACCAACTAGTGAGGACAACCAGAGGAAACTGCATTACTGCTATTGAATTCACCAAACAACATGTTTCTGGCTTGGAAACTTGTTTCTGAGAGCTACTGGTCTAAAGTAACAGCCTAAGTTACAACATGCTCTCAAAATACTTGTCGGGGCCTGAAAACGCTAAAAGTGACATGATGCTGTTTTCTGACCAACTAGTGAGGGAAACCAGAGGAAACTGCATTACTGCTATTGAATTCACCAAACAACATGTTTCTGGCTTGGAAACTTGTTTCTGAGTGCTTTTGGTCAATTCTAACAGTCTCAGTTACAACATGCTCTCAAAATGCTTTTCGGGGCCTGAAAACGCTAAAAGTGACATGATGCTGTTATCTAACCCACTAGTGAGGAAAACCAGAGGAAACTGCATTACTGCTATTGAATTCACCAAACAACAGGTTTCTGGCTTGGAAACTTGTTTCTGAGTGCTTTTGGTCAATTCTAACAGTCTCAGTTACAACATGCTCTCAAAATGCTTTTCGGGGCCTGAAAACGCAAAAAGTGACATGATGCTGTTATCTAACCCACTATTGAGAGATACCAGAGGATGTCTACCATAGATATTATCAAATCACATGTTTCTGGCTTGGAAACTTGCTTCTGAGTTCATCTGGTCAAAAGTAACAGCCTCAGTTACAACATGCTCTCAAAATGCTTTTCGGGGCCTGAAACGCTAAAAGTGACATGATGCTGTTTTCTGACCAACTAGTGAGGACAACCAGAGAAAACTGCATTGCTGCTATTGATATCACCAAACCACATGGCTCTGGCTTGGAAATGTATTTCTGAGTGCTTCTGGTCAGAAGTAAGAGCCTCAGTTACAACATGCTCTCAAAATGCTTTTCGGGGCCTGAAATGCTAAAAGTGACATGATGCTGATTTCTGACCAACTAGTGAGGACAACCAGAGAAAACTGCATTGCTGCTATAGATATCACCAAACCACATGTTTCTGGCTTGGAAATTCGTTTCTGAGTGCTTCTGGTCAGAAGTAAGAGCCTCAGTTACAACATGCTCTCAAAATGCTTTTCGGGGCCTGAAAACGCTAAAAGTGACATGATGCTGTTTTCTGACCAACTAGTGAGGGAAACCAGAGGAAACTGCATTACTGCTATTGAATTCACCAAACAACATGTTTCTGGCTTGGAAACTTGCTTCTCAGTTCATCTGGTCAAAAGTAACAGCCTCAGTTACAACATGCTCTCAAAATGCTTTTCGGGGCCTGAAAACGCTAAAAGTGACATGATGCTGTTTTCTGACCAACTAGTGAGCGATACCAGAGGATGAATACCATAAATATTATCAAATCACTGTTTCTGGCTTGGAAACTTGTTTCTGAGAGCTACTGGTCTAAAGTAACAGCCTAAGTTACAATATGCTCTCAAAATGCTTGTCGGGGCCTGAAAACGCTAAAAGTGACATGATGCTGTTTTCTGACCAACTAGTGAGGGAAACCAGAGGAAACTGCATTACTGCTATTGAATTCACCAAACAACATGTTTCTGGCTTGGAAACTTGTTTCTGAGTGCTTTTGGTCAATTCTAACAGCCTCAGTTACAACATGCTCTCAAAATGCTTTTCGGGGCCTGAAAACGCTAAAAGTGACATGATGCTGTTTTCTGACCAACTAGTGAGCGATACCAGAGGATGTCTACCATAGATATTATCAAATCACATGTTTCTGGCTTGGAAACTTGCTTCTCAGTTCATCTGGTCAAAAGTAACAGCCTCAGTTACAACATGCTCTCAAAATGCTTTTCGGGGCCTGAAAAAGCTAAAAGTGACATGATGCTGTTTTCTGACCAACTAGTGAGGGAAACCAGAGGAAACTGCATTACTGCTATTGAATTCACCAAACAACATGTTTCTGGCTTGGAAACTTGTTTCTGAGTGCTTCTGGTCAATTCTAACAGTCTCAGTTACAACATGCTCTCAAAATGCTTTTCGGGGCCTGAAAACGCAAAAAGTGACATGATGCTGTTTTCTGACCAACTAGTGAGAGATACCAGAGGATGTCTACCATAGATATTATCATATCACATGTTTCTGGCTTGGAAACTTGCTTCTGAGTTCATCTGGTCAAAAGTAACAGCCTCAGTTACAACATGCTCTCAAAATGCTTTTCGGGGCCTGAAAAAGCTAAAAGTGACATGATGCTGTTTTCTGACCAACTAGTGAGGGAAACCAGAGGAAACTGCATTACTGCTATTGAATTCACCAAACAACAGGTTTCTGGCTTGGAAACTTGTTTCTGAGTGCTTTTGGTCAATTCTAACAGTCTCAGTTACAACATGCTCTCAAAATGCTTTTCGGGGCCGGAAACGCTAAAAGTGACATGATGCTGTTTTCTGACCAACTAGTGAGGACAACCAGAGAAAACTGCATTGCTGCTATTGATATCACCAAACCACATGGCTCTGGCTTGGAAATGTATTTCTGAGTGCTTCTGGTCAGAAGTAAGAGCCTCAGTTACAACATGCTCTCAAAATGCTTTTCGGGGCCTGAAATGCTAAAAGTGACATGATGCTGTTTTCTGACCAACTAGTGAGGACAACCAGAGAAAACTGCATTGCTGCTATTGATATCACCAAACCACATGGCTCTGGCTTGGAAATGTATTTCTGAGTGCTTCTGGTCAGAAGTAAGAGCCTCAGTTACAACATGCTCTGAAAATGCTTTTCGGGGCCTGAAAACGCTAAAAGTGACATGATGCTGTTTTCTGACCAACTAGTGATGGAAACCAGAGGAAACTGCATTACTGCTATTGAATTCACCAAACAACATGTTTCTGGCTTGGAAACTTGCTTCTGAGTTCATCTGGTCAAAAGTAACAGCCTCAGTTACAACATGCTCTCAAAATGCTTTTCGGGGCCTGAAATGCTAAAAGTGACATGATGCTGTTTTCTGACCAACTAGTGAGCGATACCAGAGGATGAATACCATAAATATTATCAAATCACTGTTTCTGGCTTGGAAACTTGTTTCTGAGAGCTACTGGTCTAAAGTAACAGCCTAAGTTACAATATGCTCTCAAAATGCTTGTCGGGGCCTGAAAACGCTAAAAGTGACATGATGCTGTTTTCTGACCAACTAGTGAGGGAAACCAGAGGAAACTGCATTACTGCTATTGAATTCACCAAACAACATGTTTCTGGCTTGGAAACTTGTTTCTGAGTGCTTCTGGTCAATTCTAACAGTCTCAGTTACAACATGCTCTCAAAATGCTTTTCGGGGCCTGAAAACGCAAAAAGTGACATGATGCTGTTTTCTGACCAACTAGTGAGAGATACCAGAGGATGTCTACCATAGATATTATCATATCACATGTTTCTGGCTTGGAAACTTGCTTCTGAGTTCATCTGGTCAAAAGTAACAGCCTAAGTGACAACATGCTCTCAAAATGCTTTTCGGGCCCTGAAAAAGCTAAAAGTGACATGATGCTGTTTTCTGACCAACTAGTGAGGGAAACCAGAGGAAACTGCATTACTGCTATTGAATTCACCAAACAACATGTTTCTGGCTTGGAAACTTGTTTCTGAGTGCTTCTGGTCAATTCTAACAGTCTCAGTTACAACATGCTCTCAAAATGCTTTTCGGGGCCTGAAAACGCAAAAAGTGACATGATGCTGTTTTCTGACCAACTAGTGAGAGATACCAGAGGATGTCTACCATAGATATTATCATATCACATGTTTCTGGCTTGTAAACTTGCTTCTGAGTTCATCTGGTCAAAAGTAACAGTCTCAGGTACAACATGCTCTCAAAATGCTTTTCGGGCCTGAAATGCTAAAAGTGACATGATGCTGTTATCTAACCCACTAGTGAGGGAAACCAGAGGAAACTGCATTACTGCTATTGAATTCACCAAACAACATGTTTCTGGCTTGGAAATTCGTTTCTGAATGCTTCTGGTCAGAAGTAAGAGCCTCAGTAACAACATGCTCTCAAAATGCTTTTCGGGGCCTGAAAAAGCTAAAAGTGACATGATGCTGATTTCTGACCAACTAGTGAGGACAACCAGAGAAAACTGCATTGCTGCTATAGATATCACCAAACCACATGTTTCTGGCTTGGAAATTCGTTTCTGAATGCTTCTGGTCAGAAGTAAGAGCCTCAGTTACAACATGCTCTCAAAATGCTTTTCGGGGCCTGAAAACGCTAAAAGTGACATGATGCTGTTTTCTGACCAACTAGTGAGGGAAACCAGAGGAAACTGCATTACTGCTATTGAATTCACCAAACAACATGTTTCTGGCTTGGAAACTTGTTTCTGAGTGCTTTTGGTCAATTCTAACAGTCTCAGTTACAACATGCTCTCAAAATGCTTTTCGGGGCCTGAAAACGCAAAAAGTGACATGATGCTGTTATCTAACCCACTAGTGAGGAAAACCAGAGGAAACTGCATTACTGCTATTGAATTCACCAAACAACAGGTTTCTGGCTTGGAAACTTGTTTCTGAGTGCTTTTGGTCAATTCTAACAGTCTCAGTTACAACATGCTCTCAAAATGCTTTTCGGGGCCGGAAACGCTAAAAGTGACATGATGCTGTTTTCTGACCAACTAGTGAGGACAACCAGAGAAAACTGCATTGCTGCTATTGATATCACCAAACCACATGGCTCTGGCTTGGAAATGTATTTCTGAGTGCTTCTGGTCAGAAGTAAGAGCCTCAGTTACAACATGCTCTCAAAATGCTTTTCGGGGCCTGAAATGCTAAAAGTGACATGATGCTGTTTTCTGACCAACTAGTGAGGACAACCAGAGAAAACTGCATTGCTGCTATTGATATCACCAAACCACATGTTTCTGGCTTGGAAATTCGTTTCTGAGTGCTTCTGGTCAGAAGTAAGAGCCTCAGTTACAACATGCTCTCAAAATGCTTTTCGGGGCCTGAAAACGCTAAAAGTGACATGATGCTGTTTTCTGACCAACTAGTGATGGAAACCAGAGGAAACTGCATTACTGCTATTGAATTCACCAAACAACATGTTTCTGGCTTGGAAACTTGTTTCTGAGTGCTTCTGGTCAATTCTAACAGTCTCAGTTACAACATGCTCTCAAAATGCTTTTCGGGGCCTGAAATGCTAAAAGTGACATGATGCTGATTTCTGACCAACTAGTGAGGGAAACCAGAGGAAACTGCATTGCTGCTATAGATATCACCAAACCACATGTTTCTGGCTTGGAAATTCGTTTCTGAATGCTTCTGGTCAGAAGTAAGAGCCTCAGTTACAACATGCTCTCAAAATGCTTTTCGGGGCCTGAAAACGCTAAAAGTGACATGATGCTGTTTTCTGACCAACTAGTGAGGGAAACCAGAGGAAACTGCATTACTGCTATTGAATTCACCAAACAACATGTTTCTGGCTTGGAAACTTGTTTCTGAGTGCTTTTGGTCAATTCTAACAGTCTCAGTTACAACATGCTCTCAAAATGCTTTTCGGGGCCTGAAAACGCAAAAAGTGACATGATGCTGTTTTCTGACCAACTATTGAGAGATACCAGAGGATGTCTACCATAGATATTATCAAATCACATGTTTCTGGCTTGGAAACTTGCTTCTGAGTTCATCTGGTCAAAAGTAACAGCCTCAGTTACAACATGCTCTCAAAATGCTTTTCGGGGCCTGAAAAAGCTAAAAGTGACGTGATGCTGTTTTCTGACCAACTAGTGAGGGAAACCAGAGGAAACTGCATTACTGCTATTGAATTCACCAAACAACATGTTTCTCGCTTGGAAACTTGTTTCTGAGTGCTTCTGGTCAATTCTAACAGTCTCAGTTACAACATGCTCTCAAAATGCTTTTCGGGGCCTGAAATGCTAAAAGTGACATGATGCTGATTTCTGACCAACTAGTGAGGACAACTAGAGGAAACTGCATTACTGCTATTGAATTCACCAAACAACATGTTTCTGGCTTGGAAACTTGTTTCTGAATGCTTCTGGTCAGAAGTAAGAGCCTCAGTAACAACATGCTCTCAAAATGCTTTTCGGGGCCTGAAAACGCTAAAAGTGACATGATGCTGTTTTCTGACCAACTAGTGAGGACAACCAGAGAAAACTGCATTGCTGCTATTGATATCACCAAACCACATGGCTCTGGCTTGGAAATGTATTTCTGAGTGCTTCTGGTCAGAAGTAAGAGCCTCAGTTACAACATGCTCTCAAAATGCTTTTCGGGCCATGAAAACACTAAAAGTGACATGATGCTGTTTTCTGACCAACTAGTGAGGACAACCAGAGAAAACTGCATTGCTGCTATTGATATCACCAAACCACATGGCTCTGGCTTGGAAATGTATTTCTGAGTGCTTCTGGTCAGAAGTAAGAGCCTCAGTTACAACATGCTCTCAAAATGCTTTTCGGGGCCTGAAAACGCTAAAAGTGACATGATGCTGTTTTCTGACCCACTAGTGAGGGAAACCAGAGGAAACTGCATTACTGCTATTGAATTCACCAAACAACATGTTTCTGGCTTGGAAACTTGTTTCTGAGTGCTTCTGGTCAATTCTAACAGTCTCAGTTACAACATGCTCTCAAAATGCTTTTCGGGGCCTGAAATGCTAAAAGTGACATGATGCTGATTTCTGACCAACTATTGAGAGATACCAGAGGATGTCTACCATAGATATTATCAAATCACATGTTTCTGGCTTGGAAACTTGCTTCTGAGTTCATCTGGTCAAAAGTAACAGCCTCAGTTACAACATGCTCTCAAAATGCTTTTCGGGGCCTGAAAAAGCTAAAAGTGACATGATGCTGTTTTCTGACCAACTAGTGAGGACAACCAGAGAAAACTGCATTGCTGCTATTGATATCACCAAACCACATGGCTCTGGCTTGGAAATGTATTTCTGAGTGCTTCTGGTCAGAAGTAAGAGCCTCAGTTACAACATGCTCTCAAAATGCTTTTCGGGGCCTGAAATGCTAAAAGTGACATGATGCTGTTTTCTGACCAACTAGTGAGGACAACCAGAGAAAACTGCATTGCTGCTATTGATATCACCAAACCACATGGCTCTGGCTTGGAAATGTATTTCTGAGTGCTTCTGGTCAGAAGTAAGAGCCTCAGTTACAACATGCTCTCAAAATGCTTTTCGGGGCCTGAAAACGCTAAAAGTGACATGATGCTGTTTTCTGACCCACTAGTGAGGGAAACCAGAGGAAACTGCATTACTGCTATTGAATTCACCAAACAACATGTTTCTGGCTTGGAAACTTGTTTCTGAGTGCTTCTGGTCAATTCTAACAGTCTCAGTTACAACATGCTCTCAAAATGCTTTTCGGGGCCTGAAATGCTAAAAGTGACATGATGCTGCTTTCTGACCAACTATTGAGAGATACCAGAGGATGTCTACCATAGATATTATCAAATGACATGTTTCTGGCTTGGAAACTTGCTTCTCAGTTCATCTGGTCAAAAGTAACAGCCTCAGTTACAACATGCTCTCAAAATGCTTTTCGGGGCCTGAAAAAGCTAAAAGTGACATGATGCTGTTTTCTGACCAACTAGTGAGGACAACCAGAGGAAACTGCATTACTGCTATTGAATTCACCAAACAACATGTTTCTGGCTTGGAAACTTGTTTCTGAGTGCTTCTGGTCAATTCTAACAGTCTCAGTTACAACATGCTCTCAAAATGCTTTTCGGGGCCTGAAATGCTAAAAGTGACATGATGCTGTTTTCTGACCAACTAGTGAGGGAAACCAGAGGAAACTGCATTACTGCTATTGAATTCACCAAACAACATGTTTCTGGCTTGGAAATTCGTTTCTGAATGCTTCTGGTCAGAAGTAAGAGCCTCAGTAACAACATGCTCTCAAAATGCTTTTCGGGGCCTGAAAACGCTAAAAGTGACATGATGCTGATTTCTGACCAACTAGTGAGGACAACCAGAGAAAACTGCATTGCTGCTATAGATATCACCAAACCACATGTTTCTGGCTTGGAAATTCGTTTCTGAATGCTTCTGGTCAGAAGTAAGAGCCTCAGTTACAACATGCTCTCAAAATGCTTTTCGGGGCCTGAAAACGCTAAAAGTGACATGATGCTGTTTTCTGACCAACTAGTGAGGGAAACCAGAGGAAACTGCATTACTGCTATTGAATTCACCAAACAACATGTTTCTGGCTTGGAAACTTGTTTCTGAGTGCTTTTGGTCAATTCTAACAGTCTCAGTTACAACATGCTCTCAAAATGCTTTTCGGGGCCTGAAAACGCAAAAAGTGACATGATGCTGTTATCTAACCCACTAGTGAGGAAAACCAGAGGAAACTGCATTACTGCTATTGAATTCACCAAACAACAGGTTTCTGGCTTGGAAACTTGTTTCTGAGTGCTTTTGGTCAATTCTAACAGTCTCAGTTACAACATGCTCTCAAAATGCTTTTCGGGGCCTGAAAACGCTAAAAGTGACATGATGCTGTTTTCTGACCAACTAGTGAGGGAAACCAGAGGAAACTGCATTACTGCTATAGATATCACCAAACAACATGTTTCTGGCTTGGAAATTCGTTTCTGAATGCTTCTGGTCAGAAGTAAGAGCCTCAGTAACAACATGCTCTCAAAATGCTTTTCGGGGCCTGAAACGCTAAAAGTGACATGATGCTGTTTTCTGACCAACTAGTGAGGACAACCAGAGAAAACTGCATTGCTGCTATTGATATCACCAAACCACATGGCTCTGGCTTGGAAATGTATTTCTGAGTGCTTCTGGTCAGAAGTAAGAGCCTCAGTTACAACATGCTCTCAAAATGCTTTTCGGGGCCTGAAAACGCAAAAAGTGACATGATGCTGTTTTCTGACCAACTAGTGAGGGAAACCAGAGGAAACTGCATTACTGCTATTGAATTCACCAAACAACATGTTTCTGGCTTGGAAACTTGTTTCTGAGTGCTTCTGGTCAATTCTAACAGTCTCAGTTACAACATGCTCTCAAAATGCTTTTCGGGGCCTGAAATGCTAAAAGTGACATGATGCTGATTTCTGACCAACTAGTGAGGACAACCAGAGAAAACTGCATTGCTGCTATAGATATCACCAAACCACATGTTTCTGGCTTGGAAATTCGTTTCTGAATGCTTCTGGTCAGAAGTAAGAGCCTCAGTAACAACATGCTCTCAAAATGCTTTTCGGGGCCTGAAAACGCTAAAAGTGACATGATGCTGTTTTCTGACCAACTAGTGAGGGAAACCAGAGGAAACTGCATTACTGCTATTGAATTCACCAAACAACATGTTTCTGGCTTGGAAACTTGTTTCTGAGTGCTTCTGGTCAATTCTAACAGTCTCAGTTACAACATGCTCTCAAAATGCTTTTCAGGGCCTGAAAACGCAAAAAGTGACATGATGCTGTTTTCTGACCAACTAATGAGAGATACCAGAGGATGTCTACCATAGATATTATCATATCACATGTTTCTGGCTTGGAAACTTGCTTCTGAGTTCATCTGGTCAAAAGTAACAGCCTCAGTTACAACATGCTCTCAAAATGCTTTTCGGGGCCTGAAAAAGCTAAAAGTGACATGATGCTGTTTTCTGACCAACTAGTGAGGGAAACCAGAGGAAACTGCATTACTGCTATTGAATTCACCAAACAACATGTTTCTGGCTTGGAAACTTGTTTCTGAGTGCTTCTGGTCAATTCTAACAGTCTCAGTTACAACATGCTCTCAAAATGCTTTTCGGGGCCTGAAATGCTAAAAGTGACATGATGCTGATTTCTGACCAACTAGTGAGGACAACTAGAGGAAACTGCATTACTGCTATTGAATTCACCAAACAACATGTTTCTGGCTTGGAAACTTGTTTCTGAGTGCTTCTGGTCAATTCTAACAGTCTCAGTTACAACATGCTCTCAAAATGCTTTTCGGGGCCTGAAAACGCTAAAAGTGACATGATGCTGTTTTCTGACCAACTAGTGAGGACAACCAGAGAAAACTGCATTGCTGCTATTGATATCACCAAACCACATGGCTCTGGCTTGGAAATGTATTTCTGAGTGCTTCTGGTCAGAAGTAAGAGCCTCAGTTACAACATGCTCTCAAAATGCTTTTCGGGGCCTGAAATGCTAAAAGTGACATGATGCTGATTTCTGACCAACTAGTGAGGACAACCAGAGAAAACTGCATTGCTGCTATAGATATCACCAAACCACATGTTTCTGGCTTGGAAACTTGTTTCTGAGTGCTTCTGGTCAATTCTAACAGTCTCAGTTACAACATGCTCTCAAAATGCTTTTCGGGGCCTGAAATGCTAAAAGTGACATGATGCTGTTTTCTGACCAATTATTGAGAGATACCAGAGGATGTCTACCATAGATATTATCAAATCACATGTTTCTGGCTTGGAAACTTGCTTCTCAGTTCATCTGGTCAAAAGTAACAGCCTCAGTTACAACATGCTCTCAAAATGCTTTTCGGGGCCTGAAAAAGCTAAAAGTGACATGATGCTGTTTTCTGACCAACTAGTGAGGGAAACCAGAGGAAACTGCATTACTGCTATTGAATTCACCAAACAACATGTTTCTGGCTTGGAAACTTGTTTCTGAGTGCTTCTGGTCAATTCTAACAGTCTCAGTTACAACATGCTCTCAAAATGCTTTTCGGGGCCTGAAATGCTAAAAGTGACATGATGCTGATTTCTGACCAACTAGTGAGGACAACCAGAGGAAACTGCATTACTGCTATTGAATTCACCAAACAACATGTTTCTGGCTTGGAAACTTGTTTCTGAATGCTTCTGGTCAGAAGTAAGAGCCTCAGTTACAACATGCTCTCAAAATGCTTTTCGGGGCCTGAAATGCTAAAAGTGACATGATGCTGATTTCTGACCAACTAGTGAGGACAACCAGAGAAAACTGCATTGCTGCTATAGATGTCACCAAACCAAATGTTTCTGGCTTGGAAATTCGTTTCTGAATGCTTCTGGTCAGAAGTAAGAGCCTCAGTAACAACATGCTCTCAAAATGCTTTTCGGGGCCTGAAAACGCTAAAAGTGACATGATGCTGTTTTCTGACCAACTAGTGAGGGAAACCAGAGGAAACTGCATTACTGCTATTGAATTCACCAAACAACATGTTTCTGGCTTGGAAACTTGTTTCTGAGTGCTTCTGGTCAATTCTAACAGTCTCAGTTACAACATGCTCTCAAAATGCTTTTCAGGGCCTGAAAACGCAAAAAGTGACATGATGCTATTTTCTGACCAACTATTGAGAGATACCAGAGGATGTCTACCATAGATATTATCAAATCACATGTTTCTGGCTTGGAAACTTGCTTCTGAGTTCATCTGGTCAAAAGTAACAGCCTCAGTTACAACATGCTCTCAAAATGCTTTTCGGGGCCTGAAATGCTAAAAGTGACATGATGCTGTTTTCTGACCAACTAGTGAGGGAAACCAGAGGAAACTGCATTACTGCTATTGAATTCACCAAACAACATGTTTCTGGCTTGGAAACTTGTTTCTGAGTGCTTCTGGTCAATTCTAACAGTCTCAGTTACAACATGCTCTCAAAATGCTTTTCGGGGCCTGAAATGCTAAAAGTGACATGATGCTGATTTCTGACCAACTAGTGAGGGAAACCAGAGGAAACTGCATTACTGCTATTGAATTCACCAAACAACATGTTTCTGGCTTGGAAACTTGTTTCTGAATGCTTCTGGTCAGAAGTAAGAGCCTCAGTAACAACATGCTCTCAAAATGCTTTTCGGGGCCTGAAAACGCTAAAAGTGACATGATGCTGTTTTCTGACCAACTAGTGAGGACAACCAGAGAAAACTGCATTGCTGCTATTGATATCACCAAACCACATGGCTCTGGCTTGGAAATGTATTTCTGAGTGCTTCTGGTCAGAAGTAAGAGCCTCAGTTACAACATGCTCTCAAAATGCTTTTCGGGGCCTGAAATGCTAAAAGTGACATGATGCTGTTTTCTGACCAACTAGTGAGGACAACCAGAGAAAACTGCATTGCTGCTATTGATATCACCAAACCACATGGCTCTGGCTTGGAAATGTATTTCTGAGTGCTTCTGGTCAGAAGTAAGAGCCTCAGTTACAACATGCTCTCAAAATGCTTTTCGGGGCCTGAAATGCTAAAAGTGACATGATGCTGTTTTCTGACCAACTAGTGAGGACAACCAGAGGAAACTGCATTACTGCTATTGAATTCACCAAACAACATGTTTCTGGCTTGGAAACTTGTTTCTGAGTGCTTCTGGTCAATTCTAACAGTCTCAGTTACAACATGCTCTCAAAATGCTTTTCGGGGCCTGAAATGCTAAAAGTGACATGATGCTGATTTCTGACCAACTATTGAGAGATACCAGAGGATGTCTACCATAGATATTATCAAATGACATGTTTCTGGCTTGGAAACTTGCTTCTCAGTTCATCTGGTCAAAAGTAACAGCCTCAGTTACAACATGCTCTCAAAATGCTTTTCGGGGCCTGAAATGCTAAAAGTGACATGATGCTGTTTTCTGACCAACTAGTGAGGGAAACCAGAGGAAACTGCATTACTGCTATTGAATTCACCAAACAACATGTTTCTGGCTTGGAAACTTGTTTCTGAGTGCTTCTGGTCAATTCTAACAGTCTCAGTTACAACATGCTCTCAAAATGCTTTTCGGGGCCTGAAATGCTAAAAGTGACATGATGCTGATTTCTGACCAACTAGTGAGGACAACTAGAGGAAACTGCATTACTGCTATTGAATTCACCAAACAACATGTTTCTGGCTTGGAAACTTGTTTCTGAATGCTTCTGGTCAGAAGTAAGAGCCTCAGTAACAACATGCTCTCAAAATGCTTTTCGGGGCCTGAAAACGCTAAAAGTGACATGATGCTGTTTTCTGACCAACTAGTGAGGGAAACCAGAGGAAACTGCATTACTGCTATTGAATTCACCAAACAACATGTTTCTGGCTTGGAAACTTGTTTCTGAGTGCTTTTGGTCAATTCTAACAGTCTCAGTTACAACATGCTCTCAAAATGCTTTTCGGGGCCTGAAAACGCAAAAAGTGACATGATGCTGTTATCTAACCCACTAGTGAGGAAAACCAGAGGAAACTGCATTACTGCTATTGAATTCACCAAACAACAGGTTTCTGGCTTGGAAACTTGTTTCTGAGTGCTTTTGGTCAATTCTAACAGTCTCAGTTACAACATGCTCTCAAAATGCTTTTCGGGGCCTGAAAACGCAAAAAGTGACATGATGCTGTTATCTAACCCACTAGTGAGGAAAACCAGAGAAAACTGCATTGCTGCTATTGATATCACCAAACCACATGGCTCTGGCTTGGAAATGTATTTCTGAGTGCTTCTGGTCAGAAGTAAGAGCCTCAGTTACAACATGCTCTCAAAATGCTTTTCGGGGCCTGAAAAAGCTAAAAGTGACATGATGCTGTTTTCTGACCAACTAGTGAGGGAAACCAGAGGAAACTGCATTACTGCTATTGAATTCACCAAACAACATGTTTCTGGCTTGGAAACTTGTTTCTGAGTGCTTCTGGTCAATTCTAACAGTCTCAGTTACAACATGCTCTCAAAATGCTTTTCGGGCCTGAAATGCTAAAAGTGACATGATGCTGATTTCTGACCAACTAGTGAGGACAACCAGAGGAAACTGCATTACTGCTATTGAATTCACCAAACAACATGTTTCTGGCTTGGAAACTTGTTTCTGAGTGCTTTTGGTCAATTCTAACAGTCTCAGTTACAACATGCTCTCAAAATGCTTTTCGGGGCCTGAAAACGCTAAAAGTGACATGATGCTGTTTTCTGACCAACTAGTGAGGGAAACCAGAGGAAACTGCATTACTGCTATTGAATTCACCAAACAACATGTTTCTGGCTTGGAAACTTGTTTCTGAGTGCTTTTGGTCAATTCTAACAGTCTCAGTTACAACATGCTCTCAAAATGCTTTTCGGGGCCTGAAAACGCAAAAAGTGACATGATGCTGTTATCTAACCCACTAGTGAGGAAAACCAGAGGAAACTGCATTACTGCTATTGAATTCACCAAACAACATGTTTCTGGCTTGGAAACTTGTTTCTGAGTGCTTTTGGTCAATTCTAACAGCCTCAGTTACAACATGCTCTCAAAATGCTTTTCGGGGCCTGAAAACGCAAAAAGTGACATG